>NW_027271223.1:0-512500 GCF_040938485.1 Diadema antillarum
CCTTAAAAGCTCTTCATTTCTACAAGCTTTCCAATCATAAATTCGATTTGTTTTTATCACGTCTTCAGTTATTGATGGCATAGCCTTCCAGTGTCCGTGTTAGTTATCAAAGTTAGATGTACGGCTCGAGGCGTGTCATCTAAATTATCTTTTCACAAACCTAATCTATTCCTTGGCTAGAAACTCTTATCAAAAGACAGTAATATAGTGGTGGGAATTGTGGGATTACATGGCCTAAGTGTTGTTGGTTTTGTTTTGTTTTTTCTCCTGTATTGACGTAGACTGGAGTGAAACTAGTCTTAATCTTAAGCAAGACCGTTCCTTCAGAGAACCCATCGTTGATTCTTCCGCTGGTCATCCAGTATCTGACACCAACCTACGTGGCTTTCATCGGGCTAGGGGCCCTGTCGGCCGCGGTCATGTCTTCTGCCGACTCGTCGGTGCTAGCAGCGAGCTCCATGTTTGCACACAACATTTACAAAGGCCTCTTCCGAAACGCGGTACAGATTCAAGAGAAATTTCACTGTGATATTGCCTGTTCATGACGTCATGATTAATGGTGTGATTGTCTAGGTAGAGGCTAATGACATAAACTGGCGGTTTGACATTGTCAATGGGATCAACAATGAGACCAATGAGAACACGGAAATATTAGATAGAAAGATAGATAGAATAGATAGATAGATAGATAGATAGATAGATAGATAGATAGATAGAAAGATAGGTAGATAGATAGATAGATAGATAGATAGATAGATTGATATATATAGGTAGGTAGATAGATAGATAGATAGATAGATGTAGAAAAATAGATAAATATAGATAGATAGATATAGATAGACAGACAGATAGATAGATAGATAGATAGATAGATAGATAGACAGATAGATTGATAGATATCTGGTAATAAAAGATTATAATGATACAAGAAGTAGATAATATACGATTCACAGTGTTACAATGCATGCATAACAGTTTGTTTATTAAGTAAATAGGATGACAGTATATTGTAACAGAAGAAAAAGGTTACTATGATTTAAGTATACAATCACAGGACTTTAGAAATGCATAATACACTGCATGGAGCATGGTGTACAAATGAAGAGTTTGTTCGCAAAAACCGATAAGTCCATTTTTGAAGATTTTGAAGTACGGTCTCTGTCATAAAGTACAAAATAATACCTTTTAAATGATATATTGGTCACTACATAATATAAAGGCACATTTTTGAAGTTATTGTCAAAAGAAGCAAAAATTTTCTTATTATTCTCTTTATTTTTCTTGACCTTTAATCGCAAATATCTCCATTTGGCAAATTACATTATGGACTTATCGGTTTTTGCGAGCAAACTCTTCAAATTGAACGTTGAGATGAATACTATACCGAGAACCTGAGAAGAAGAAAAACAACTACATCACAACGTCATAAAGTCGTATAGTGTTATCGTCAGAAGAGGGAGCTGTACGGTATCCCCCCCCCCCCCCAAAAAAAAAAATACAATCAGATTTTCGCATTGATAACGCCCAATATGATTAAACTATCTATATGCTACTTCAGGGTCTTAAAACATAACATCTTAGCTCTATTTTGCAGAAAACCCATTCATTTGGTTAAGCGGTCACAAAGAAATGTGGATTGTTGTAAAGCATGTCATGACTCTGATTCTTCAAAGTTTAGCACTTGGATACTCTTGAAACTGCATAATAATGGGTGAACACGATAGACAGAACTTGGAGGGAAGAGATTCCTGACATGCTCTCCAAAATTCCTCATTTCTCTTTGATCACTGAAGCAAATCGAATGGGGTTTTCTGTAAAATGTGGGAAATGAGTTATAGTTTCACACCCTGGAATTGTATTTGGATTGATTCTCTATTTTCAAAGTTATCGTTTGCGGAGGGTACCATTGTATTTTTTTTAGGGGGGGGGGGGACATACGGTATTTCACAAGATTCGCTCATCACCGGTCCCTTGCCTTTCCAACGCATGTCAAATTATCTTTCTCTCTCTCTCTCAAAAAAAAAGTTATGGGTGGACATTATATTTTGTATTACCCATTGATATTTATGACTAGAAAAGGCACTCATTGCGTGGGTATGAAAAAAAATCCACAGAAATGGAAGATTTTTTTTTTCCTATCCACGCAGTGAGTGATTTAATCTTGAATTTACCGGAGAACACAAACCTCGGCAAAGGCAGTTCTCTAATCCTAGTATTCTAAATAGCCTCTACCAAATCATTGTTTGTTTGTTTATTTTTTATTACCAGGCATCCTAGCAATTACTTGAGGAGATACGTATTGAAATGATGAAATCATCTTTACCTCGAACAGTACATTGTATAAACGATTTCATGAGAAATTCTTGATGCACCCTATAATCTGGCTCAGCACCATAATTATGAAACATTTTTTTTGAGGGGGGGGGTGGGGGGGGGGCATTTCTAACCTTCCCTGAAGTTTTCATACAAAGTCGTTCACAATAATGTGCATTTAGTTGCCAGCAAAGAGACGATCAGAAAGACACACAAACGAACAAACCAACGCCTGCAAAAACTTTACCCACCCCACCCAACCGAAGTGAAGACGTTCATGAGTGATACGACGGACAATAATCATCTTTTATGTGTGAAATGATTATGTGAATAATTGTCATTATCTTGCCGAGGAGATGTAGTTGAAGTTAATGAAAGAAATGAATATTATGATTTTATAATTGAACAAGATGATTGCAACCACTAATATTCGTAGGGACCAATGTTTTGTCGTTCCAGGTCTCGAAACAAGAGATTGTTTGGGTCATCCGAGCGTCCATCGTTGTGACCACTGTACTGGCCACGGTCCTGGCGCTCACCGTGAACTCGGTCTACTACCTCTACGTGCTCTGCTCCGACCTCGTCTACGTGGTCATCTTCCCCCAGCTGGTGTGCGTTCTCTATGTTAAGGTAGGCTTAGGGCAGTTCAAAGACAAGTTTTACTTTTGAGTTTCAGTTTGTTTTATTTGTCCGCCTGTACAAGAAAAAAAAAAGTACTCAAATTCATTAAACTCTTCCGTCGAGATGTTTTCATTGCTACTGATTGACAAATTACCCTACATCGACGTGATTTCATGAATTTGAATTACGCCGCACCCGCTGCATACTCTAAGGGTTAGAACCAACACTTGCTGTCGGGCGAAAGCTCGGTGGTCAAGTGGAGATGACGCCTGTCCGGAGATTAGGAGGTCGTAGGTTCGAATCCTGCTCGAGTATGTACGCCCATGATTTGTCATCATGGCTGCTACTAAAAGACTGATCAATTCAGTGCTTATTTTACGTCAATGTAGGGTAATTTGTCAATCAGTTGCAAAAAAGAAGTAGTAGATCAACGGCGATTCAATTATGATAATGACAAACTCAGAGATAGCTTTTATTTTGTCCAACTATACGTAAGAAATACAATAGTGCAAGTAATAGATTAAAGACAATTTAATCATGATAATGTCAAAATCAGTGTTAACTAATCTTACTCAATTGATATATAATATATTGACATACATCAATCATGAAAGAGCTAGCATGAATTTACGTGTAAATACATGTATTCACATATTTCAAGATGTAAGTGGAGGAGAATGCCATTAATAAGCGTTGTGCTTGACTGAGATGACGGCCACGGAGTAAATGCAAATACAAATGAAGTGAATGTAATCCACTGGATTACCGAGGAAGGCTTTTAGAGAATAGGCATGACAATTAGGATGTTAGTCTGGAGTAAAATTACGATCCACATCTTTACGATTTGTTTTCATCTGCAGGAAGAGCTAACAACAGGATTCATAGAAAGGGTTGAAGAGGTTAAAATCTTCATCTACAGTAATTCATAAAATCATCAAATTTTCCATGTATGACTTCTCTTTTTCTCGCTTCACCCCCCCCCCCCCCATTTCCTTTCCCTTCTTCCCCTTCTTCCTCCTTTTTCTTCTTTTTTTTTTTGGGGGGGGGGGGGGGAGGTTGGGCGAGGATGGTTAAGCTTTAGATGTGAAATTCATCTTCATTTGTACCGCATATGTTTACCTGAGTTGTGTTGTGCTTTTTCATTCATTCTCTTTCATTTGTTCCTCCGGGGTCATAATTCCCTATATCCTGACCTGTACACTCATCACCCGATGCCATGTCACTGGTTTTGCACCCTCTAGGCCTGCAACACGTATGGCTCCTTCGTGGGCTTCATCATCGCCATGCTGCTCCGGATCGGAGGCGGCGAGAAGACCCTCCTGATTCCACCTTTCATCAAGTTCCCCTTCTTCAGCGACACCAAGGGCCAGCTCTTCCCCTTCCGCACCTTCACCGTCCTCATCTCCTTCCCCATCATCATCGGCGTGTCTTACCTGACACACCTCGTGTTTACCAGGAACATCCTCGGCCCCAAGTGGGACGTCTTCAGGTGCGTGGTGAACGTCGAGCGCGTGGGAGAGGTCGACGACGAGGCCGTGGCTGACGGAGACGTGAGGAGCAAAGAACATGAAGCGCTGAACATCGATGAGCAGAGCAAGAAAAAGAAGGAGGCAGAATCCCTCCTCTCAGCCGGTGACGGACTAAAGGAGGATACGAGGTTATAGACCTGTGAACATTTCTTGAAGTATGCTGCTGCCATCTCGCACTATAGGCTCTCGCTTCTGTTGACTTGATAAAGCCATTGACTCAGTATGAGAGCATGATATGGCATAGTGGATAGGATCCGCAAACAGATCCAGGGTTCCAATCCTGGATGGTTCGTCCCTTTGTCGGACAAGATGCTCAACAAAGCGTTTCCCGTCAAACCCAACTGTGTATGAAATGAGTACCCATGCCAAATGTTGTGACAATGACATGTTTAATGGTTTGTGCCTTATATAGGTGGAACAGTGCCTTCACTGACTTGGTTACACTGTTAGACAGGACTGGAAGATGGTGATAATGATATTGTTGTTGTTGATGATGATGATGATTAATAGATAAAATACAATGATGATGATGATGATGGTGATGGTGATGATTATAAATTAATTGATAATCATGATGATAGATAAATGATGATTATGGTCATCATAGTCATTGCTTGGGAGTTTTAGATTTTCGCGACGGGGACGTTCAGAGGAAAAAAAAAACTGTTCTGAGCATGCGTAGAAGCGCGCGTCAAGTCGATCTATTTTTAGCTTGCGTAGTCTGAGTTTTTCATTCCGCGTTCTGGGCTATTTTTACGTCCGCACAATATTTGCGACGTAGAGAGCTACTTGATGCACCGATCATGGAGGCGCCAATTTATTTCTTATATACGTTGCGTCCCAGCGTAAACTAAAGCTATTTTTCAACACGACGCAGGGGAGAGCAGAACGTCCAGCTCAAGCGTCGTCTCAGCGTCCGCGCTGCAAATCTAAAACCCCCTTCGAGGTGATTTATAGCTCATAGAATTCAAAAGAAAATGGATGTCGAACTACCCTGGCTCATATTATTATACCAAGTTATAAATCTTTCAGTCATTTTCGCAAATGACGCAAGTATACGTGAGGTAATAAACAAATATTACTAAAGCCCACTAATTTTTCTTTTTCATACTGAATTTATACCACATGCATATATGCAATTGCATAGTGGACGTTTCACTGTATTTATACGTATCATATTTCATTAGTGTAATGCAGTAATGTGTTATTTACACGAGGAATAACAACCCTTTTAGATCAATTTATTTTGAGACAAATTAGATACAATGATTTACGGGCGAGAGTAGTTATGGTGGTTTTGTCGGGTTAAGGAAATATGTCTACCATTCTCATTACCCCCCAAAATCTTGAAACACTATTTTATACATGTCAGAATCGTAGGTTAATTTCAGACTGCTGTTGACATACTATCTTTGTACAGTAATGATTTTTATTTTAAAAATGTCATTTGCGGAAAATATCGCTGATAGATGAGGTTGTAACCTTGAAGCAAGGACTCCTACCTCGTATCAATTTCCGGCGGAGAAATTAATGTGATGTACAATTTTTATTCCGCCGTCATGAAAACTCGCTCAAGATCAAATTTAATCTTTTCAACAAAATCATGATTATCCATTCTTTGGTATAGAGTGTATTTTTTCTAAATAACGTATATTTCCTGTGAATACGATGCGACTGCAAATCTCTCTGGGGGTCTATATAACATGTATATGGGACCATTAAATTTTATGAGAATGTAGTCGTGTTGTGTTTTTCTTATCACGTGACCGTTTGAACATAATAGTGTATACCTTACAATTAACACTACGTTGTACCTCGTACTCTCTAAAAAAATCGAGTGAAAATTTTCACTCTTAAAAGAGTGTATACAAAAAAGAGTGAATTTCGAGTGAAATTGGAGTGAATTTTGGGTGAAAATGCACATTTTCACTCATTTTGGAGTGACGTCAGGGATCACTCCAAAATCTTCGAGTGATCCCTGACGTCACTCCAAAATGAGTGAAAATGAGCATTTTTCACTCAAAATTCACTCCAATTTCACTCGACATTCACTCTTTTTCGTATTCACTCTTTTTAGAGTGAAAATTTTCACTCGATTTTTTTAAGAGAGTAATTTTTTATCCAAATCAACGAAAAAGATCATCTTCCTATCATGCCTTAATCATGCCTTTACAACTGAATGTCGTTGCCATTTGTTATCGCTGAGACCGCTGAATGATTGAGCCCGATTATAATTAGATTCGTCACAGTTTTGCAATGCTTCCATATATAGAAACTTACATATTTTTGCAAAGGAAAGATTAGGTTCAAGAAAAAAAAATGGCTAAGATATCGGGCAGAGAGAAAGAGATAAAGAGAGAGAGAGAGAGAGAGAGAGAGAGAGATAGGATGATTGATCTGTAAATACAAGATGTTCCTTTCGTGATCCTCTCGCCCTGTATAGAGAAAGAAAAAAGAAGTACTGAAATCCATGGAAAGTAAACAGCAGTAGATGCCATGAAGACAGTGTTGCCATGTTGTGTTGTAACAAAGACTGTAGCCCTATGGTATACGTATCAACATGATCAAGAGCGGTTGTAGGCCTATGCATGTAAAGTATAGGCCTATAATGTATCTATTTTTCTATCATAAGTCTGTCTGCATATTTATGAAGTTAGTGTGGGCTTATGGCTGCCTTGAACCACTCCGCTCCGTTCATAGTACAACTGTACTGTATACATCATAAGCTTGACGGCTATGTACAAAAAAAACTCGGTGCGAACTATAGAGGGTGTAATAACTCGCCCGCAGTTAAAAAAAAAAAAAAAAAAATGCGTGTTGACTTACAAGTACATTGTACGTAGTAATTGATCATCACTTACGGATGTGGCCAAAAGAATACGTTGTATCTAAATAATGCTCCATATACGTTTTGCGATAAAATTTCTGCTCCTTTTCTTCAAATTTTATACTCCGATACACCAACAAAAAACATGTAGTACCATGCATGCACACGCAGGATCTGCCGGTGTAAAAGAACCTATAATGCACCTCCCCCGTAAGCTTTCCATATTTCCCTTCAATGTACTAGTATTCATGAATCATTAAAGGCCTATACGTATTCCGTAAACAGTCGAGGTACTGCACTCCAATATCATTTTTATTAATCATAATTAAGCAATGACTGACATGATGTCACTGGCAGAATCTTGGTTTGGAAGGTTTTTCGTGGGCGTTACCAAATACTGCGTAGTCTGAAATTGAAAACTAGAAAACAATACTGCAGTATTATCATAAAAACATATGGCAAATAGATCGTCTACCTAGCTGGTATTTAGATATTCATTTGGAATGTAATGTTAAAGGGATGGTAAGTATTGGTGGAGTTGAATTAGGCTTTTAACTTTTTTTCGAGATAGGCCTACCAAGAATTAAACCACTTAAGAAATGATTATCATACAAAGCATCATTATTCCATTAGGCAAATTGCTATAGGAATTGTCAAAGTTTGTTACATGAAAATCGGTTTTGGAATGGCTGAGACATCCAAAAACAAAGTAAAACAAATTAAGCGATCCTGATAAAAGGTAGGTCCCAGTATTTATTAGGATTACTCTATTTTAGATATCTCCTGACGTTCCAAAACCAGTTTTCATCAAATAAACTTTGAATCCCTCTTGGAATTACATGCTCTGAGCTTTCAGGCTTCATCCCTCCTAACTTTTCTCATTTTGTAGGCCTATCAAAACAACGTTAGAAAGCTGAAGTTAGCTCTCAACCAGGCTCTCAACCAAAACTATATTATCATAAATCAACACAAGTCAACATGAGGTTGTATACGGATGCTTGGCAGTTTATTTCTATAACTCCCTTCCAAAGCAAGATGAATGTGAACTTGATTTGCAGTAGCAGGAAGCATTAAAACAAAAATTACCGTCTGGAAACTACGTCCGCGTGTATCCGGAAGTTGTTAGACTGAACGATTTCGTGTCGTACGTGCACATGCATACATGTACTGGTACCTCCAGTACAGTATTCGAAGCTCGCTCTCGGAGAACTTCATTTTTGGCCGAGTCACGCAGCACTGTTGTGTCGTACGTGAATTGAAGTACACTTGTACTTACTTGTGTACATGGTACCAGTACAGTGCATTCATTCAGAGCAACGACTTCATACAGAGAAGGACAACGCTAGGAAAAGATGATGGAAAATCAAGGTCAACAAGTCGTACCGCGTAAGTTACAGGAGGAATGATTTCTGTTTGATCATTTTAGATATATTGTACTCGTTTAACCGACGTATATTCAATCTGAAGCATACGTTGATGATGATTAGCAAGTGATTTCGTGTGTAGTATTGACCGGCGTCTTCGATCTTGGCATCGCCAGAGGCCAGGCGTGTATTTCCTACGGAGTGAGTGTTGCGTGGTATTCCAGTGGGGTCGTATCGTACTCCGTAGCCGACGTAACATGATAATACGCCTACCGTGCCTGTGTCAACCTTGCACTGCACGTCTGTCTGTTTCTGTTTCTGTTTCTGTTCCGGTTCCGTCGGTATATTCAGAATTAACTGTACTCCACCAACGTTTTGTAACTAGTATGGTCGTATGTGCAGGGCAGGAAGAATGTTTCACATTTGAAGCCTCTGTTTGAAGACTGTACTGCCACTGGATGTAGACGTGACTGTTTGAGTGTTTCCTTGTTGAGTAGGTTCCAGTCTAAATTTACTGCTGTCCTGTGGAAGAAAGAGTACTTGTGTACATCTTTCTTGGTCAGTGTTCTTTGGATTCTTCTGCTGTTCCCTCTGGTCATCCTCCCCCCTTTATCATTAACTCTAATGTAGACGTTGGGATCAATTCCCACTTCCCCATTCATGACTTTGAACAGTAGCTGAAGTCTCGAGATTCTCCTCCTGTTCTCCAGGGTGTCCCATTCCAAATCCTTTAACATTTGAGAGACACTGCTCTGTTGTTTGTAGTCATTCATACAGAATCTAGCTGCCTTGCGTTGAACAGATTCTATGAGGTGAATATCCCCTTTGTGATACGGATCCCATGAGCTACTGGCATACTCTAAGTTGGGTCTAACTAATGTTGTGTAGGCAGTGGTTTTGATGGACTTGTTACAGAACCATAGATTCCTCCTCAGGAAACCAAGAACCTTGTTGGCTTTGGTGGTGATCTTTTTGTAGTGGGTGTCCCATCTCAGTTTGTTGTCAATTTCTACCCCGAGGTATGGATGCGGGGTGGCTTCTTGGAGAGGTTGTCCACAGAAGGTGTAGTTCCTGTCTGGTGGATTCTGTTTATTTGAGACTTTCATCACCGAGTATTTAGACGGGTTAAATGACATGGCCCATTTATTCTGCCAGTCTTCTAGTTGTTGAAGATCTTCTTGGAGAGAGTCTAAGTCCTCTCGTGAGTTGCTGCTTGTGTAGAGGATACAGTCATCGGCAAACAGTCTGACTGTGCTGTGAAGATTGTCTGGTAAGTCATTTATGTACAACAGAAACATCAAGGGGCCCAGTACTGTACCTTGCGGTACGCCTGACAAAACTGTCACAGGCTGTCTTTGGTGTGTTGTGTCTGTCGTATGGTGTTGTGGCTGTTGTGGCCCAAGTTCATGTACATGGGCATCTAGACCACGGCACAAAATTGTGGGGTTTTCTGGAAATTGGTTTTAATCCATAAAGACCTACGCTAGAATATTGTGCCTGGGTCTTTGCCCAACCCCCACAGCCAACTCATGACACACGAAGAAACTCATTTTACATGCATATCAGGAAACCATGGAATAGTTAACCAAGAAATTTAATAGATGCACCTACAGTATTAGTGTCTTCAGTTTTGAAGTTGGTTTGGACAAATTCTGGGACAATGAACCCATAAAATTTACCGGTAAGTTTGATACCACTCCACCTGGCCATGACCTAGCTCATCTCAAGAACCAAACCTGGATCTGAATATTTTAGAGGCTCAGCCTGCGTTCAGAATCTTCCATAGGTATCCACATCACAGGTATTAACTGCATACTGGTTACCACACCCTTGGGTTGATATACTTTAATAGCCTAACAATAGTTAATGATATTTAGATGGAGTAGGCCTGACCACACCAAAGCCAACCCAACACACCCTGCGCTGGGGTTATAGACTTAACTAATCAATAAAGACAGGTCTACTCTAAAGCAAGATATTTTCGTGAATTTGCATGCAATTTTATTTCAAGAATTTTGCATCTTATTCTTGGCTCACAAAATTTGTGAAATTAAAATTCCTTGAACCTTCAACCTTGAAGTATTAATCCCTTTCAGCAGCTTCTTGGAATTATCCCGGGATGGTAGAAGTGTCGTGCGTCAGTGAGAGGTGACATGGTAAACAGGATGATTTTAAATGTCACTAATGGACAATAAAAGTGACTGTGCATTTTACAAGTAAAAAACATGCCTCTTTGCTTAATAGAGCATATGGATTATGTGATCCAACAGGAGGCTGCATCACTTGGATGACTGGAAGAGCAGCCTCTCTGAATGTTGTTGATGAGTAGGCAATCTCAACCACAGGGCCAGGCAGATGGATTTACTGTATACGCCGTTATTTTCGCGAGGGTTTAATTTTCGCGAATTTCGCGAATTGCAGTTGGATCGCGAATTTAACAACACGCGAAATTGTCTCCATGCGCTTTGTTGATAGAGCATTAACGTAAGCGTCGGCATCAATTCGCGAAAACAACACCTCGCGAAAATGACCTCGTCATTCGCGAAAATATCTGTACGCGAAAATAACGGCGTATACAGTATATGAAAATGTTTGAACCAGGGAAAATTACCTATTGAGAACAATGAACTACTTAAACTGGTATGGCATTGCAGAACTTTCTAAATGCAGTTTCAGCCAGAGATAGGAAAAATTGAATTTTCACCAGTTTTACTCAGGGTGTGTACACATTACAGACACTGAAGAATAGACTTGAAGCTACGTTTCTGGGCATTCCTTGGATTGACAACTCTTTGTTTATTTCTGTTGCCCTGATTTGATTGACAGAAGTGGAGAATGACAGGGAGCCAACACTGGAAGAGCTTGGTCTTCACTCTCATTGCATAAATTGCATTGTGAAGCGATGTAATGTCTCCATCCAGCCTGGAGTATCCTGTTCCCACATGGAATGCCCATTCAGGTATAAGATTTGTTTGTTTGTTTGTTTGTTTCTAGACCTACAAATTTCGTGAACAGGGGTCCTAAACTTGTCCTGCATTACTCTTGCACATTTCTGCAACATTAGTGAAATACAAGCTGATACATGTGCTCAGCATCATGGTTTCAAAATCAGTTTGGGTCAGTCACACTGTATGACATCACAGCTACTGGTGCTAAAGAATGTGCAGTATTGACTATGAATGTAATTACATGTTCAATTTGACTTTCAAAATGGTAAGAAATGCATTTAGAAAATTGATGTAATATTATTTTAAAGGATGCACCCTGTACTTGTGCAGTTGGCTTTGTGTGCATTTAGCATTTTATGATATAAAGGTGGTGCACTATCACTGTCTTTTCATTACTATTGATGCTCTTGTCTTTACTATCATTAAAAAGTTGGTGTCATATTTGTTGTGTTCACATCCAGCTGTGGAGCGTACTTCCATGAGTGTAAGGCAGATGATCACAGCCTCCTGTGTCCCAATGTGAAGATCGCATGTGTGAACTCTTCCCTGGGTTGCCAGACCAAGGTGACAAGGGAGCTATTCAAGGTCCATCTCAGGCATTGCCCCGCCCATGTCATCATGTGTGGTCATGTGAGTGAAATGTCATTGAACATCAGGAGTAAAGACAATAATAGGTGGTATTGTGGAGAATGTTCTGGATTTTTAGCTCACCTGAGCCGAGGGCTCAAGTGAGCTATTGCGATCGCTCTTCGTCCGGCGTCCGGCGTGCGTCGTCCGTCGTCTGTCGTCCGTCGTCCGTAAACTTTTTACATTTTCATCTTCTTCTTGAGAACCCCATGACCGATTTTCACCAAACTTGGCAGGTAGCATCCCTAGGGGGATAGGATCTCAATTTGTTCAAATGGGCACCATGGCCCACCTGGGGGGCCCCAGGGGGGCCCAAACACCCTAAAATTAAGGAATCTTTAAAAATCTTCTTCTCTAGAACCAGAAGTGATAGGGCTTAATTGATACTATGAGTAAGTACATTGAAGACTGTAGTTTCAAGTTTGTTCATGGGGGAATCAGGGGTGCCCCCCTTGGGACCCAGGGGAGGGGTCCTAATGGGGCCTAAATTGTACATTTTCATCTTCACTTTGAGATTGCCATGTCTGATTTTCACCAAACTTGGTAGGTAGCATCCCTAGGGGAATAGGATCTCAATTTATTCAAATGGGCACCATGGCCTACCTGGGGGGTCCCCAGGGGGCCCAAACCCCCTGAAATTAAGGAACTTTAATAATCTTCTCTAGAACCAGAAGTGATAGGGCTTGGATGATACTATGAGTTAGTAAATTGATGACACACATAGTTTCAAGTTTGTTCATGGCGGAATCAGGGGTGCCCCCCCCCCCCCCCCCCCCCCTTGGGGATCCAGGAGAGGGATGGGAAGAAGTCCTACAGTTGTAATGGAGCCTGAATTGTACATGTTCATCTTCTTCTTGAAAACCTCATGATGAATTTTGACCAAACTTAGCAGGTAGCATCCCTAGGGGGATAGAATCTCAATTCCTTCAAATGGGCACCATGTCCTCTTGGGGGGCCCCTAGGGGGCCACCCCCCCCCCCCCACACGCATTTTAAAGGAATATTTAAAATCTTCTGCTCTAGAACCAGAAATGATAAAGCAAAGTTAATATCATGAGTTTGTACATGATGACTTTAGTTCCAAGTTTGTTAATTGCAGATCCAGGGCTGCCTCCCCCCGAGTTGAGGGGGGGGATCCATATGCAGACCTAAAATTTCCAATGTTCTCAGGTAAGAGTGTGCAAGAATGCATGGAAGGTGAAATTGCGATACTCAGGTGAGCGCGTGACCCGCGGGTCTCTTGTTAAACAAGCGATCGTGTGTTTACTGCCTGATTTGTTAATCCATAGCAAGATGTTAAAAAAAAATGTTGTGTTGCTTCAAGTACAGTGCACTGATGTTATAACGAGCTTGGTTACCTGTATAAGAAATTACTGTTACACCGAAGTAAAAATTCAGGCCTCAGAATTATCCACTCAATGTATCTTTATTGTTTATTTGTTTGGTTATAACAAAAGAAAACTACTGGTCCTCTGTATAGCATAACAATCCAGGAGCTGGAAGGATGATACGGTTGCTTTACATCATTTAAATTCACAGAATTCATAACCAAATTTACAATAACACCAAATATATGCATGATAGTACAATAAAGCACAAAATCATAATAAATACACATCAGACCTAAGCTTCAATAATGGGATAGGTGAAGTGCAAAACAGGGAATGAGGTTTAGGGTTGTCTGAGGCAATGATGAGAAAGACAGGGATTGCAGTGAAGAAGCAAGAGTGAGGACATACACTTATAGGTGCACGAAAGCATGAAAACTAAAAGTAAGGAACATGGTATGGATGAATAGCATATTGATGACCATATATAAAAATGTTGTTCCTGCAATGATATAAACTTTTTACCCAAATTATGAGCAGAAATGTCTTGTCTCTCCTTTAGAAGGCATTTTGAAAGTGTTGGTCTGTCAGATGAGACTGAGGATGATAATGATGATGGTAATGATTTTGAGAATATGATATGATAATGATCATAATGCTAACAATGGGTACAATTATAATCATCATAATCACAATGATGAGGTAATGATATTTAAAGTGCCCACCATGCCCCTTCTTTCCAACAGTCTGTAGCAGCAGACGAGATGGACAGTCATTACCATGGCGACCACGAGAAGCATTGTGAACCGGTGCTGGCGGAACGGCGGAAAGAGTGGCTGGAGAGGATGGAGGGCAAGGTTCCGGACATTGACAAGTTGACGATCAAGGACAACACTGACCAATCGGTGGACAGTACAGACCAGGGTTCAAGTAAGACTGAAAGCACCAATTTACACTAGTTTTAGATGCTGTCAGAAATTGCTCTGCTCTTGTGGACACCATGTATTTGTCAAGCCACTTGTTGCATCTTTTCTTTTAAATTTCTATGGCTGAATTCTACATATTATACAGTTGTTATGCTGTGTCTTTGTGTTATTATGGGAACTGATAAGGAAAAGTCAAATTTGGGTAATAGGTAATATCAATGACATATCAGATGTTTGCTTTGTACTATTAAAGCAAAAGTCTCTTCACTTATGTGTTATCATAGACAACTCTCTGTAACATTAGACAATTTTTTTTACCTGGCTGTTTCAAATTCTAAATAAAAATGGTAGCAATGCTCAAATGATTAAGTAGTCTCTGTTTGCAAACCATTCCATGGTCAATATATTTCTTAATAGTGTCCCCTCCAAGGAGAGCATGTTGTAAACAATTCATTAGGATTTTGTAGAGTTGTACGTTGAATAGATATATACGAACAAGGTGATTTTTTTTTTAATCATTTGATTTTAATGATGATGATACAGCTAGATTTGATATTCTATGTTTACTGTTCTTTCTCTCTATTCAGGCACATCGACCAATAAGAAAGAGGCACATGCCAAGCGGGATCCCTTGCACACTGTGCCATGGCAACTGAGACCATATGATGAGGAAGCGGAAACAGAAAACGAGGGCGAGACACCGCTCTCCCCCACCTCTCCCGCTCCTCTCTCGCCCGCCCCCTTCTCGCCCCTGCCGGAGGAGGAGTCGCCGAATCTCTGCCAGCTTCCGTACGGCATCCTTCAGCAGATTTCGCTGTACCTCAACCGGGAGACGCTTCATGAGCTGGCGCTGGTGTCGCATTTCATGCGTCAGGTCGCTGCCTCGCTGCTCAAGAAGAAGGGCCTGGTGGAGACGAAGTGGAAGAAGGTGGACGGCAAGTGGGAAGAAGACGGAAAGGTGAGCTGGAACCTGTCGATTCAAAATGCCCTCTCAATTAATGCACCATGCTGTAAACCTCCTATGTGCCACATTATTCTGCTTCCCAAACATAGGCATGCTTTGGACAAACATTCTGTGTTTCAATTCTGTGTATAAAAGTTTTAATAGATTTTTGTTGCACTGGACATGCAATGAGCAAAATCATAGAGAAAATGCGACGCTTTGCTTTGATGTTAATTTTTATCACAAATTTTTGATTATTTTTCATTCAAATGATCAGTAGTTACATCATATTGTCCAGGCATGACTTTTGCTCACAAAACAGTGTCAGAAACTTAGAATTTATTTCCATATCCAAGAGATAACACCACTTGATATTTAATCACAACATTATGCAAGCCATGTGTGACAGAAACAGAATCTCGAATGACACTTTCATTGTACTGTATCATTTTGTGATTTCTCAAACGATTTGGACAGATTTGTTCATTAGAGCAAAATATGCAAACATGGCACCTCTTCGACTGAGTCAGATGGAACATGGCACATAAAGATTTAATTACCTCTACCAAGAAGGTTGCGAGATTTTGCCAGCTTTGGTTACTTTATCTGTTTGTTTTCAGAATAACTCAAAAAGTTATTGACATATTTTGATGAAAATTTGAGATGAGGAAAAGTCGATAATGACACTAGGAAAAAATGAACAAATTTTGGACATAATTTTGATCAACGTCTGGATTGAGGAATTAAAAAAAAAATTTTAAAGGATTCTTTATCATTGGGAAATAAGACCTTTTTCAGCAAATGTGGATATAGCTCCAGAATAAATGTCCAGATTTGACCAACAAAGATATCAATGTGATTCCAAATGCTGAGGATATGTTTTGATAGTCAAGGAACCTAATAATGCAGATGATTTGGAATTAGGACTATGATATTGGGTGAAAATTTGCTACTGTAATATTGGAGGTCTGTGCTGTCAAAGTACTTTCATTTCCGAAGTATTTCCTGAATTTGATGTATTCATTGTGTATGTGGGGAAATAATGATGATAGTAATAATGATTATTATAGTGATAGGGTAAATCAAGAAAAGGTGAGGAGATGAAAAAGAAAATAAAAAGAACAATTAAATTGCAGTGGGTACGTAAATTGATTAGTCTAGCATTACTTTATGTTTGGTTAACAAAATTCAAATTTCCCTTTTGTAATGAGGAATGGAATAAGTACTGTACATGCTGAATATTTTGCGAGGATTTTGTTTTCTGGAATTCGAGTGTTATTCGCGAAATTAAAGACACGCGAAAATAATGACTCTGATCCTGCTCTGATGTGACGCACACGTATCATTCTCCGTTTAGTACGGTACTCCACGATCGTGAATTTAACCACTCGCGAAATACATTGTTGTTGGGAAGTCCCGATTTGCAAAAATTTAGGCTCGCTAAATGTATGGCGTATATAGTACAGTCATGAAATGTAGCACATTATACAGCAGTCTGAATATGAGTTTTTTTTCTGTGCTGCAGTAGTCTTTATATGGGATTGACCTTTGAAGAAGTAAGTGTCACACAAATCTTACGATTCAGCTTTTTCGAAACGTACAGGTTGCTTTCATGAATGGCTTGGCAGAGCTCAAAGGAGTGAGGAGTCTTCAGGAGATATATATTCAGATTCGAGAATAAGCAAATGAATTCAATTCAGTATGGTGTTCTGTTACATGTATCATTCTTCAGCCAAAGTGACTATGTTCCTTGTACTTTTCAATTATCTTCATGCCTAAAAAAATGTATGGCTCATGTTCTTTTCTTCACACAGATCTGGAGGTATGTCCCAGCACATCTCAAACCAGGGACATAAAGTTTTCGCTGGCATGAGTGAGAGATGTACAGATACCAAGGGTGCTACTTACAGTGAGCAACTCCGCCTTCGTTCTCACACAAATGGCATGAATTTCTTTTCTTTTTTTTGTCTTGCCTTGACATCACTAGTAGAGTAGATCTGTGAATACTGCCTACATACTGAAGAGAGCAGTACCATTACTGGGAAGCCAATATGTGACCGCCCAGCCTGAACCCCACAAAAAGTTGGCAGAATGTAATTTCTACTTTTCTGCATGATTTAAAACTTTAAGTCATCCTAGCCCATTCAAGAAGTGATTGCAGTAAGAGAGAGTTAGTGTGTACAGTTTCATTGTAATGGGAGGGGAAAAAATGATTCAAAGATTAAGTCACTCAGGCATGCTGAAAACATGTTCTATTTACCAAGGAAAGTAGTGCATGTCCTGGAAAAATGTGGTCCAGAAAAACTTCCTACATCTCAATTTCGGTTTTGTTTTAAATTGCAAGATTTTGGCAATAGGCGAAGAAGAAGAAAAAAAAAAAGAGAACTCTTCCAGGTAGGACTAACTGTAAAAATTTCAGTCAGTCAACCCAAATCAAATCCTAATCCATGACTTTTTGTGGGTTTGAGCTGGGCAGTTACATATTTTAACTGTAGTGCAATTTTTATCTATTACCAAATGTCAGGAAACACAAACTACACCTATTGTGCTGTAGTGAAGTGGTATCAAGCCATTTAGTCACAGTCATCCAGTGCATTCTGTAGTGTGTTAGCTCATACTTTGTCAGTTAAGTCTTCCACTACTTAACACTGAGTTATGCCATTGCGCAGGTGAAACAAGGTTTGGGGGCGTTATGTTTTAAGGGTAGACAGATTCATGTCTCAGTGCACCAACGGCTGTGAAGTATAACCAAAGATCCCACACACTACATAAAATGGTCAACTCTTGAAAAGTGAAATGCTGCTGCTTGGAATTGTGGGATTTTTAAGAAATGCACCACTAGCGTTAAGCGGATGAAGTTTCCAGGTGAGCTTTACCTTCCCGATATGTTTGTGTAGGACCAAGACAGGTTAAGGCAAGGAAGAAGGAATTTTCTGTAAAGAATCATGAGTAAACCTAAAAATTGGTGCTGTGCATTAAACTGCATCAATAGCTACACCAAACCATCAGCAGGTTTATCACTGTCCGATTTCCATTAGCCTGCACAGCGAGTTCTCATCTCACCTCCCTTGTCACAGCGAGCGGTAGACTCGCACGCAGCTTGCTCAGCTCCGCTCGCAGGTCGCTACACTCACTGTGACTGTGCATGTCCACAAATTATTGCAAACTGCCTTTGCAATAGACTATTGTCAACACTTGTTCAGTGTATACCCGCTCAACGCTAGCAAGCGGAATCCTCTTCTGTTTCACCAGCAGCCATGTAAAATCGGGAGAGTTGATCATCTTGTTTTAATAGGATATTTGGTGTCAGATAGGCCCAGTGGGTCTCCCCTTCTTGACATCAAGTACAGTGGAAACTCGATATAACGAGATGGTCGGGACCGAGTCATTTTCCTCGTTATAGCCGATATCTCGTTATATCAGTAGGCATAAAAGAAGGCATAACATAAAGACATTAAATTGCACATGTGGGACTACCCATCACATTTCAATCAATACTGATAACTTGATATTGTGTGTGAGGGAATTACTCACCTTTATGGGTAAGAAGATGTTTTTCGCCAAGGAAATCCAATATCAAGAATGTGTTTCTTATTAATTGTAGATGTTTGAATTTGTAAATTTATATAGCTTGCGATTGTATCAAGATCGTCTGTGGATTGGTATGTGGTTATCGTATGGGTGTGTGTTGTGTGGAAAGCTTGGAATATGGTCTGCACAATGCTGTGTGTGTATGTGACACATTCTGTATGTACATTATGACTGCGTGTGTGTGAAGATGGGGAATTCCCTACGTAAGAGGCCAAGCACAGCATCAGATTGCCTCACACCTGCTAAACGTCATGATGATGTCATGTACATAATATATGGCCGTCCCACCGCATTTTCTGCATGTATCAGTGTGCGCGCACACACACACTTACACGTACAACATGCAGTGCTAGCTGGAGTGCACTGAAGAAAATGATTACAGTATGTGTGTACAAGACAGTTTTTGGCGCATCAAGCTTTACAATCTCGGTAGTCCAGATTCTGGACGTTTTCTTATCATTACGCATCCACGCGCGCTCCACAGCTTATCGCGCTATCCCCTGTAACCGCTCGATATCGATGAGGGCGCCAACAAACCTGTCCGAAAAAAACGTCCAGAATGGTTTGACAGTGCGTAGGGTCAAAAGTTCATATTAGGTATGCTGACGTAATGCCCTATCTCTCGCAAGCTCATTGCGTATGCATGAAAACTAAGGGATCGATCACAGAAAAGTTCTGTGGGATCGATCGATCTGCAGCCAGCTGTGTGCATTGCACCGTGAATTGCGATCTGCAACAATTACTAATTATGTAACAGAGATGCCTGCATTTTTGCACAACACACATTATCACAATCAAAGAGCCAACTCTTTGATCACAATGCAATGCGATACATGTACTCAGTTCTTCAGTGATCCGTACCATGTATTGTTTGCACAGCTGATTCGTGCAACGTTTTTGACTGGCTGAAAGTTATGGTTGCAGTCATGTCCGACCTACTTTCACGTGGTGTTTTGGACTTTGTTGTGCCCAGATTCGATGATGAGATGACTTGAATATTATTCTTGAGATTGCAAATGGCGAGCTACAAATCGCCATCTCGCCGATGTATGATTTGTGATGTGCCACTCCTAACGTCAAAACACTACATAAAACTGCAAAGAACTCTGTGAAGGTCGTGAGATGTAGACCTCAAGAAAAGTTGGAAGATTTGTTTGGCGATGTTATTGTTGGTAAAGGGGATCAAATTCGATCATTATGTTGGGGTTTTTTTTTTTGGGGGGGGGGATTGTGCCAATCATATTCATTAAAGGAAATAATTTTGTCATCAATTATTCTTCCTTAATAATATTGTATGATGAAATATTCAGAAATTAAAGAAATTCTTTAATTGACATAGGCACTTGTATGCACCTGTTTTCACTATTATCTGGCCCACTAAATAACAATGTAATTTTGTAATGTAAGCTCAGGGCTGTGAGATGTAGGTTCTATGAACCGCTACTTAGCTATGTATGGTATACAAGATATCAAGCATATTCTGATCAGGGGTGGTGGAGGTGAAGGGGATAGGGTACAACCACATTACACAATTTGTAGTGCAAAGTTTTGAAGGGCATGTAAGGAACCAGAAGGTGCCTTTTTTAGAGAGCAGTCTAAATTTAAAGAATTGCGCTAAGTTTGTACAACTTTTATAATTTTATTACCACTTCATGTAGGGCTTACTGGGCAGTTAGACCAAAACTATTCACTTTGATAATTTCTGTTACAGAGACAATAAGACCAATATCCCTGTTGTAAGAATACCCCGTCACTCAGTTTTTTGTTTGTTAGTCTTCATGATAATAAAGCTAAACTTAGTAAACCAAGATGAAGTAGGCCTATTCATATCAAAAGACAGTCTGACAAAGCAACTTGTTTTTTTTTTTCTAATTGACAAACATTTAAGGGGGATATCAGCGTGAAATTATGCTTGGGAAATGTGTGGGCCATGCACACAACACACACAAACACATACACTTTTTTTTTCAACGATGTTTATTTTGTTCCATTCAAAGTAATAGAAAAAAATAACAATTTTCATTTGCTACAATTGAAATGACGAAAATATACATTTGTGATCATAATAGCAAAAAAAACCCCGCATGTACACGCATGTGTACACACACACACACACACACACACACACGAACATACACAAACACATGCACACACACACACACACACACACTCACATGTTAGCAATTTGATTAAACCCCCTATTACAAATCACATCCAAATTAAAACATTGTATATGTACTTTGTACATACAGCTGTACATTGTAGTAGACTTTACTTTTTTCAACGTTTATGGCACCTGATTATTGGTAAATAAGTTTAGATTTTTTTTTTCAGTGTTGAGGTGTGGTCAAGAAATACATCAATTTATCACTATTGTACTTTGAAATGTACAATGTACAGTGTACATGTACATTATGTGCAATATATGTACTGTTACATACACTGTGTAGTCTTCATTATTTCATGTACAGTTAGAGCAGACAGCAAAGTGAAAACAAATGGACTACGAGTAGCGTAATTTGAGCATATGTATAACTTGTACATTTTTTAATCACATTACTTCTTAAGCCTTCATTATAAAAATTTGGCCATGATGGTAAAACTGTTAACGTTGTACCAACTACCAAGGAAGTTTCAAAGCTAGCATCCCACTCCCAACTGTCAATAATGAGTTCAAAAAGTTGTCACTCTGGGAAGGACATTCAAAATAATTCCTCAGGTGTATAAGTGTCTTTAAAGTTGGATATTCTGTGCCACCAAGTACTCATAAGGAACTGAAATAAAATGTTCTATAGTTGAAAAAATATTAGGCATATTTCAGTTGTTTCTCCATGCTCTTGAAATTCCTTCATTATACACTTTCATTTGTACATGTACATGTACAAGTACTGTAATATACAATACATTTGCTGTATATTCATGATAGTTCGCGATCATTGTTCAACAACAGTGCATTATTTCAAACAAAATACATTGTAAACTGTTTGACTCTGAATTTTGATGTCAGAGAAATAATTTGATATGTCACATTTCAGTCTGATTACCATGTGTAGTAGACTCTCATTACACATCAAAAACACAGGATTAACACAAACTGGTTACAATTTATGACAAAGAAATCTTTGTTTTTTCATTTGTTGCGCTTTACAACAATTCTTGGTAAAAAAAAAATGCTTCGAAGTTCAAAAAAGAAAATAAATTCATTGCTACACAGTTCAAACTATAGGTACAAATGTTAATGTGCATTAACAGAACTAGTTTTAGTTTTATCAAAATGGGCCAAAGAACATACTGTACTTCTCATGAATGATTTTCTTTGTAAAGAAAGTATATGTAAACAAGTTCTTGGTAGTTGTACAACTCAAAAACATACTCTAAACATGTGTACACTTGTATGTACATGTATGCATAGATGAACATGCGATGTACAATTACATGTGCAGACAAACAGCATAACAGTTCAATTTTCAAACACCCACCCAAACACCCAAAACACACAGCCCATCCCCATTTGGCATGGTCTGTATGTAAATGTACATGTAATCCACTACATCACAAAAACACAACCTTGAACTAAAATATTTCAACTTTTCCATAATTTTATCACTTGTAATTACGATATGTACCCATCAACATGTCCAATGAAATGAAAATATTCACGCCTAGAAAATAAAGTACAGTATGAAAAGTAGGTGTGTACAATTGTACATTGTATTTGCTTCTATGAATAAGAGCAAGGTACAGTAATTGCAGTGATAAAAAGGAAATTATTGTACATGTAGCACGGAACTGCAAAAATTCAGGTCCAAAAATTCAGGTACACCAGAAACCAATGTACCAACCACTCATCATTACAAACCTTAAGGAGGAAAAACACCCACAGTGGATTCTTGTTTGAAAACAATCATATGAATTCTCTAAAAAACAATTTTCAAATCCCAAAGGTACAAGCTAAGCTACATGTACATGTGTATACGTGACATTTTTCATTTAAAAAAAAAAAAATCTCAGCTCCGATGTACAGCTGTACAGCTGTACATGATTCTTCATGTTACCAGTATATCTGATAACTCCTGAAAATTGAGTGCTTTTAAAAAGTGGATATAATCGTCTAGATCACTTGGGCATCCACACAAAACCGTACTGTGTATGTTGCTTACGTCAACACCCAGGCCAGACGCAATGGTAGCTATCAGGGCCCCATTTCATAAAGATTTGATCTGACAGCAACTCTTGCTGGACTGGCAGTTGTCATGGTAACGACAAGAATCCAGCTTCCTGATTGGCTGTTGCTATTGGAGGTTGCCATTCCAACAAAAGTTGCTATCGTAACATCTTTTATGAAATGGGGCCCAGAACTCTGATTTCACCATCTGTTGCTACCATGCTGTCAACAATTTCCTTTTGGATATCAGTTTCCGTGTTCCGTTGGTACATACATGTATAAACTTATTAACATACCTGTGGCAACCTTCTGGAAGCAGTGCCATAAAGGTCGCGTACACATTACTGCACATTTTTCTTATCATCCTTTCACAACATGCACCATGGATCTTCAAGTCATCTGCCAGCCACTTGAACATTGTATCTAAATCTCTTGCAGCAGACTTGACAACATGTTTTATATTTTGCTTGTCCGGCAACTGATTTACCCACACATAATTGCGAAGAGCAAAGTTTTCGATGATACCGCTACGCACATCTCTGGTTGCAGTGGCTGTCAGGGCAACAGCGGGACTGACGACTTGAGTTTCGATCGTAATTCACCCAATTTTCCATACACTGCTCGAAATGCTTTGGTGTCTCCAGATGCAGTCCCCCTATTTGAAAAATAAGAGAAAAAAAACACCAGTAAGATTAAAATAAAAAAACACTTTCTACATTGCACATGTGATTTTAATAATGCCTGCAGTCTCTTCAATGCATATCGCATAGCCATAAGACTGCATAATTTTAATCTATAGATGAACAAGTACTGTAAGGGAACATAATGTGTAAACGGTTGTAACAGATATGTACACCGAGAGAGGGCGGAAAGAAGAACGAAAGTTGGCGACTGTCTTCAGAGGACCTATGTTGACGATTCTGTACCGAAGACCGAATCAAAGTGTTCAAAAGGCAAACCCTGTCTGGTTCTAGTGTCATTCCCTGTTGTGCAAAGTTGTCCCCTTTCAGTATGAGTACATTTGCATACTGAAGCATGTTCCTATTTGAGTTTTTCTCAATGTACATGCACATGAAGAATTAGTCTGTGGGCCACAGCGCATGTCTCGATTGCTCCTCTGTCTGTGTAGAGGAGCAAAGCCAACGAGACACAGGCTGTGGCTCACAGATTAAAGCTAAGGCAGTAGGCCTATGTGTAATTGCATTTGTATGCGAGAAAGTTACAGTAGTTTACTGTACTGCTACTGTACAAAACAATTAAACCAGTGCAGCTACGGTGTTAATAATTTATTACAATTACACAGGATTTGACTCAGGTCAGTACACCTACTGTAGGAACACTCACAAGAGTAGTACTGTAGTAGAAGCCTGACATGTGTTTACCCTACCCGGCCCAGAAACCAGACATTTTACTACATTTAGTTTTACAATCATTTTTTTGTTGTTCAACTAGGGGCCTACAGTTACAGTTTGTAATTCAAGACAAGAGACACGATATGAAAGTTGCCTTGACGAATCATTTGTAGAAACTGGATAGATCTAACGTTAAATGATCAGATTAGCTTACCGCTAGGCCGCTTGAGTCTCCGACTTGTCACGCAGGCCAAGCAAGATCCATAGCCCTGCTCATCTGGTCCGAAATTAAAGACTTCAAAGGCATGACAACAAGAGCCACAGCTTTCGGAGAGTCTGGTCCATCATGTAGATCTAGTTTGCGAAGAATATCAACGCACAACGGTGCAGCTTGGAAGTTGGAACACCACACTATTGCCGAAACCAGTCGGCATGGAGATAAACAAAATCATGAGTCTATGAGTTGACCACGCACGGAGAAACGAGTAGGTCTACGTGTAGTAGGGACTTCTAAGTTCTGGTTCTGCTGCTGCTCCCCGAAACCGTCAACGAATCCAAGCTTCTCAGTAGCACATTGCACTGAATGCTCTTCTCATTATCACTGTCAGAAAAGCGACGCGGAGACGCTGATGTTGACATCCATTGATCATGGAAACAAGGTTTGGAGGAAATACTTGAAATGTTGCACAGATTTTGGTCGGAAAACGCAAGACTCGGAATCAATACGAAAAGCACATTTGTTACACAAACAGTAGCAGCTGTATGCTGTACACGCGATTCGGGGATCCCCGATCGAGAAGTAAAAGCCACCTCGAAATTGACATGTACGATAAGTCACGATGCTTTAAATGGGCGAATATCTTTAATACACGTATTTATCAACCTATTATTTGTAATTTTTATATTATCATTTTTTTTGTCGAAAAAAAGATTTAAAATGATGATTATTGTGATATTTATAACTTAATTTATAACAATTATAGAAACGAGTAGAAGTTAGTCTTAATCTTCCATACGTTCTAATTTTATTCTCCTCTTATGATCTCTAAGATATATTATTTGAGCAATTTTTAATAAGAAGAAAAATAATTTTGAAATTCCATCAATATATGTAGAGATTAATACAAATATTGGCGTAAAATACGTATGTTATATTGCTACATGCAATATACCTGTTTGCAATAAGACTACAAGATTAGAGATCGATCGACTCTTTTCGATCCCACAAATTGCCTGCTGGACGCAATCTTATCGACCAATCAGGATGCTCGAAATGAATGAGGGAGTGGGGGTGGGGCCATTTTTTTCCGAAATATTTCGGGGAGACTTGGCAAACCAGACTGGACTGTTTTGGAGGTCGAGATGCGTGCGTGCGCGGTAAATTAATACAAGAGCGTACGGTGGAGCATACGCGTGCTGTAGCGGTGTGTGCGCGCGGTAAATGATCACACAAAACAGTCCAGGCAGTGGACTACAATCTCGGAAGATGATAGCACAGGCGAAGTAAAGCTTTACCGAAGGCATTTTGCTTTACCTCGCTATAGCAGGTTTGATTGACTATGTTTTTCTTCGATTGGAAGTCACAAAATTTATCTCGTTATAGCAGTTATTTCGTTATAGCCGATCTCGCTATAAGAGTACCATTTTACATAGACTTGTGTGGAAGGAAATTTGGGACCGGGAAAATTTCCTCGTTATAACCGATATCTCGTTATAGCAGTGTTCGTTATACCAAGTTTCCCCTGTACCAATGACTGAACAGCTCCCTTCTGTTCCTATCCAGTAGAAATTCTAAGGTGTCATTGACTGTGATTGTGAGCACGGATTTCAAAATGTCTAAAGTTTCCCTCATTTCAGGCGCGTGAAAGTGATAAGGTGTGGATATTTTGTCTACCTTTTTGCTCGTGCTTGAGTTGAGTTTGATTTACAGTAAACTGCTCTAAGTCTGGTATGCATACATTTGCAATTCATGATAATGCAACTTCACACCCAAACACACAAACATTTATGCACAGAAGGTATGTTTTGAATATCCTTTTACATGCCCCAACAGTAAATCAAGCAGGCATTAAACTCACCTTTACATGAAGGATAAGATATCATGAAGGATACTAGTTTATGAGCGACCTTGACTTGGTTTGTGTAGAGCAGAGACTTTCCATGAAATTGGCAGGGTTGATGACACATTAAAATGTTTCTTGCTTTTGTTTTGACTGTACGGTAGTAGACCCCATGTGCTCAGGTAGCATTCTAAAAAAATGAGGTATGTACTGTAGACCTTGTCTAAAAGTGTATGCATTTTTTTCTAAAGCAGTTTTCACACCATGTGAAATATGCTGCATTGTCTTATCAACTTGATAATGTGCAAGTAGTTACATGTAAGTATGTTATAGAATTTTGATTCTGTCATAGGCAGAAAAGTTTATTCTTAAATGTGGAGATGATGCAATTTATGCTACAGTACAATGCATTTGACATTATATAAGTGCCTAGAAAATTGTGGGAATGAATATATGCTTGTTATTTCAGTCTGAGAGTACTTATTCAATGCCTTGCATACAGCCTTGTTGACAGTAAAATTACTGTAGATAGATGTAATTACACATTATATGCAAATTTTATTATTTATCACTTGTATTGTGAATTTACATAGCCTTTTTTTATGCAATTCTTCAAATATCTTTAAGTTTATTTAAAAGTTAAACTTACCCATACTTATTTAATGTTCATCTAACATTTTAATTTACAGATATTTACATTTTGATATACAGTGTCTACATAGATATAAAAAGTAAAAGCCCTGATTAGCAGGCAGTATTTACATATTTATTTTGTAAACCATTGTTTGTGGATTACAGTTTCCTTTCGTTTAGAGGAGTTTCATTTGATACTAATATTCTTTGCTGTTTGTCATATGGTAAGGGTTTATATGACATGTCTATTGTAATCAATGCAAAGTGTCGGGATTAAAGAGTAAACTGAGCCAATAATGTATTCATATGTGATGCATGCATGGAAATTGTTTTAATTATAGTGCATTAAGTGTTGACAGTGAATTGTTTCATAATTCTGCATATGGCTCTTAGCTTACATTTTCGTCTCCAAGAAGATAGTTATCATGTCCTGTAGACTTTCATTTCAATGGGGAATCAGAGAATATTGCACTATGAAGACACTGTCACAATGCAGTTTGTCTTTGACCAGTGCAATATGTTTCTTTCTCAAGCAATATAGTTTGATATTCCCCTCATGGCCATGCAATATCTTAGAAATATGTCGTCTTCCTAGTACACTGTAGGTGTACATAGTAGTGGTGCATAATTTGAATTGCACCATGCTTTATGAAAACAAAAACACCAGTCACTGCTTAATTTGCCTTAAAGATCACTGCTGAAAAGTAATGTAAATGTTTACAAACTTAGAGTTGTAAGCACTTCAGTCCATATACATTTCATCACTGTTGACAGAGACATAATGATGGTTATTCATAACCAAGCTTAAAATGCCAAATGTATATCCAAATATAGGGTTGTTGTTGTTGTTGTTGTTGTTGTTGTTGTTGTATTTGCCATTACATTATTTTGTTGATCAAGGTGAAGCCAAAATTTGTACAGTTTTGTATATCTACTAGTCCCTTATCTGCCTCACTCTAGCTGAAGGGTTGGCTGACTCCTGTGCAACATCTGCAATGTCCTAGCCCCTTGGAGTGATAGACATTGAGCTCAGACTTATATCACATTTAAAGATGTCAAGATGTCATAATTATGTGATGTTACATGCTGAGATTTTGCATAGAGGGTGCCATTCCTTGTGTACAGGTACAGGACTATGTTGAGCTTTCTTGACTTGTTCCAAAAAGTTCAGAACATTCGCAATTCGCAATTTTGCAGGTTGTGGAACAACAGTATCAAAGTATGGGAATTTTAAGGATGAAGACTTGCCTAACTTTCAGCAGCTTGTTAAGCTTGTGTGAAATGATGCCTTCAAGTTTCAATTCATTTTAGATTATTTTGTTTCAATTACAAATATTAAAGGGAATCATGTCAAATGAGTGTTGTATTCAAAGGTTTTGTGTTCTTTAGAATGTTCAAATGTCAGAAATTTCTTTCAAATTAAGTTTCATCCTTCAGACACTTGTCAGCATCACAGCATACATTTCTCACCTATTGTGGGTGACTAAATACTTCAGCTAATTCTTACTCTCATGTAAACTGCATTGCTTCAAGAATTTTGTTACTAAGTCATCATGGTTACCCATACAATTGTATGATCAGTACAATATGTACAGCAATTTGGTATTGTAGATTTTCTGTGACCAGTCAGTCACAGTCGGTCACAGTTAAGATTTATTATGATTCCTATCGCCACAAAACCCTAACAGAGTTGGAAACCAGCATCAATGTGACTGAATAGACTGAATGTGCATAAGACAAAATTACTTTCAAGTCAAGCAAAATAATCTAAGATGAGGGATTTTCATTTTTTTCTTTTGGTTTTGTTGTTGTTTCATGTTTGTTTTCAGAGGGGCATTGTAATGTAGAACTATGTTTACACTATTCATTTGAGTCTACAATCATTTTATTTTTTGTCTTTCTAAGTGCAGCACACACAAAGAGGCATTTCTCTTAAAGTCACATATATTTCCATTTTGTAGGAAGACAGTGCAAGCATGAAGGAAGCTACACAATTTTTGCCATAGAAGTACTGCCTGTTACACTGAAACAATCATTGCTCTAATTACACTGTATGTGACCCAAAAAAATTGTATGTGTATGCATGGAAATGTGTGTACATGTACTGATATACAGTAAACCTCGGATAAGTCGACGTCGAGTGAGTCGAAAATCACTTAACTCGAAGCAAAATAAAAAGTCCCGATTTTTCCCTATGTATTTTCTCTAAGAAATATTTGGATAAGCCGAAGTACGAGAGTCGAATTTCGGCTGTGTCGAAGTAAAACAGTCAGTCCCTTTTGTACAAAATACACGTAGTTTACATCACTTGAGCCGAAGAAGATTTGTCTGGCATTCTCATTACATTTAGAGGAGAACAAAATAATCGGCATGTCGCAGAACCCCGTCCCTGGCTACTCTGGCCTGCTGCAGGTAAGCATGCACACTCACCGTACCGCTCTGCACGCATGTCGAATACATACACATGTATGTATACACACAGCACATCGATCCATGTACTTTATCCACACACACAGCACATCCATACTTTATCCATGTCAAGCCAGAACTCCTTGGTCAACCAATCGCTGCTTTAATATTTTAGTGACAGGCCAAGTGGGTGGAGCTTGTTTGTGCGTGCCCGGCTGGCTGTATAGTTTTGTTCAATGGAGGTAGGATGGGCCTGGGAGAGTGTTTGTCTCAGGGTAGGTTGACAGAGATGGCTACCTATGTTGCACCATAGACATAGCACATGCACATTGCCACATTAGCGCAGACATTCTCAGCGAACTACGTTTAACTACTAGGTACTAGTATTGATACAAATTCCATGTTCAATTTAGAACAAAATAAGAACATTATCTTCAAGAACAAACAAATTTGAATGCAAACACACACAAACACACACACACACACACATGCATGCAAATGTCCTATACTACATGTACATAACTGTGAGTCGAAAAAAAATCGACTCTCGCGAGAGTCGAATTTCACTTAGGCGCACGTGGTAAACTAGGGACGGCGAGCGACGCGGTGCGACGCTTCTGCAAATTTCTTTCAATTTCCGACGTCAAAGGACACCCAGCGACGGTTAGCGACGGCATACAACCAGTAGTTTAGACTGCGTGTCGGCGGGCGCCGCCGAGCGTCGCAAAGCGTCGGCTAACTCCCAAGTATACTTGTAAAAGACGAGCCCTCACAAATGGACCGTTGCATGTACGAAAAGGAGCTTACCTGGTGGCCGTCTCGCTGCGTCCGCAAAATAAGCTCCTTCCCTCTACCCTCCCGATGCGTCCCGATGCGTCTCGAGGCGTCCCTCGTTGAATGGCGACTTTTGTTTCGTAATGAATAGAAAGCTTATACTACTAGTGCTAAGCGGAGAAGCCATCGGTAATCCAGGATTTAGGGCCACGCACTATTTTGACATGAAAATTACACTTACTGATACATGTGCAAATGTATTTTAGGTTACAGAAATGAATTGTGACATGATTCAACTCCTCAGCAATGCAACTGCGAACCAAATTCGGCAATTAGTATTAAGGAAGAAATGCCATAAATATACTATTGCTTGATGCTTAAAAAAAATCGCGAGTTTACCGTTTAATTCGCGCTACTCGCGCGCTCGCTACTCATCAATGATCCGAATCCCCGATACGCGTGCGTGTACGTAGTGCAGCGTCCGAGTATATACTTGGGCACACAATCTGCGCCCTGGGCTTGAGATGAAATTTTATGAAGCATAGCTGTGACTTGTGAGAGCTAAAACATCAAATGCAAGTCCCCGCACCGTACGTAAATTTTCATTTAAACGCAAGGAAGTTCATTGCTAAAAGGAAGCGTGATTCCGTAGGCAAATATCGAACGCAACCTTCACTAATCAAATGGAATAGAAAGTGCTACATATTACTAGCAGACAAAGCGAAGCCATCGGCAATAGGAGGGTTTGGGGCCAAGCACTGTTTTGACCTGAAAATTACACTTAACTGATTTTCTAGGTTACAGAAATGAATTCTGACATGATTCAGCTCCTCAGCAGTGCAGTTTCGAACCAAATTCGGCATTAAGTATGAAGGTAGAATTGCTGCCCGATGCTTACAAAAATCGCGAATTTACCATTTCGCGCTACTCGTTCGCTACAACTCCCGATATCGATCCGAAAATCCCCGATACGCATAAAGTATTATGTGTTATAGCGTGTGGTATAGTGCACATAATCTAAGCACCGAGCTTGGGAAATTTCAGTAGTTGCGAGAGGTAAAGCATCAACAAATGCAAGTTCCCGCCCGAGAGCGAGCCGTACGCAAATTTGCATTTTATTGCAAGCAAGTTCATTGCTATTTATAAGCGGACGCACGATTTCGTAGGGAAAATATCGAAGGCAACCTTGACTAATCCAATGCCAATTTGCGTTTGTTTCTAATTCAACGCAAAGTTTCAGGCAAAACTGTATTACTTTATTTGCAGTTGCAAGTCAAATCTCTCACAGGGCCAGCGAGCCCTGTCAGTCCTAACAACTTTTTAGGCACGACGGACATCCACTCGTTGGTATCTATTCCAGAATGCGTTCGGAATACTTAGTACCTTTTATCTCAGTGGCATGCACTCGAGAATGCGCGCATTCTATACCCATTCCGGCCGTCGCCTGGGAATGCTCAGCTTAACAGGGCCTAGAAATACATAGTAAGCCGGGCATTCCGGAATGAAACTGAGAATGCATCAACAATGAGGGTGACTTTGTCTAATCTCTCTATTGTCTGTTAAAACCTAACGGTAACACTACCAACAGGATTAATTTGCCAGGGTTCACAGCCTTTGTCTTCTAGAATGCATTCGATCAGCCCCACGCTTTCACCAATGAGGTGCATTTTGTATACGTACAACATGCCGCTACTAGCTCACCATTTTGCTTCCTTCGCGAGCTCTCAACGATCGAACATGTGGCTCTGGCTGGCCTGGTACATATTGCGAAGGTACCAAGGTAGTCTTTATCCAGGCATGCTAGATTTCGAATTTTCTATCAAAGGACATTTAATTCAGTTTTCGCCTAGAAGGGATAAATCAATCCTTTTGCATGGCTACATGACCATTTGTGATATCAGGGAGGTGAGGTCTGTTCGCTATATGCTTTTTTTTAGGCGAAAAGAAAGACAAAACAGTATCATATGACGTTTACAGGAACTCAAAAGGGGCTTTTACTCAAGACTAGTGCTAGAGGCATGTCCCTGGCTCACTCCCACTCCCAGGCCAGACTGTCTAATTGATATCTACACGTGGTTTACAACACGGGTGGGGTGTGAAGGAATGCATACGCGCATTCCTTTGCTGGCAGGCAACACTAACTTATTGATTGATCCACTCTGCTTTCATGGAAATTTCCACAAGCTTGGCCTGGCTGGGGCATAGGTATCATTCCCATTTATTCTGCCAGCACATGTTCCTTGTTTTGTTTTAGTTTTAGTTTAGTTTTGTTTTTGTTTTTGTATTGTACCGAACTTCTTCTTTGTCGGGTGGGCTGGGGAGAGGAAAGATCAAAGTGAGCTGAGAGGGAATGAGACAGGGAGAGGGGAATCAAAAGGAGGAATCGTCCGCTAAGCATGTTGTCTCCTATACTTTTGCACAGTTCCATTATTATTGTCATCAAACGCCGATCATGCGAAATTAACCGGATTTTGATCAAATAGAATTGAACTGATATGAATAATAATATGAAAATCAGTGCTGTTGCTACAATACAAACGCATTCTACGTCACTACGAATGATTACAAGTTACTGATCTTATACTGCAGGACCTATAATGTATTACAAAGCGTTTTTAAAGCGACAGGGCTGTGTATGAAATTACAGACCAGCGTGGCTAAGAGCTACCCTCACAACCATGAAGCACACGGGCAAATTACAGATAGGAAAATTATTCGACATGTATTCTAGCATGTTCCGGAGCTGCATGTTATTGCTATTTACTTTCGAACGTAAAAGCAAACATGTGACATTTATTTTATCATCGTACGGAGTTGAATATTATCGTTATTCATTTCTGAACGTTAAAGCAAACATTCGACATTTGTTTTAGCATCTTCCGGAGCCGAATGTTATTGCTATTTACTTTCGAACATAAAAGCAAACATCAAACATCTTAATATCATCGTACGGAGTTGAATATTATCGTTATTAATTTCCGAAAGTTAAAGGAAACATTCCACATTTATTTTAGCATCTTCCGGGGCCGAATGTTATTGCTATTTACTTTCGAACATAAAAGCAAACATCCGGCATTTATTTTACCATCGTAAGGAGTTGAATATCATTATTATTCATTTCCCAACGTCAAAGCAAACGTGCGATATTTATTTTAGCATCTTACACAGCCGAATGATATCCTTATTCATTTCCCAATGCAAAATCAAATACTCGACATTAATTTTAGCACCGTACGGAGCTGAATCTTACCGTTCTTCTTTTCCTAAAGTATAAGAAAACATCTGACATTTATTTTAGTATCATACAAAGTCGAATATTACCGTTATTCATTTCCGAACGTTAAAGGAAACATTCGACATTTATTTTAGCATCTGCCGGGGCCGAATGTTATTGCTATTTACTTTCGAACATAACAGCAAACATCCGGCATCTACTTTAGCCGAATGTTATCTTCATTCATTTCCGAACGCAAAATCAAATATCTGACATAAATTTTAGCACCTTACGAAGCTAAATCTTACTGTATTCATTTCCAAAAGTATAAGCAAACACCCGACATTAATTTTAGTATCATACAAAGCCGGATATTATACCGTTATTCATTTCTCGAAAATAAAAACAAATATCCGACATTTATTTTAGCATACGGAGTCGATTGTTAGCGCTGTTCATTTCCAAAAGTATAAAGGCAAACATCCGACTTTTCTTGGTGGCCCGATCGGTCCACCAAAATCTTCATAAAAATATATGAAATTTTGGTGCCCGACGTGCGTTTTTTGATGGCCCCGGGCCACCGCTAGTGTCGAGACCTGACGGTATACCTGGTAGGTACCTCTTAGCAACGGGGTTGGCGTCTCAATCTGGCAAGAAAAAATACGAATGTATCGAACTGCGGTACGAAACGCAACTTTAGGCGACGAGTATTATGTCGTAAAAAACAAACTAACCAACATACAGAAAAATCGAACAAAAACAAAATCTCTGTGTTAGAAATCCGTTTCCAGAGACACTTTTACTCATCTTTTTTTTTTTTTTATTTCACACTGAAACTGAAATACAACGTGTATAATATGGCGCGACTTTTCTTTCTCACAACGCAACAGGGCGGCGTGTCGTTCTTTTGAAGGTCAAAGACAATCGTAGAGGTGCACGAGGCCGCTATCATTCTTCGTGAATGAATGGTTTCAGTAATGCGTCTGCATTCTCGGACGCATTCCGGACGCCTTGAATAGAGGATTTTATAATCCCCATTCTCGGAATACGACGGAATGCCTCTATTCAGAAGGCTGAGGGGAGTAACAATAGGGCATTCTCAGTGCAGGCAGAATGCGTGGACCGGGAATGAAGTAGAGAATGCCTGCATGCCGGACGCATTCTGGATTACCAGCGACTGGATGTCCGTCGCCACAGCATATAGGCCTACAATTCATCACATTTTATTTTGCTTTCTGCAGAATGTGCGTCATCATGCGTCCCGAGGCGTCCCTCTCTGAATGGCGACTGCTGTTTTTTAATGAATAGAAAACGCTAAACTGTACTGGCAAACAAAGAAGAGAAGATTAATCATTATCTTATAATGTCTTAATGAAGTGTAAAGTTACTCTAAATACTACGGATTTGGAAGTAAAACGTGATTCGTTTTCTTCTCTTAAATGCGTTCTTTGAGACCTTCAGCAAATTGTGATAGTCCCTTACGTGCTACTAGGTAGGTTATAGCTCGTTATTCCGAAGGTTCGTTATTCCCGAATTTCATTTTCGGACTAACGAATCTCCGGAATAACGCCACAAAATGTTCGGATTAACGAACCTCTATAAGGTATAGGGAATTTGCGTGTTTCGGATCAACGAACCTTCGGAATAACGAACCTTCAGAATAGCGAACCTTCTGAATTTTGAATTGATTTGATTTGATTTATTTCATTCTCATTTTCATTTTCATTTTTTTCTTTCATTCCACAAAACATAACACAAGGTAAATCTCAAATTCAATCATAAGCATATACACATTGCAAAATATAACGATCAATGGTAATCAACAAACTTACAAAGATATGCACACATACTGGAATTACAAAGTTATGTTTGAAGGATTAAAAAAATGAGAACTGGGGGGTCCACTAAAAAGCATTGCTTGTAGATTGTGGACCACTCTAAAAAATCTTCAAAAATACTTATTATAATTACAAGTATATACATGTACATAATACATAATACAGAAAAAAAAGACAAAATGAAACAAAGAACAGAGACACAACAACATGACATGACTAAACTGAGGGGGATACGATTGAAAGGAATATGGCAAAAAAAAAAACAAATTTAAGGGAAGAAGGAAAAGAAAGAGATAAAGAGAGTGCCTATACACGCTGGACAGAGACACGGAAAAGGGGATTGTGGAAGTATTTCGGACAGCTGGTGACTGCACGCAGCTGTGGAAAAGTTAAGGATATAAACTGCCGAATTTCTTTACTTTATAATGCCATTCTTTACTTTATAATGAATAACGAACTGCACCCACTAAGAACAGTTGTATTTAGTGGCAAGTATAGATACGAGGCCGATTGTAGTCATCATCATGAAGCATACTAACGTAGTATTTAATCTTCCAGCGCGCGTTGGTGCGTTGTTTGTAATTCTTGGTAAAACCACATTGTTTTCAAAGAGAGAACATTATCTTGCTGATATAGATCTGCTCTACATAGCTGTCACATTCATGACAGCAGTTTTAAATTCTGTATAAACCTATGTCATTAAACTTTTCGTCTAAATTTCGTCTTTATATACCCACTGATTAAATACGAAAAGATTTTAAAAAGTGGTGTTCATCAAAGAAGGGGGTCTGGACATTCACATGTTGGCATCAGTGACTGTTCATTCATCACGATTTATTTTTCTCTGTCCATTCACGAATCAACAGTATCATCATTCATCTAGTATTAAGACAAAAAGGTAATGTATATAGATAGGGAACATAACTGCATCACCAATAAAATGTTATTATCGATGTGTATCACAACATACCTTGGTACCTGCTCACACTCGTGTTCATTCATTTGTTTTTGTTTTCATAAAATTCATTCTTTCCTATCTTGGTGGTACCTTATAAGCAGCCGTTGAGTTTGCAATTCCCTCGTCGATTGAACGTCGACGGACTCTTCGATGATTTTCAGCGTCGATTATAACTTACCTGAACACCCACAGACACGCACGACAGCTTTCAAAGTCCCTTGACGGTATAAACTTGGAGAGGTGCTCACATGGACTGTTATCTCGGTGTCGTATAACATGCCGAAACACACAAATTCCCTATGCCTAGAGGTTCGTTAATCCGAAAATGAAAAAGGGTCTGTTAATCCGAACATTTTGTGGCGTTATTCCAAAGGTTCGTTATTTCGAAGGTTCGTTAATTCGAAAATTAAATAGGGTTCGCTATTCCAATGGCTCCTTTATCCGAAAATGAAATAGGGTTCGTTATTCGGAAGGATCGTTAATCCGAAATTAAATACGGTTCGTTATTCCGGAGGTTCGTTCATCCGAAATGAAAGAGGGTCCAGAACGAACCTTTGGAATAACGAGCCTTATTTTATTTTCGGATTAACGAACCTTCGGAATAACGAGCCTTTTTTCATTTTTGGAATAACGAACCTTCGGACTATTTAAAGATCCTTCGGAATGACGAACCTTCGGAATAATGAACTGTAACCCTGCCTTACGGGGGACGGGGAATGCTTTCATCTTCTCAAGAGACCTCTTTGTGTGAGAGAATGCAAAACTTTCTAAGGATGTTTTCAATTATTGTTTACTAGAAAACATAGACATGTGTTGTTTTCAGGCTTTTTCATTTTTCAATTTATTGGATTTTAAACATCATTTTCCGAAGTACGTGAATCCATTTTCTTTTCCTCTGTCATGACTGAAATCAGAAAGTCTGCGATAACAATAATTATCGCTAAATGCCACGCTGTGTTTGGACGTGCCAGTGTGCGAAACACATGGTTTTACTTTCAAGTTCAAAGGAAGGCTCTATGTGCTTCTGGCTTCTTTGAGGTTTGTATACTGCAAGTTCGGATCCATGGATCGAATGCGCCGTAGTAGCTGTGCTTAATAACGGTAAACAGTTTACGTTCGATACGAAGAAATATTTTTGAATCCAGTGATTAGCAAATCCCTTTTTATATTTCAGTGAAGATTTGAAATGCCTGATTTAATACGCTATACAGACAACTGTTCGATATTTCTGCTATGGACCAAAAAGAAAGGCTATAGAACCATGGTGTGTAGCGTAGAATCATGAGATCACGAGCTAGTTCTTCCATCGATTTAACTTCCAGGCTATTTACACGTTGTTTACAACCAGAATTCAAGTGCGCGCATTCTTTCGTGTGGCCAGCACCTGGGGTCTGGTGCATGCTTCTTTGGAAATTTCCCACAACGGGGGCCGGGGGGGGGGGGGGGGGGGGGGGTGGTGTCGACCGCATACAATCCGTTCGTGTTTTTCCCCTTATTTTTTCCCCTTTGCTGGTAATGAACATTTAGTTTTAACTTAACGAAGGTGAGGTGTATGTATTTTTTCCATCATTCATGGGAAGAGAAGAAGAGTGAAAGAGGGAGAAATGAAATCAGACGGAGGACACGTAGCTCAACAAGCTGTCTTTTACACCAGCATCAGTAATTATCATTACCATCACTCAGATCATTTGGCCCTTTTCGTATCAAAATTAAGGAACACGACCACCATCATCACTCGAGATAACACATAAGCAAACTAATCACAAAGTAACAACAACCTCTCAGACAACAACACAAACACTATACAAAATATCACACAGCACACCGAAGAGGCTGGGAGCGAACTTCCTTCGAAATACTACACTACAGCAAATTGGAGAAATCGCCGTTACGAAAATGCATGTGCAGTAACCAGAGAGACACCTGAAAGAATTTTTACATACCGGTACTTCGAAACAAAGGGAACGAATAAAGTGACATTAAACGAAAGAAATCGTACCAAACGAGGTATGAGAAACAGCGGAAATAAAACAATGAGTAAAGGCCCTCGCCGAAGTTTGCAGCACCGAACACCACGCGAAAATTATACAAAGTCAACACGTGGCAACTCGCTATGACGAGATCTTTGAGACAGACATATTTTGTTCTTTGTAATCTTTATCAGTAGGCAATAAACAATACAAAACAGAAAATGAATTCGTTGGGACCGGAGAAATTAGTTTGTTATATCGGGTATTATTTTGTTACATCAGGATCTCCAATGCCTACATCGAGTTTCCACGGTACACTGGAATCAAAGTTCGAACGCTTGTTCACATGCACAAAATACATGCAAGAACAATTATCGCAGGAGCAAATGTGTCATCATCCAGTTCATTCTCAAAATTGTTGTTTTTGTTTTTTCAGTCACAAATTATCTTAAATTGTTGTGAAAATTGTCCCGAAACGGGAGAGTGCCATAGAACTTCTTTAGAGTTCTGTGGAGAGTGCCCGTCACCTTCTTCTGAGGGAATTGCTAGTAAGCCCGACCAGACGCAGTGCAATATTCTTTGCAGCGACAGGGCTGGGTAGTTAGTGAATGAGTTGCCTCCTAATCCGTCTTTTGTTCGCACGAGGCGTGGCGTGGACATTCTGTTTTGAAATCGACAAGCCTTAATTGTCTTTGATCAAAGTTACTCTGTACAATGTACTTGAAAGTCTGTGGTGTAGGGGTCATTGAGACACCTTCCTTGCAAGACACAGTGCGATGCGTGAAAAAAAAAAAGAAGCTTAGTGCTTGTTCATTAATTTTCTATGCCACCACGCCAATGTGCTGAATACGCATTGTATCACGATGTGCACCATCTTGTTGATGAACCCTATGAATTTGTTTAATCAAATCGTTGCTGACCGTAAAAGAGAGGAGATTATAAGTCACGAACTGCCAGCCGCATGACAGAAATGTACCAAGCAAGCAAACAAGCAAGCACCAGTGAATGCCGTTTACAAACGCAAAAACTTGAACTGTTGATAGCAAAATCGACTGAAATCGTGTTTAGACTAAGTAAGAAGCTAAAGGGCCTACTCGTACATTAATATTGCAGAGATCAGTTGCATGATTTCTAACAGAAAGAAAACTCGCCTTTTAAAATGCAAGGTAAATCTCGCTCCACATCACAATAAGGCAGCGAGTAAGTTCAGATTGTCTTTATTCACTTACTGTTGTCAAATCACTACCCTGATTCAATTTTGGCTAGTCCGCAAAAAAAAAAATGACTAAACAAACATTACGACATATTAGTATGCCTTAGTAATAGTATCGTCCAGCTTGTGTACCAGCAGCACGATTATAAAGATTCTCGAGTACTACGTGTTTATGTACTGAGCTACTGTACGCGATGTATACATGTTTGCGGATTTACAGATCAGCAGTTGCGATCTTAACAAATTTAATTTGTGAGGGAGACAAAGTGAAGAAACTCGCATCTGAACCTTCACCCTCTGAATAATATCTTTCTTTCAATGCAAACTTTTTTTTTGGTATATTCAGTTATTGTTTACTATAAAACATAGTCATGTGTTATTTTTCAGGCTTTTTAATGTTATTTATTGGATTCTAAACATCTTAACTATTCGAGTTTCTTTTCCCCTGACTGATATCTGAAAGTCTGCCATAACGATGTTCGCTAAACAGTTTACGTTTCATACGAAGAAATCATGTCTTTTAAACGAGGAAAAAACAAACAAAAACAAGACAAAAAAACAAAAACGAACGAATGTTGACAGCCAAATAACTTCACAGTTCGTAGGTGAAGTTCCTTCAAACTTTCCAAAGTAATACGTAGTTGTGAGCGTGAAATTGCCAGGATTTTGCTGTCTAACCGGTTAGTGGCTGCATCACATACTCGTAGTGAATTTGTGAATATTTGTGAATATTTCTGTGAGTAATCAATCCCTTCCTATACAATTTTTTAGTTCAGTAAACATTTGAAATACTCAAGTAAGTACACGATAATAAACTGTTCGATATTTCTACTAATGGTCAAAAGAAAGGCTATAATTAGAATCATGTTCTTTGCGATGACAACTCATGAGATATAGTTCTTCGATCGATATTTCCAGGCTATTTACACGCGGTTTATTCCCCAGTGCGCGCATTCTTTCGTCTGGCACCTTGGGTCTGGCACCTGGTTTTGTGGAAATTTTCCACAAGAGGGGAGAGGGGTGGGGTGTCAAGTTTCTCGTAATGCCAGAGAGTGCATACACAATCTCTTTGCTTCAGTTACTGTTGTGTTTTTTTCCCTTTGCTGGTAATGAACGTCTAGATTTAACTTTACGAAGGTTGCTAGCACGTGGTTCTTTTTGTTGTGAGGTGTATGTATTTTTTTTCATCATTCATGGGCCGGAAGGGAAAGAAGTATGTTCAGCAAGCTGTCTTTTACACTCGCATTAGTAATAACTTATCATCACCATCACTCAGATCACTCAGCCTTTTTCTATAAACATTCAGAAACATGACCAACATCATCATCAATCAAAGATTACTGTAGTATTCCTCCCGTCTATATTTCTTTTCTGAATTATCCTCCACTGCTCGCTTTAATGATTAACAAAAGATCGTAACTGTTCGTTACTTTGAAAGTTTGCAATTTCCGAAGTCTCGTTATTCGAAAAAAAAAATAAAAGCAACAACAAAATTGTGTTGCTGTTTTGAAGATTCGTCAATTCAAAAACGAAGGAAGGTTTGGTTTTCTAAATGCTGCTAATCCGAAAACAAAACAAATTTTTGACCACGTTATTCGTTTTCAGATTAACGAACCGTATTTCCCATTTTCAGATTAACGAACCTTCGGAATGTCACAAAATGTTCGGATTAACAAACCCTAGTACACTTTCAGATTACTATAGTAACAAACATGGAATTTGCGTTTTTCGGATACTGAAGAACGAACCATCGGAATATAAGTACACCTAGTATCATCATACCTGACTCTTTTTGGAATAATAACCACCACGCAAAGAAATTAACAATGTCAAACTGAGAAACTGATTTCATGCCTCAAAATTTTCCCTGATGCCGTCTATATATTTCTTTTCTGAATTACCCTTCCCCCTCCACTGCTCGACTGAAAAACAAACAAACAAAACAAAACATAAAGTTACAGTTCGTTACTTAAAGTTCGTTACGAAGGCTAAGATTCGGAGGAACGAACCAATGGAATAAGTACATGACTCTATCCAGAATACAAACATCACGCAAAAAAAATTAACGATATCAAACTGAGAATTTCACTTTCTTGTATTTCTTGCCTCAAGAATTTCACTCCCTTCTATATTCATTTTCTGAATTACCCCCCCCCCCCCATCCCCTAATCGACAGAAAAAAAAAAACAAAAACATAAGTTACAGTCATTCCGAAGGCTCGTAAATCCCAAATTGACGAAGGGGGAAAAACAAGTTTCGTTTTTTGAAGAATCGTCGACTCGAAAACGAAACGGGGGTCGATATTCTCAACGTTGTTAAACTCAAAAGATAAATGAATAAATAAACAAATAGGTAGATAGATAGATATAGATAAATAAATAAATAAATACATTTTCGTGCCGGATTAAGAGTTTTCAGACTAAGGCACCTTCGGAATAATCCCACACACTGTTAGTTAGTTAAAAGTTGATGCCTATTCAGGTGGTCACAACTTACGTTTGAAATGAGAAAGTGCATGGGAGCATTTGCAGACATTTAAAACATCCGACATTAACGTTTTAGCACTATAAAGAGCCGAAAGTTACCGTTATTCATTTTCGATTGTAAGAGCAATCATGCAACATTTACTAGTATTTTAGCACCTTACGGAGACGAATGTTACCGTTAATCATTTTCAAATGTAAAAGCAAACTACCGACATTCATTTTAGCATCTTAGGGAGCTGAATGTTATCCTTATTCATTTCCGAACGTGAAAGCAAACATCCGCTATCTATTTTAGCATCTTACTGAGCCGATTGATACCGTTAATCATTTCCAAATGTAAAAGCTACAATCTCTTATTATTTTAGCATCGTACGGAGCAGAATATTACTGGTATTCATTTCCAAATTTAAAAGCAAACACCCGACATTTATTTCATTATCATACGGAGCCGAATGCTGCTGTCCACTTCCGAAAGTGAAATGAATCATCTGACAATATTATTTTAGCATCGTACGGAGCCGAATAGTAGGGCCTACTGTTGTTAATTTTCAACGTCAATGCAGATATCAGACATTTACTTTCCCATCAAACGCAGCTGAATGTTACTGTTATTCATTTCGAAATGTAAAAGCAAATATCCAACATTTATTTTAGCATCGTATGGAGCAGAATGTTACTTCTATTCACTTCCGAACGTAAAATCAATCATCTGACATTTATATCAGCATCTTCCGGAGCCGAATGTCATTAATATTTACTTTCGAAAGTAAAAGCAAACATCCGACATTCATTTGATCATAGTACGGAATTGAATATTATTGTTATTCATTTCCGAACGTCAAAGGGATCATTCGACATTTATTTTAGCATCTTCCGGAGCTGAATGTTATTGATATTTACTTTCGAACATTAAAGCAAACATCCGGCATTTATTTCACCATCACACGGAGATGAATATTATTGGTATTCATTTCCAAACGTCAAAGGGATCATTCAACATTTACTTTAGCATCTTACAGAGCTAAATGTTATCGCTAATTTACTTTCGAACGTTAAAGTAAACATCCGGCATTTATAGCATCTTCCGGAGCTGAATGTTATTGCTATTTACTTTCAAACATAAAAGCAAACATCAGACAGTTATTTTATCATCGTATACGGAGTTGAATATGATTGTTATTCATTTCCGAACGTCAAAGCAAACATCAAACATCAATTTTAATGAATCAATGTTACTGTTATTCATTTCGAAATTTAAAAAGCAGACATCCGACAATATTCTAGCATCGTATGGAGCAGAATATTACTGCTATTCGCTTCCGAACGTAAAAGCAATCATGTGATAGTTATTTTAGCATCTTCTGGAGCCGAATGTTGCTATTTACTTTCGAAAGTAAAAGCAAACATGCGGCGTTTATTTTATCATCGTACGGAGTTGAATATTATTGTTAATCATTTCCGAAAGTCAAAGCAAACATTCGACATTTATTTCAGCATCTTCCGGAGCCAAATGTTATCCTTATGCATTTCCGATCGCAAAATCAAATATCTGACATCAATTTTAGCACCGTATGGAGCTGAATCTTACCGTTATTCATTTCCAAAAATATAAACAAACATCCGACGTTTTAGTATCATACGAATATTACCATTATTCATTTCCAAAATTAAAATGAAACATCTGACATTAATTTTAGCATCTTGCGGAGCCAATTGTTGCCGCTGTTCATTTCCAAAAGTAACGACAAACATCTGACTTTTTCCTACGGGAGAAATAGGACGACTTCGTAATACACTGTATTTAGTTCTTGAGTCACTTGACAGATAAAAAAAGATCTAACCTCATGCATTCAAAATTTTACATGTATGGAGCTGCCTAATTAAGGCATACATTCGCGTATGAGTGTAGACCTACATGTGTTTTCATAAACCCTCTTCGATCGCTACTTTCAAAGTGTTCCCCGTTCAGTGAGATCACACCCCATAATTACGTTTTCTTTTCACCATCTTATAGCCAAACGAAACGCAAATCAACTCATAACCAATGTTGAGACAAAGGAAAGCGTCGGGACACGTCGTTCATCGTCGGGCTATCACAAGCATCATTTGTAATCAGGAGAGGTGCGTCTGGACACGTCGCTCGCTATTCAATTTAAGCACTGGCCGTGACCATTCAGAAATCTCGCTATATCTCAAGCGCCATGTCCCGAAACGTCGGCACTATCAAAACGAACGCTTGCGTGAGCGGAGGTCACGCAACATAGAAATAATCAACAGCTTCTTTTGAGGGTGTCGGCAAGTGTCAGCAAGCGTCGGCAAGCGTCGCGGTATCATCAAAATGATGGCGCGTAGTGCTTTGACCGACGCTTAGCGACGGAGTAAAAACATACTGCGACGCACTTCATTGTTCTCGCAATATGTCCCCGTCGCTGAGTGTCGCTCTCCGTCGCTCGCAGTCCCTACTTTACCAGGTGCGCCTTAAGTCGACGCATTTTTGTCAGTCCCGAGAGCTTCGACTCATGCGAGGTTTACTGTAGTTTGGTGTTAAGATTGGTATGTGTATGTAGAGTTTTTTATGCAAATGAATAGATCAGTGTATGAATATGAATTTATATGTTTATTTTATATAAAAGAATAAATATAGCATCAATTCTAACGATGTCTTTTGACAGTGTCTGCGTGTTGGATTCATATATAGATAATGGGTACATTGTCATAGCTGTCAGTGAGTGTATGCTATACATAAACACTTATGTTACCCACCACACTATTTCATACATTTTACATGCATCACTCATAGATAGCTCAAATAAGACCAGAACAAGACTTTTGGTGTATTTTATAAAACAATTCATTTTTATCAAGTATAGACTTCATATTATTTCTGATTGCAAAGAACAAACAAGAAAATATAGATATTTCTTTATAATACAACATCCATACAATGAAGTATACCAGGGAGGCAGGTGAGAGTCTCATTCCCAACTCCTGGAGTATACCACAGAGTAAACCACTACCACATGAGTTGAAAAGTTTTATTCACTTCAGTACAGTGCACCAAAAGGTAGTTCACAGCCAGAGGTATATATGACTTCAGTACATTAGTTAACATCCCATGGGCGCTGTGCACAAAACATACCCTCATCAAATATCACATTAAAAACTTGACTGGCATCTGAAGGGATACACAAAATGACCCATCCAAGGGAACTGAAAAGCTTTTGAGGGAGGTTATCATTTCCCCGATGAAGTCCCAAAAACGTAAAAGTAGCAATTCAAACCCTGACATTAGGATGGTATGTATATTCCTCACAAATGAAGTCATTATCTGTGATGTGGGTAAGTCACATCACTTAACAGAGTAATGATTACTGGGTACATATACCTTCAATCTACCTAGGATTACCAGCATCTAGTAAGCCATGCACAGTTTTACACAGCTATAGTGTCAATTAGTATCACCTCATGCATACAGTGTGTACCCAAATTGTGTTAAACGCTGCTTCCCTCATTTGCCATCCATCACAGAGAAAGATTCTCTCATGGAAGAACATTCCACAAGAATGATTCACCAGTGGGTAAACATTACAAATGGGTGGCTGTCATGTGATAATATCCATACGATTACTGAATGCTATTTAACAAACCCATACAACATGACTAATGAAGTCCTTGGAACTGGCAGTTTTCTTTCATTATATCAAAATTTTGTTAGAGCTGAACAGTAACGTATACTACACATGATACATCTACATGTACAAAGATATATAGTAATTTTGGGACCAGAATTTTTATTTCATCGTAACAAGAATTTTGCTCAAACAGTGTTCATTACAATGGGAGCGCACTGTATACCAGTAATCAATGTGAATAAGTCCATAATGAACACCCTCACAGCCTCACACACAATGTGCTTCAGATGAAAGAAGAAGTGCTTACCAAGGTGAAACTGAAGCTCTTGAGTTTTTTGGCACAGGACTTTACAGACGAGTTGAACGATTGCACTTTGAATTCCTTCACTCTTTTCAGCAAAAATAAATTTCTTATCATTATACATTCATAACAAATAACATTTTTCTTGTCCTTGTAATCACTCAGCCGTACCACAGCTTCATGACATAACTTTCAAAACAGGATAAAACTAGAACCACTTGAAGAGCACAAACCTATGCCAAGGCGACAATAGGGTCACTGACTGCTTCCATAGACCTGTGCATGTTTCATCCACAGTATCTCCTAAATCCTGCTCATGGTACATGCACATACGACTGCCTAAAACTAAGCACCTATTCTTCTCCTACAAAGGTCCTAACCTGAAATCAAAGAATTTCCATAACTTTTCAAGAAATACTAATATGCAAATAAACAAATGTCCGCAAACACATTATATTCTTGGCACATACATACGATTTACAAGAAAAATAAAATATCAATTTAGTAACTATAAGTAGGAAGCCACTTATTTAATCCCTCAAAATATAAACCACACTTTATCCTAATATCCCAGCTAACACACCCAAGTGGGGCCCGCGGGGGTAATTTGTGGGCTAGCTGGGTTTGAGGTGGGCAAGGGCTACTTGCGGGCCATCCTTCATGGGGCGTGGGTGGGCTAACCAAGGACAGACGTGGGAAAAATGGACATGGGTGTCACATGGGCACACTCGGGCATGCAGAGAAGCTGGGATTTCATAGGGCTTGCCTACATAAGGCCCTCTTTTTTTAATCTCTTGGCTGTTATCAAACTCATATCAGCATTTTAATGTATTTTATATATTGTTAGTGTTGTTTTGTTCATTAATGAACGTTTCTAAAACTGTAAATAAGCCATTTTCATAATTAAGTGTCATTTGTTGATCCTGTACAATCTATTACAATCTATTTACTTTCAAACGCCTTTGTTTCACTTCATGATGGAAGGCTTTGTGTTTTATATTTATTCATTTATGTGTAACATGGTATCAGCTGATTACATTTTATAATGTAAGCCCTTTAAAGCCCAAGATATTTTGACCCTTCCCAGACCAATATAAGGGGGGAGGGGGCAAGGTCACCAATTGAGGGCGCTATTTACCAAAATATAAAGTGATAGAGAAGAAATGTGATAAAAACCTGATTTTCTCTATAATTTTTTAGCCTATTATATCTATATTTTGGACCGATCATTTTCATATTTTTACAAAACAAAAGGAAGTCAAACATCATTACAATTGTCTGTGGTAACGGTCATGGTTAAACTTTCTCAAGGTCTCCACATATAGTGACGGCACATGACAATGATATATTTTCAGGCCTGTGATGTACTGTTTGGCATATAGATCTGCCTTGTTTATTTGTTTGTTCATTTCCATCTGAGAAGATGGCTGGATAGCCCATATTCAGCTAGAAGCATGGTCTTCCATGGGGTCCAGCTGGATGTGAGGTGGGACCACTTCACCGGGTTAAAGGAATCATATAATTTTAGTTGAGACCTAAAGGTTTCTAACATTTTTTGTGAGATAATGAGAAACCCTTTATGAAATATGAAAGAGCATGTAATTCCATGAGGAATTCAACATTTATTTGATGAAAATTGGTTTTGAAATGGCCGAGATATCCAAAACAGAGCGATTCTAATAAGTGTGGGACCCACAGTTTATTACGATCGCTTTGTTTTACTTTATTTTTGGATGTCACAGTCATATCAAACCTGATTTGTATCAAATAAACTTTGAATTCCTCTTAAAATGGTATGCTCTGTACTTTTTGATAAGTGTTTTCTTGGTATCTCGCAAAAAGTTAAAATCCCAATTCTCATCTCCACCAATACTGTACCCATCCCTTTAAACACCCTGCTCTTTGCGATGAATAAATGAAGCGGGGTCTGTTACATGCATGAGTTGTTACTCTTTCATACACAGGACCTCCATTTTTATGTCCTATCCGAGGGACATAGTGTTTAGCCTCTTGCTAAAGGGGACGGTATGCTTACACACAACACTGCTCATCCAGACTCGGGTTCAAATCCGGGCCCTCAGGATCGTGAGGCAGACGCACTACCGACTGAGCCAACCCACCGCCCTACACGTATCATCACATTTCATATTTCCATAATACATTATCTATAAAGAATTTTCAGTTTGTAGATTGATATGATGAATAAAATGATCCTATTGGCAGTACATGTCAAAAAAGTCAAGATGATACGAAATAACATAGTAGTAATCTTTTAAAAACTACTGTTTTTTCCATTATAAAGATCTCTATTATATACATTGTCTAATGCCTTTGTCACATAAGAATAAAGGAAAAATGTAATAATAATAAATATATTTCAGAGCCATTTAAAATCATAATTACTTCATGTTTTGCTAATTCAGCAAATCATCCAAGAAAAGCCCCGTTCATCTACTTATTGTACTGGAAAAACTGTAAACATGCATAATCGGACTGACATGGTTACATGGTTAACTGTTACCATGGCAACCAGAAATGAAAAAAAAACAACAACAACAACAGCTGGACAGAAAAAATATACTTAACTATTATAACCTTCGCTGGCCCTAAGTATTTCATAAGGAAAATGATTCGGCGCACGAAATTACCAAAATCGTTCCTTTTTTTTTTTTACTAAGAAAAAAGGACAAAAGATATGGACAATATAGTCCCATTTTCTCCTTTCTTTTTCTGTGATACTTGACATAGCTTGTGTGTAAACATGGACCTTCATATCATCAAGGTCAAGAAGGGTCAGTCTGCTGATGAAGGCTGTAGAATTGGCGGCTGAAAATTTCTGAGGTAAATATTTTGTATTGAGATCAAAAGGTTCGGCATAACAATCTTTCTTTGTAATATACATGTTAGTAGTCACACCTACAGTAGTCCATGGCATAGTTATAGCTAGTTGTAGCTGCATGTACCGTACCACATTCCACTGAAACATGCAAGTCACAACCCATGGCCATGCCATGGCCTGGGTCATGACAGGACATCTGGAAAAGGCTGACACCAAAAATAATTCCTTGAATATCCTTTGGTTACACCAAATTTGGTAATCATTCATAATTAATATCTGAATGATAAAGTACTAAATGAAATAGGCTCTACATGTCTGGTAATATTTTTGTGACCTTGTATTTTGTAACCAAAAATACCAAAAATATTAGTAATGATAAGTTTAGATCGAACTTAGATTTCAACAGAGATAGTTCTACTCAGATAGTTTTAGTTGTTTAACTTAGAGATGAAAAGTGTGCCATATGCTTTTTTAACACTTAACTGTTAGTATAACAGACTTACTAAGACGCACACACAGAACAAGAGGGGACTGATATCACGATTTGGCCAGCAACAACAGGTAAACTTGATTCCACATATTGAAATGTAAATTTTGTTAGATGTATCCACAAACTTGAATGTGTTATTTTGGAAACCAGCCTTTTACACACACAGATAGAAAGCATACATGTAGGACATCGAGTATAATTCCAACTTCAGTTTTGAGGGAATTTTAGTTGAATCTGGATTGAACATGTTGAATGTGAAAATTACAGTCCACCATTGTCAAATTTTCTCAACTTACATGTACTGTATGTTACTCTTTGCATTTAGTTATTACTTTTATTTTTTATTTTTTTGCTCATACAAATGTCGGGAAGGGGTCCTATAGCTGAATAAAAAGATGGTCTTTTATACAGCGAAAGAGAAAAAGAGGCGTGATAAGGTGAAGCGAGCCAACTACAAGAGAACTGGTAAACCTGTAGAAGAGTCACTGTCTGCTCAGGAAAGAGTCTTTTTCAAACAAAATAATACTTAGAAAATTAATCTTGGTATACTTTATTTTTGTACTGTAAGATGTAATAGTGTGTGACATATGTTATTTTTACTGCAGTCATTGCAAGGCATTGCTATGGCAACACATTTGTGACTTCTGTTGTAGAATCACACAAACTTTGTTTGGCTTACTACTACTTTAGAGTCTTTGACTGTATACATTGTAATGCAAATTAGTATACTTGATCACCATCAGCCCCGTTTCATAAAAGTTGGTATATGGTAGCACTTTAAGTGAGGAACGTCCTTAAAAGCGAAAGAAATACTTGAAGAGGGCCTACAAGGATGTCAAGGACCACAATAACCACAGTGGAGGAGCGAGAAAAATGCACAAGTGGTATGGCAAACTGCACTCAATTTTAGTTCCAAACTAGCTCCAACTCAGTAAGCTGGTGAGACAATAATCTTGTTGAACATATGCATCAAGAGTTCAGTCACGTACCTGCATGCTAACCGAATTTTGGTGTGTTATTGAAATGGCAGGGCATGCCATTACAGCACCTCATACGGTGACCACAGTACAGTCCCATACCCAATTCTGCGGCAATCGGAATTGGGTATGGGACTGAAGAGGTTAATAAATGGATGGAGATTTTCCTCCTACGTGTTTGGGATGATTTTGTGTCTGACAGCAACCAATACATCTTTGGAAATGTCATTGGGAATTCATACATGCGAGGGTGTGACACATGTCGTGTTTCAGCCGAGTGTGGAGCAGACAAGCCTTACCTACTGAAATCAACTAGGCTTAGGAGAAATCTTGCCTGTATGGTTCAAGTTCTGTGCCTCAATAGAGATCGAGCTGGAGTACCCAGCCTCATTCCTGGGACATGGCATCCGTGTCCATCGTTAATTTTATCGCATATCAAGTGAAATCAAAGCAACGCCAGACTGCAGCTCGATATTTGACATGGTTGCTATATCAACGCTCTGGTGAATTGGAGTCTGCTGGATGTGGCTGTGTTGCAGCGTATGTAAAATTTCTACTGCCTTACTCTGTACAGAATTTTTGTCTAAAACTAAAGACGACTTAAAAATTACAGCTCCACCTTACTCTGAGTAAAAGGAAAAAGAAGTGTAACAGACTAGTAGACCATGAATTATGAATAAAATCAGCCATAACTGTAATATAAGTAACCAACTTTTTATCTCTATTTAATTTTTTTTTGTCTCTCAGATTTAATATAACTTTCGCCAATCAGCTCTGTTAGAAGTTACATCATAAAATCTGTACACTTTCTATACTGCTGTAAACTCAGCCTGCAAGACTGCACACGTTAATTTGTGTAGAAAACCTTGATTTTACGACTTTTTTTTTTTTAAGGGGGTGGGGGGGGGGGGCTACCATTGATAAAATGGTGGTAAATACTTGATCTTTGGCCAGTTGGTCTGTGGCATAAACCACACACAAAACGAGAAAAGAATAAGATCATCTAGATCTTGATCTACATTCAATGCACTATCTGCATTCATTCTAGAAATTAATGTGCTTGTGGAGTGAGTGGATGGATCAAGAAACAAAGTGCTTCTCAAGCATCTGCAGCAGTTATTCTGGCCTTTAACAAGGAACAAGACTGTTAGCATGATGTATGGAATGAAATGGTTCGAGGGGAAAATTTTAGACGGGGGATAATTGGTTACACTACTTAGACATTTCTCAGTTACTCTCCACTTTCCCAATTTTGTTGTCCCCGCCGAACGAGTTCGAGCAGGGGACTATGAAACGGGCTCCGTACGTGTGTGTGTCCGTGTGTCCGTCCGTCCGTCCGTCCGTCCGTGTGTCCGTGTGTGCGTCCGTGTGTGATCAAAATCTTCAATTTGCTACTTCTCTGTCATTTATGAGCCAATTTTGATTCTGTTTGCTTTATATGATAGCACTACATGGGAGCTTTGAAACTTCTACACAGAATTTCAGTTGTGACCTTTGACCTTGACCTTTGACCTATATTGTACATTTTGCTACAAAATGCTACTCCTTTGCCATTTCTAACCCGATTTCGATTCCGTTTGCTTTATATGATGGCACTAGGTGAGGGCTTCAAAACTTCTACACAGAATTTTGACCTTCGACTTCTTTGACCTTTGACCTTGATTTTTGACCTATATTGTACATTTTGCTACAAAATGCTACTCCTTCGCCATTTCTAACCCGATTTCGATTCCGTTTGCTTTATGTGATGGCACTAGGTGAGGGCTTCAAAACTTCTACACAGAATTTTGACCTTTGCCTTCTTTGACCTTTGACCTTGATTTTTTGTCCTATATTGTACATTTTGCTACAAAATGCTACTCCTTCGCCATTTCTAACCCGATTTCGATTCCGTTTGCTTTATGTGATGGCACTAGGTGAGGGCTTCAAAACTTCTACACAGAATTTTGACCTTTGCCTTCTTTGACCTTTGACCTTGATTTTTGACCTATATTGTACATTTTGCTACAAAATGCTACTCCTTCGCCATTTCTAACCCGATTTCGATTCCGTTTGCTTTATGTGATGGCACTAGGTGAGGGCTTCAAAACTTCTACACAGAATTTTGACCTTTGCCTTCTTTGACCTTTGACCTTGATTTTTTACCTATATTGTACATTTTGCTACAAAATGCTACTCCTTCGCCATTTCTAACCCAATTTCGATTCCGTTTGCTTTATGTGATGGCACTAGGTGAGGGCTTCAAAACTTCTACACAGAATTTTGACCTTTGCCTTCTTTGACCTTTGACCTTGATTTTTGACCTGTATTGTACATTGGCTACAAAATGCTACTCCTTCGCCATGTCTAACCCGATTTCGATTATGTTTGCTTTATGTGATGGCACTAGGTGAGGGCTTCAAAACTTTACACAGAATTTTGACCTTTGACTTCTTTGACCTTTGACCTTGATTTTTGACCTGTATTGTACATTTTGCTACAAAATGCTACTCCTTCGCCATTTCTAACCCGATTTCGATTCCGTTTGCTTTATGTGATGGCACTAGGTGAGGGCTTCAAAACTTCTACACAGAATTTTGACCTTTGCCTTCTTTGACCTTTGACCTTGATTTTTTGTCCTATATTGTACATTTTGCTACAAAATGCTACTCCTTCGCCATTTCTAACCCGATTTCGATTCCGTTTGCTTTATGTGATGGCACTAGGTGAGGGCTTCAAAACTTCTACACAGAATTTTGACCTTTGCCTTCTTTGACCTTTGACCTTGATTTTTGACCTATATTGTACATTTTGCTACAAAATGCTACTCCTTCGCCATTTCTAACCCGATTTCGATTCCGTTTGCTTTATGTGATGGCACTAGGTGAGGGCTTCAAAACTTCTACACAGAATTTTGACCTTTGCCTTCTTTGACCTTTGACCTTGATTTTTTACCTATATTGTACATTTTGCTACAAAATGCTACTCCTTCGCCATTTCTAACCCAATTTCGATTCCGTTTGCTTTATGTGATGGCACTAGGTGAGGGCTTCAAAACTTCTACACAGAATTTTGACCTTTGCCTTCTTTGACCTTTGACCTTGATTTTTGACCTGTATTGTACATTGGCTACAAAATGCTACTCCTTCGCCATGTCTAACCCGATTTCGATTCCGTTTGCTTTATGTGATGGCACTAGGTGAGGGCTTCAAAACTTGACACAGAATTTTGACCTTTGACTTCTTTGACCTTTGACCTTGATTTTTGACCTGTATTGTACATTGGCTATAAAATGCTACTCCTTCGCCATTTCTAACCCGATTTCGATTCCGTTTGCTTTATGTGATGGCACTAGGTGAGGGCTTCAAAACTTTTACACAGAATTTTGACCTTTGACTTCTTTGACCTTTGACCTTGATTTTTTACCTATATTGCACATTTTGCTACAAAATGCTACTTCCGGCGGGGACATATATTACACACCGCGTAATTTCTACTTTTCCTTGTTCTACTTTGAATGTGTATGTAAAGTTAAGTATATTTATCTCGTTCATGTCAGTCTTTTGTATTTTTTTTTTATCAGATATGAATATTCTTGTCATTTTATCTGTATATTATATAGAGCATCATTTAAAAAAAGAATGCATGAATAGATACAAAAAGAAAGAAAGTTGTCCTACACTTATTTTCATGCTTAACTTCAGGCTTAGGAAAGCTACAAAGATTGTGAAAGCTACCCTTCTTGCCTACAAACATGATGAAGAGGCAGCTATGACTGGGAATTTCATATCAATTCTGGAACTCAATCAAGGTCTCATCTTTGGCGACACACATTACGAGAATCTGAAAAATTGCCAGGTGCAATTAAGATGACCTGAAAGCTCCCTCTGGAAGAAAATGTTGAAAGATGAAGGGAAAGAACCCTGGAGAAGCTATCTAAAATCATGTCAGATGAGTATAGAATATGGGATTTACAAGCTTTTGTTGAATTGAGAGACCTCACATACTCAAGACTTTCTCTGGAATGGTAGATGAGGGGGAGAGCCCAGCTGATTAAAGATTCAAGAGTGGAGAGATGCTGAGGACAGCGCAAGCACCAACAAGGTAAAGATGGAAGAAATTCAAGATCCTGCCCACTGAAAACTGTTTTGGGTTTATTAATTTCCAGAAATGTCAACATATGCAGCCACTCAAATACCTGCATTACAACCCAAAGGGTGGTATACATATCACCCTTAGAGAGGGGGAGTGCTGCCTGGAGGGGTGGAGGCAAAGATTCCCTCCAAGCTAGATAGTGATGAGGACGTGGTATTTATGGACACAAAAAATAATGATGACAAAAATGGCAAAAATTAATGATGACAAAAATGGCAAAAAATAATAGAGGACTGCGACACCACCAGAGGTATGCTTGCTTTGCCTACTTGGGATAATTCATTTACTAATTGTTTTTCATTTTCAATTCTTATCATTCACGGTGGCACCAGTATCAAAGAATTCAAGTGCGAGACTAATATGTAGACATGATATTCATTATTCCCTTTATAATTGCTATTGGTATTCATTGTTCCCTTTGTAATTGTTATTCCCTTTATAATTGTTACTGTTGACTATCAAAGACAACACTAACAGCCTTCCATCTGAATACCATGGAGGCTAATCGCCAGCTCAATATCCTTGATGGCACACCTCTTCCTTACAATGCCACACCAACCCACCTTGGAGTGAAGTTGGATAGACAGTTGACCTACAAGGAGCAACCCAAGGCCATAAGTGCAAAAGTGTTCTCACGGAACAACCTCCCATGCTGACTTGCAGGCTCAAAGTGGGGAGCAACCACTCTTCGCACTAGTGCCCTAACACTGGTATGCAGTGCCGTGGAATACACCTCCCCTGCATGGTGTACATGTAGGAGCCCTCACACCACGAAACTTGACACTGACCTGAATGACACCATAAGGTTGATTACAGAATGTCTGCGGCCAACACCAACAGAATTTCTAAGACTCCCAAGATTCTAAGTGTTGAATGCAGAGGATTTGGAGCAGGCACTTGAGAAAGCAGATGGTAAAAACATAAATAGGAAATATCAAGTACAGTATGCAGTCTCTATCCTTGACAATTACTGCTCAACAAGCAATGTTGGAAACATGAGCAACTTGGATTTGGATAACCTTCTGTCAAGACATTATGCAGGAGTTCGCAATAAGGCCAATGAGTTGTACTCTAAGAAAACGATACAAGCACTTGCACTAGATCTAGTGTCTAGTCCCAGAGGTATAGCTCGTATAGCTCGTATATGAAGTATATAATGAAGAGGGATTAGCAGATACATTTTATTTCTCCTAAAATGAGTACACACAGGAAAATGTCTCCCTAATGCTGCTGTAAGTGAAAAAGGAAACAAAAATGATAATTTTATACTTTTATCAAAACAAAGGAATTTTGAATAGGAATGAGCAATGTAAAGATTTATAGAGAATTAGTCAAAATAATCATAATATTATAGATAATTGTTTTAGTGTCTTGTATTGGAAAAAATAATTACAGTAACTTTTTTGAAGAGGTGATGATGTGATATAGAAAATGTCTCTGAGAGTCAAATTTTTGTAGCATGTTTCCCTAAAGCTGGATCCAGTGGTGTAAATATATATTCATAGATATGTAAAGATGAATATATATCATTATATAATTGTTTTTTGTCCCCGCCGAACGAGTTCGAGCAGGGGACTATGAAACGGGCTCCGTACGTGTGTGTGTCCGTGTGTCCGTCCGTCCGTCCGTCCGTCCGTGTGTCCGTGTGTGCGTCCGTGTGTGATCAAAATCTTCAATTTGCTACTTCTCTGTCATTTATGAGCCAATTTTGATTCTGTTTGCTTTATATGATAGCACTACATGGGAGCTTTGAAACTTCTACACAGAATTTCAGTTGTGACCTTTGACCTTGACCTTTGACCTATATTGTACATTTTGCTACAAAATGCTACTCCTTCGCCATTTCTAACCCGATTTCGATTCCGTTTGCTTTATGTGATGGCACTAGGTGAGGGCTTCAAAACTTCTACACAGAATTTTGACCTTTGACTTCTTTGACCTTTGACCTTGATTTTTTGACCTATATTGTACATTTTGCTACAAAATGCTACTCCTTCGCCATTTCTAACCCGATTTCGATTCCGTTTGCTTTATGTGATGGCACTATGTGAGGGCTTCAAAACTTCTACACAGAATTTTGACCTTTGACTTCTTTGACCTTTGACCTTGATTTTTGACCCATATTGTACATTTTGCTACGAAATGCTACTCCTTCTCCATTTTTAACCCGATTTCGATTCCGTTTGCTTTATATGATGGCACTAGTTGAGGGCTTTAAAACTTCTACACAGAATTTTGACCTTTGACCTCTTTGACCTTTGACCTTGATTTTCGACCTATATTGTGCATTTTGCTACAGAATGCTACTCCTTCGCCATTTCTAACCCGATTTCGATTCCGTTTGCTTTATGTGATAGCACTAGGTGAGGGCTTCAAAACTTCTGCACAGAATTTTGACCTTTGTCTTCTTTGACCTTTGACCTTGATTTTTGACCTATATTGTACATTGGCTACAAAATGCTACTCCTTCGCCATTTCTAACCCAATTTCGATTCCATTTGCTTTATGTGATGGCACTAGGTGAGGGCTTCAAAACTTCTACACAGAATTTTGACCTTTGACTTCTTTGACCTTTGACCTTGATTTTTTACCTATATTGCACATTTTGTTACAAAATGCTACTTCCGGCGGGGACATATGTTACGCACCGCGTAATTTCTACTTTTCCTTGTTTTTGTACAAGCAGTAAAAGAGTTGTGAGGTACTTTAGTTAGTATTAAACATAATCACTCCTGCTCATATGAATGAGTGACCAGAGCACATTGTATATTTTTTCAATGCCTGTCACACTTTAAAAATTCCATAACTTTTTTACTTCAAGTCAAATTAAATGAAGCTTCAAATACTCTCTTCCTCTGATTTTCCCCCATTAACCCTAATCAGGCTGGGCTTTTTTGACTATGCTATATCTGGGGGGGGGGGGGGGCGGATTCCGCCCCCCCCCCCTTCAGATCTCGCCTATGGAACGCGCGATCGCGCCGAAAATCGGCACACGCGACGCCTAAGACGTATTCTATCAAAATGTATGGTTACTTTCTCCGAAAAATTTTTCTTATATTTCATATTAATTAATTATTGTAATTTATGCATAAAATCAGTTTTGGGCTCTAAATCACTTATTAATGCTCCAATTAAGCTAATTTCTTTTTTAAAATGTTTCTTGTATCATTCTTCTGAGACATAGGATAAAAAAAAATCTGTACCGAAATCAATTTCTTATGTATTTTATTGTTTTTTGAATTTCTTATGTATTTCCTTGTTTTTTGACCTTTTGTTTTTGTTTGTTTTTTGGCCAAAATTTGTCAAAGACATTTTTTGAAGCATTATTATGCTAAAATAAATTAATTTCGGCCATTCTAAGTGAAGATATGAATTTTTATGTGAATTAATTGAAAAAACACAATTTGCATTGGATTTGTACACAAAATCACGTTTTGGAGCAATTTTGGGGCTGACAAATTTTTTTCGAACGGGCGTCGCGTCAAAACGGTACGCGCGGGCGCAACAGTTTGGGTCTCAAAAGTTGCGCGATACTTGAAAAAAAAAAGTCATGAAACATCGCAGCGGGAGCTTATCGCGTTGCGAAGATATTGCGCGAAACGTCGAGGGGGGGCGGATTCTGCCCCCCCCCCCCCAGCCTGATTAGGGTTAAAGCTAACCAGAACATGGAGTGACATTTCCCTTTAACTGGCTGAAACATTCATGCCTTTAGACCCAAGGACTTCCATCTTTGCCTTTTCAATTTTAAATAGATACAGGCAAAATTTCAATTTAAAAGATTAATGCTCACCTTGGTGCTCTGGCTATACATATTTATCTAACCTTGCAATAATGACATAAACTTATCAACAACAAACAAGAGACCCGCGGGTCTAGCGCTCACCTGAGTATCGCAAGTTCACCTTTCACGCAGTCACTAATCTAAATTATTCACAGCTCTACCAAAATTTGACGAGGCATTCTCAAGTGGAAGATGAAAATGTACAATAAGGGCCCAATTTTTTCAAGATTCCTTAATTTGGGGGAATTGGGGCCCCCTGGGGCCCTCTGGGTGGGGCATGGTGCCCAGTTTGATAAATTGAGATCCTGACCACCTAGGGATGCTACCTGCCAAGTTTGACAAAAATCCATTATGAGGTTTTCAGGAAGAAGATGAAAATGTACAATTCAGGCCCCCATTTGGACCCTTCCAACCACCCCCCTCCCCCTACCCCCAAGAGGGGCACCCCTGGATCTCCTATGAACAAACTTGAAACTACAGTCATTAATGTACTCACTCATAGTATTATCTCAGCTCTATAACTTCTGATTCTAGAGAAGATTTTTAAAGATTCCTTCATTTGGGGGGTTTGGGCCCCCTGGGGGCCCCCTGGGCGGGGCATGGTGCCCATTTTAACAAATTGAGATCCTAACCCCCTAGGAATGCTACCTGCCAAGTTTGGTGAAAATGGGTCATGGGGTTCTCAGGAAGAAGATAAAAATGTACAATTTAGGCCCCATTAGGACCCCTCCTCACCCCCACCCCCCCCCCCCCCCCCCTGGGTCCCAAGGGGGGCACCCCTGATTCTGCCATGAACAAACTTGAAACTACAGTCATCAATGTGCTAACTCATAGTATTAACCTAGCTCTATCACTTCTGGTTCTAGAGAAGAAGGTTTTTGCGGATTCCTTAATTTTAGGGGGTTTGGGCCCCCTGGGGGCCCCCTGGGTGGGTCATGGTGCCCATTTTAATAAATGGAGTTCCTAACCCCCTAGGGATGCTACCTGCCAAGTTTGGTGAAAATGGGTCATGGAGTTCTCAAGAAGAAGATGAAAATGTACAATTTAGGCCCCATTAGAACCCTTCCCCACCCCCCTCCCCTGGGTCCCAAGGGGGGCACCCCTGATTCTGCCATGAACAAACTTGAAACTACAGTCATCAATGTACTAACTCATAGTATTAACTTCGCTCTATCACTTCTGGTTCTAGAGAAGAAGATTTTTACAGATTCCTTAATTTTGGGGGGTTTGGGCCCCCCTGGGGGCCCCCTGGGTGGGGCATGGTGCCCATTTTAACAAATTGAGTTCCTAACCCCCTAGGGATGCTACCTGCCAAGTTTGATGAAAATCGGTCGTGGGGTTTTCAAGAAGAAGATGAAAATGTAAAAAGTTTACGCACGACGCACGACGGACGACGGACGACGGACGACGGACGACGGACGACGCACGACGCACGACGCACGACGCACGACGCACGCCGGACGAAGGGCGATCGCAATAGCTCACTTGAGCCTTTGGCTCAGGTGAGCTAAAAACCAACAACAACAGCAATAACAATGAAACAGACAAAAACGAAACAAAACCACAAAGTGTACAACCCAATGGGAATGTATTGCATTTTGTGCTCAGCTTACATCAGCCCCGACCCTGTATACTACCTTACATGTACACTGTATTAGCAGCTGGCAAGAGATAGTCCAACATTAATAATTGTCTGGGGGAGTTTACATGGTCAAACTCCTGTCGTAGAATGTTTGGGGAGCTCACACATCACCGTTGCCTGGGCAACGACACGTGACATGCAGTATCCTGTCAATACTGGAGTGAAGTATTGATAACACTAATAACACTCATCTTTGAACAATGGTTCTCTAATGCTTACAATATCAAAAGGCTATAGATAAAGTAAAGATTTGAGTTTTAATAAAAATTCAAGATTAATTGTATTTGGTTATCTGATAGGGATTCAATCAAAATAACACAAAGAGGCAGCTAACAGGTACTTTGATTTTGATTTCAGCAAAGTGATTTTTTCAAAAATTGAAACAAATGAAATTAAAAAAAGAACACAGACTTCTGGATTTCTGGTCTAATGCTTTCATTGGCAATTACTAACTATAATTTTTGCCTTCACTGCTGATTTTGGCAAAAGTGTATAACTGACAATATTTGAGTGTGTACTAGTGAACACAGATTATCCATCAAAATTTCCCTCCATTTCTAACACGTGTGCCAGTCCTCGACACGAACAACATGGATTTTTGTCGATTACTGTTCACATTTACTAGAAGTTGCCACAAGTTGTCATGAAATTTAAATTTTGATACAACTTTAAGCTGCTTTCCCTAAGTTTTGGGGGAGGTGTACAATTTTTTTCAAATTCTGTTTCATGCTAATTAATGCAGATAATATCACATAGATCATGTAACTATCCAAATTTGTTTCCAAAGGTAATTATCCTTCACAGCAGTTTAAAAAAAAAACCCAGACACAACAAAACAAAACAAAGCAAAAATAGAGCTAATGAAAGTTTGATGACCTGCATCCTAAATGTACTTAAATGCATTTTGAAAAAAAAAAATCATTCTGGAATGAAAGCTTTATGGAAAGTTCCTACTGTTTATCACAATGCGTTGAGCAAAAAGTTACAGTTAAAATCCACCATACCATCACTCTCAGCCAATCATAATCCTGCATTCGAAACATAATTTGCTGGAATGTTCAATTTCATTAATACTATGGCTTTCAAATACAATTGTGTTCCCATCTTTCTTTTCTTCTTTTTTTTTCAGAGCAAAATGTAAGAGTTGTTTTAAAACTATGAGCAACACAGTGTATTCAGTGTCTAATCATTCAAGGAAAACATCTCTAGACATCTAATGTATTCTATCACTAGATGACATTGAATGAAATATTGCAACAGATTCAGTTTGAAATCAATCTTCATGTACATTACAAGTCAATTAATGTCCATGAATTCTCCAACAATACAACCAAGTATGCATGTGCCAGAACCAACCTCAAAGACTGATAAATCTTTCACCAAAATCTTTTTGATGCCTTCTTGCCCTCCATTCCCTCCCCCCACCCCCCTTCCCCCCCCCCCCCAACCCTTGTCTGGGTTACACCAGCTTGATGTTCCCGCTTTGCGCCTGCACACTTATCTCCTCAAGAGTGGCATCCGACGGGGCACAGAGAGCTGCGTACGACTTGTCGCAGTGGGGAAACGTCAGCGGCGGGTAGTACTGTCGATAGATGCCATACGCCACGACCAGGCCAAGCAAGGAACCAACTGCTACATCTGCACCGAGTTAAGAGAGTGGGAAATCACATCATGCAAAGAAACCAATTACTACTTGCAGGGTCACAGTGGCGGTCGAACCATTGAGTCTGGCTGTAACATAGATTACTGTAAAAGCCATCATTTTCAAATATAAATATTTTTTGCAAAGGAGGTCAGACATTTTCACAAGATGTTGTTTTTGCAATTTGACACCAAGGGTATTTCAAGTGCCCCTAATGCCTGTCCATTCAATCTGCCACTTTATGCAACCAAGATCTGGTGGCAATATTTTCATGTGTCCTTTACTTGTGGCCAAATAGTGATTTGCAACATTTGCACAAATCAAACCCTTGCAAAAATAACAGCTTTTACATTATTCAAACAATGATTCCTCACTCTTTCAAACACAAAATATTCTCTTGCCCTCGAAGATTAATACATTGTAAATGTTTCATGGGCATAATGGATTTAGTTTTAATTTCACATCATGCAGTACACACTCACTAGCTCATGTTGCTCAGTATCAGCTTCACCAAACTAAATATTCATGGCATTACGCATTCATTTCTATATCTCTTCAAACCAATATGATAACACTGCAAACTTGGACAAGCTTCTTCATTGGACAAGCTACTTTATTTGCATAACTACCATTAACTGGAAATTTTGGTCAATTAATTTAGACAGCCTCGGCACAGATTGTAATGTACTCTTTTACACTTTCCCTTCACATCTAAACACAGCCATCTCTACACTACCTTGATAATGATGGCGGTAGTCAGCCGTTCTGGAGAGCGCCACCATGAGGGCAATGTACAAAGGCAGCAAGGTCGCAACGATCTTCCAACCAACACCTCGACCTTGGCGCTCAACAGTGTGCAGCTTCCCGGCAAGATAGAAGGCTACGAACCCAAAGGCACAGAATGCCACTGTTGACAGAATAAACACAATCATTAAATGCACTACCATGTCGTCGTTAAACATCCATCAAATTAATGACTGAGATGGCATTTTATCACTCACCTTAAGCACACAGTTGACTTTTTGACATAATGCAAAAGATATAAACAGCATTTGATTAGTTTGCACAATAAATTCTGACAAGTACCCACAGGTGTGTCAACAAAAATGCATTATGCCCAATAAGAATTATACTAAACTTTGTAACAGCGCCTTGGTGAGATGAAGTTCATGTCATAAATCAGTAAAATGTAATTTAACGTACGAATGAAAACAACATTGAGAAATTTGAGTTTTCAGTGCAGTTGATTGCAAAGCTTCCAAGGTCCCATGCATCATTCTTTTTTTCTAGCAGCGAGCATGGTAATTTTTTTTTTACACTGAAATGAAGCTCACTTATCTAGATTAATAGTATATTTTTCTGATTATTTGAACATCATCATTCTTATAAAACTAAACTGCTGTTGCACATCACTAGTTGCAGTCACAGCTGGAAACTGGGCAATATTCTCTGGCATTTGGTAGTGATCCTCACATTGCTCCATCAAACTACCCATTTTTAGAGTAATCGAAACTCTTTCTTACCTACCAAATCACATTGCCATCAGTAAATGTTGCTGATGTCACGGCTTGATCATGATAGTTTTAGCCAAAGTTCAAGTATCTTTGACCTTGACCACTGACCTTTCATACCTACCAGTCACTTTGAATAACTGTCATTCTTTTAAATGTAAATTTAATTCTCCCCCATCGTACGCACACTTGCTGATACTGAATACTAAAAGGTAGGCTGAGACAAAAGTCTCAAAATTCAGAATCAAAGGATTCCTACAGCATGCAAAAACACAGTTTTTAACTTACGTGAGGAATGTCCACTAGGGAAACTTTTCCTTCCTTCTTTGACAGTTGCTGGGTCCCCGGTACACACAAGATTTGCTGTCATCACTCCGTCAGGAAAACAGCGTGTGAAGAAATCTGGACGTGGTCTTCATTTTTTTTTAAGTAAAAAGATGAATGAAATGCAATGATGATATCTCTAGCACACGACTGTAAGTTGCTGTGCCTTGTAACTTGATTTCAAACCCTTCTGACTTTTGAGTCAGACAGATGAAAAATATACACTTAACCCAGTGGTATGGTGCAATCATTTCCCTGACAGTACAAACCAAATGGAATCGAAGTATAAAATATCTGGCTTCACTACCAAAAAGAACAAGCATTATTTGACAGGGATTAACCACATTTAAATATCAATTCACATTGCAGTCAAGTGTACCCACACAAAATGTTAAACTATGTATGACAGCATCGGAATTTTCCGATTGTGCTGACTGCCAAAGAATAAACATAGGACTAAGCACCACAAACAGCCAGCATTTTTGCACAGCTCACATTCAAGGACTCTTACAAGGGAATGAATGATAGCAGGGTGACAGAATGAAGTCAATCAAATGCCAATTGACAGTTAAGTTGACTACAGCTGCATAGGAGAGGACAACCACACAAAACATAACAAAAGTTTCATCCGCTTCAATTATGTCACTAGTAACATTATTTCATCTGTGGATATGAGGTAGCAATCAGTATCACTGTCTCGAGAAAGTACTTAACTTTCAAATCACACATCATTCTTATCAAGCGTTGTTTGTAAGTTGGCATGGTGACGTAAATGAGGAAGAGAGATTTGCAGTTACAGTTCATCATTTGGAAGGTGTGAAGACTGCTTTTAGTTTCTTTTTAGTTTCCATAGTGAAAGTGGATGTCGGTGTCCCTTGTTGAGCTGTGCGAAGAAGCCGTTGAGCTGTTTTACTTTGATGAAGATATTATCGACATACCAGAGCTAGAGTGAGGGTTTGTGTTGTAACGAGTCTGGCGTGTGGGTTTCAAAGCATTCTATGTGCATATTGGCAATGATACGTGAAAGGAGAGTCCAAGACTGCCCCTTATTGTTTGATTTTACATCAGACATCTCTTCCTCAACATTCTTATTTCTGCCCAAATTTGCTTTTATTCACAGGGTGCTTCATAATTTTTTTTTACCACTTGCCCAGTGGGGCAAGTAGATTTTCAAATTGTTGCAGAACACTTGCCTCAACATGAATTTTACTTGCCTAAATAGAAAGTTTGAAAAAAAAAAAATCTAGAAAATCATTTGTAAGTCTCAGGGATGATAAAACACAATAATTTGAATAAACAGCACACATTGATCTTATGCTTACAACCCTACCATCTTTGCTCAATTTTGCTTTCTTTCTTACAGTCCTATTCAGTTTTAAAACACTGTGTACGTCAGACATAATGGGGGGGGGGGGGGGCTTCCAAAATCGGGAGAAAATGTTATTCATTGGGTTGTGCAGTGAGTCAGGTGCATTAAGTCAACGCAAAAATCAACTATTGTTAGGCATGCTGAAGCCCTGCCGTTATGGCCGAAATAGTCAACATACAAAAGAGCACCAAAATTGAACTGGTCTATAGTCTTGCGATGATTTGCGTTCTGAATAAAGATAGTGTGTTTGGCATTTCAAACCTTGGACTGATAAAGCAAGTCTTGGCAGCCAACTTACCTTCCTATTACAAGTTTGATGCTGTTTGTCAGGACTGAATTTAGGAGCTCTGCTAACGAACATGCTGCAATGTAAAAGACATTGGAAAATGCTGTACATATCAACTCTTCGCATTTGATGTACGTAGGACTAAACAATCTCACAGTGCATTGCACTATTTCCACACAATTCATCCCTGCAGACACACCCAATTTCTTGTGCATAAAGGTGACATACAGTAATTTGCTTGGCTCATACATGATTTACCTGACCACCTACTATTACTTCCATGATACTTTATTTTTGAGGACTATGCATCATTAAGGAATTCCCTACCTGGCATTTCTTTTTAAATTCTACATACAACTGTAAAGCAGACTATTCAGTGTCAGTACAATAAGACCTTTTCCCTTACAAACAGTCTTTTTGCAAGTCTGTCTTTAAAGCATCTTGACCAAAGAACATTTTGTTGGTAAAAACCAGGAAAATGAGATAGTAAATGTAGACAAAGAAAAACATCCTCAGACTAATATTTCAAGTATATTGAGGATCCATTAAAATGAATAATGTCACAATCACTCGGCAAAGCATCACTGACTTTATGTCCAAACTCAATTTTTGTTTTAAAATTTTACCACATACAATATCATCAACAAATGCTTTCTAGGAGTCAATAACAGAATGATACCATACGGTAAATGACTTGTAATATGAAGTGAACTCTAATCTGCTCAATCATTTCAGTTATAAATACCTGATAAGCTTTAATGATTCTAAGTCAGAACTGCATTCAGCATAGTTTTATATTCATGACAAAGAGGAAGCACAAGTGGAAGAATTCTGTACAATTTCATCTGAGGAATTATAATATAATTCTGGACCTAAAAGCTTTTAAATACCATGAATAAAAATACAAATTCTTTCCTCTTTTTTATTTTCCCCATTTTCTCAAACTTGCTGTCATGTATACAATAATCCTGACATAACTTGCATCTTGCAAACTAGGTCTGTCATGAACTATCTTCTATGTTTCTCCTTAAAAAAAAGGGGGTGAAATTTGATTACTACATTTACTCTTGATATACATAACTGGCAACATTGCATACTCTCACTCATACAGAATGACATACTGTACCTAGCACAGCTTGAACGAAGTCTATATGATCTTTCCGAAAGATGGAGAAAACTAGTATCGTACACAGCGGCACCAGAATAGCCAAAATCTGATGAAGAGTAACAGACATGGAAGAAGTCCTTATTATAGTTCAATGAACAGAAATATAGCAGACGAGTTAGTGTTCATTAACATTAAATGTCACAGGCTATGTGATACAGATCAAGGATTGGTACAGAGTATACACCCAAAATCAATTCAATCAAAGTCACTGTGGTAGAGTGCTGTGTTTATTCAGAATTTAAAAAAAAAACCACACACACATGCACATGATCATGAGGCATTTAGACGTCTCTGTATGACTAATATCTTTGACAAAACATTGTCAAAATCCCCATCTATGAACAAATTTTGTGATTATCCAATACTTGCTCGTATAAAAATTTGTAGTCATTCCTGAAAGCACTGCACTGGCTGTATGATGTATACCTCTTACTCCAAGATACGATGTATTTTCATAATCCACACTTTGGGTCCGACAGCATTTCGAAGGTCGCCTTTCATTTTGAAATTAATCCACGAATACACAGCCAGGTAATTCTGCATAAGACAATGCAAGTAATTTAACGTAGGGTCTAAAAAATTAAACTGCTTTCCACCCACAGCCCATGATATGACACTTTTATTGATATATAATTGATAAGATATCCAGTGCCAATACCCAGAGTAAAATTATGAATGAAATTTCAAGTATGATTCATACATAAGAAAGAATGCATTGTCATCCATGTCTTTTGCTCAATCTCACAATGGTCACGATAATCACAGTGCAGTTTGGCCCAAATTTTCAGCAACCAGGATTCTTCTGAATTCTCTGAATCACATATATGCCAAAGGATCATTCCTACTCGAGAGTGCATAAGCAGTAATGATACATGTACCTATATAGTTAACATCCCCCACCAAAAATGTCCAATAGACCTTATCCCATGATGTCAACTTACAAAGAGCATCCTGGTTGACACTGTGCTATGTTCCACATGGGGGTTCTTGTACAGCCACATTTCTTCTGGCTGAATGACTCGCTGAAAGGGGTCCAAATCTTCAGATATCCTATCGATCATGAACAGAAAGTATAAAGCTTAATATGCTTTTGAAATACCTTCACTAGAACTATCCACACAACAAATTTGCAATCACCACTTTTGCCATCTATGTTCTTAAATATAATTTCACATTGGGTTACTATTATTATTATTTTGTTGTTTGTCTTTTCACTGACAGAGTGTTTTTTTTTTTATAACAGAGTTTTCAATATCATGCACAGCATGCATATTTTGAGTAGTTTGGTGTGTTCTTTGGAACAACTGCACGCCAACAAAACAAGCACTCCAATACCCGATCCAAGGAAAGTTTCTGGGCACAAGTGAAAGGTAGATGGCTATTGTTGTCTTACTGTGCAACTAAAGAAAGAGAAAAGAAGGAAAAATATTGAAAAAAAAAGGCAGATCAACCTAAGACAAGCTTAAGGACTACTGTGATAATTTGTCATGATGATAAATTACATCAAATTTGAATACAATGAGAAAAAAAAACCTGATAAAAAAATTATCTGTCACTTTGCTAACGCATTATCACTGTGCAATTCAATCTTATCAACTCAAGGCTATACACAGCGTACACGTACCTGCCATACATAAATCACACAAATACTCTCAGGCCCTTGGGTGTACATCTTATGCTGTGAGGTCTGGGAGAGACATACAATTTGATAACTTGAAAACAGTGACATCACATACACTGATTTCTCCCAGCACACAATATACTACATGCACACACACACACACACACACACACACACTTTAACTCTCTCCCTCTCTCTCTCTCCCACTCACACACACACACACACACACACACTGAGAAATACCCACTTCATTTCAAGACAAGTGATCAAGAGTACAAAATGACAAGGTTGCTACTAACAAGAAGGCAGCAAACAGCGACAGCCTCAAGAACACCTCGGCAAACATGTTGACGGCTTGTGTGTTGACCGTACACCTGCAAGACAGCATTGTGATGAGATGAGCGTGGTGACATCAATGTGGGCTGGATGGGTCTGACCGTGTGAAGACAGAAGGAAGGTAGGAAAGAGTAAGGATAGACAAGATAGTATGATGGAAGGATATGAAATCTGTGAAAAATTAAATACATACCATATTAACAATCTTCAAAGTATCATGTACTAGCTCTATTCATACTGATGTATACAAGACATTAAATCTCCCTTTCCCATCTTCTATTCCATATTTATCAAGACATTTATTATGATATTGATTAACAATGAAAGGAATACAAAAAATTGCACTATTACCTGGTATGTCATAATTTTCTTCTTCTTTATTTCAAAAATATGCAGCCAGTTTTTTAACAATTGAGAAACTCTTGTAGGGCAGAGATCTAAATACTTCTGATGGTAAGAGGTTATATGCTATGAGTACACATATTTTCTTTCTCTATTCTTGAGCACCTTTGATGCATTTACCAAATCAAAGTGATCATTGCAATCCATCTTAAAGGCAAATAAAAGTGGGACTAGCTTTCTGTAATAGACAATTGGCAGAATTGGTTGTGTACACTAAAATCCATCCAGACACCAGACGGTGTACTCAGTACCATCCTCTGACCTTGGCACACACTAACTGACTAATGCTACCCTCCAATCCATGGAGCGGGAGCTTTTACCAATCACCATGGCAGGCACCATCTCTGCTCTAAATGATTCGAACTACATCCTGGGTATATCCTTGCCATGTGTGTGCTACCATAAATCTCCTGATCTACTCCATAGCACTCACCACTGTAGAGTTTATGTGGGCGATCTACTAGTATCTCAACCTCATTGATTCCATATGTCGAACATGCCAAAGATCCGGCTCCTTCTATCAAATCTGGCATGTTCTGTGTCTGCAAGGACCAGTGGAACTGGTCAGGTTTTATACAGTATGCTGTGTTGAATTGGTTGCGCACAATTTTGTGATAAGGTCCGTGGCCGTCGTCGTCCGTGGGTCATTCATATCATAAGAATTGGCCAATTCACTAGTCTAGTCAGCACAAATAATAATACCGATACTGGCGATAGTCTATTTAGATCTCTCCTCGTATCTGATTAATGCAATAGGCTCATTACTATCACTTCACTCTCATATAATGACCTACAACTACAAGATCTATGAGCAGATTGCAGACAATAACGTCCATTCTAACAAGACTGCTGATATTTGATAACATTCGCCACATTTATCGCGTCCTGATCCTGTAAAGCACTTGAGCCGATGCCTTTACAGTCCCAGATATTACGTTTCACGTAACATCTGCGAGTATTATCCATAGCTCATCAAGTTACTTAAAATTGTCATCGGTCAAATCCCTCAATATTCTAGTAATTTGTGAAATGCCATCTTAATTGACGATCTAAGCACTTACTTCCGTCGTGCATTAGACGTGTGTCTCTGATTCCGGTACTCCCAGACAGCGCTTGACGCGTTGGTCTCAGAAAAGCGAAATTAGGGCAATCTCCACACGTCGTATCCGAAGTTGGGGATGATTGTAGTCTGGCTTCCAGACCCTCTGCCCATACTATTTCGCTATCCATGATATTGACGCCCTCAACGTCGAAAACTAGTATAGTTTAAGTTGATTTTCTCGCCTTCGGCAAAGGCGGCGACTTCGTCGCGGGGCGGCGACTTCGTCGCCGCGGAGTCCAGTTGGCAAAGGGTCTGGAAACCAGACTAGGATGATTGCGGCCCTCGCATCCAACCTAGCCACGTTTCCACTGTACTTGCGCAATTTCTGTTATCGCACTAGCTGCGCTGCGAGGGCGCTGGGGGGGGGGGGGAGGGAAGGGGAGGGGAGGGGAGGGGAGGGGAGGGGAGGGGAGGGGAGGGGAGGGGAGGGGAGGGGAGGGGAGGGGAGGGGAGGGGAGGGGAGGGGAGGGGAGGGGAGGGGAGGGGAGGGGAGGGGAGGGGAGGGGAGGGGAGGGGAGGGGAGGGGAGGGGAGGGGAGGGGAGGGGAGGGGAGGGGAGGGGAGGGCCCAGGGAGGAGGAAGAGGGGATCGAGGGCCAGGGGAGGGAAGGGGGAGGAGATTTCGAGGAGGGGAGGGTAGCCTATAAAGAGGAGGAGAGGAGGGGGTCTAGCTAGGATCGAGAGGAGGGAGAGGAAGGGAGGGGAGTGGAGGTTCTACTCAGACGTTTGAAAAAGAGAGAGTGATTAGGGTCTACAGAAAGCAGCGAACGTTGTTAACGTTTTTCTTTTACAAAGTTGTGTTGTGTGTGTGTTTGTTTCTTTGTTTCTTTGTTGTTGTTGGGTTTTGTTTTGTTTTGTTTTGTTTTGTTTTGTTTTGTTTTGTTTTGTTTTGTTTTGTTTTGATTTGTTTTGTTTTGATTTGTTTTGGGGTCTTTTTTTTGAGGGGGGTTGTTTGTTGAATTGTTCGTTACATTCATTTTTCCCCCTTTCTATATCGCAATTAAGTGGGTCCTATATTTCATAGAATAGCTTGCCATAGTCAAGGGGCCTCGGTAAATTCAAAGAAATAATTCGAAGAAATGAATTCCTCGCTGCATTTCAGGAAAGTTTTATTCTGTTATTTTCCACCTCGTGTGTACGTAAGAAGTAGTATGCCTTACAAACACCATGATTTATAGCGCATTTGCAAACGATTGGTGCTAATAGCAAATTATCATTTAGGGTAGGCCTAGGCCTATAGTGGCGCCATGCAGGCCTAGTGCAATTACTTTAGAAAACTTGCTATAAAAGCTGTTGCTGAGTCAGCGTTGATGGTTGTCGTGCATTTTCTGTTTAAAGAAATTTCTTCCTTTTGTTGTTTGTGTTTATATTCTGGGGGGGGGGGGCGGTCATTCATCTTCCCTCCCCCTCCTTTTTTTTTTTCATTATCGCAGTTTTCCTCGTTAGATTCATTTCTCTTTTTGCGTGCTGTTCGTTATTCCTAAGGTTCGTTATTCCTAAGGTTCGTTATTCCGAAGGTTCGTTAATCCGAAACACACAAATTCCCGATACCTAGAGGTTCGTTAATCCGAAAATGAAAAAAGGGTTCGTTAATCCGAACATTTGTGGCGTTATTCCGATGGTTCGTTATTCCAATGGTTCGTTAATTCGAAAATGAAATAGGGTTCGCTATTCCGAAGGCTCGTTTATCCGAAAATGAAATAGGGTTCGTTATTCGAAGGTTCCTTAATCCGAAAATGAAATAGGGTTCGTTATTCCGAAGGTTCGTTGATCCGAAGTGATATAGGGTCCATCAAACGAACCTTCGGAACAACGAGCTTTGTTTCATTTTCGGATTAACGAACCTTCGGAATAACGAACCTTATTTCATTTTCGGATTAATGAACCTTCGGAATAACAAACCTCATCACATTTTCGGACTAACGAACCTTCGGAATAACGAATCTTCGGAATAACGAACCTTCGGAATAACGAACCTTCGGAATAACGAACCTTCGGGATAACGAGCTGTAACCCTTTTTTTCGGGGGGGGGAGGGAGGGGTGAGTGTTGAATTAGGGCCTATTGAAAATAGTTTAAAAAAATTTTAAGATAATTGCTCAGCTAAAGGTGCACTGTGAGTAGGAGACCCCGTATCAATAGGCCTACTAATTGGGTTTGAATTTATTTATTTATTATTTTGTGGGATACGTTCCTTGCATCTGCTGGTAAACAATGCGATGATTTTATTGCTTCATCTCTTCGAGATAGATGGGTGCGCCAAGATAACAAAAGGGCAATGATAACCCCTAGCTGACTGACTGTCAATCCACCTATATACATTGTAAGCCAGTAGTCTAAACGTACATTATACAATGAGCTATAGACATTGAGAAAATAATGTCCATGTGCTATAACCCATGCACGAATATAAAGCCCACGAGTTGCAGCACGGACTCCAAATAAAACAGACCCACAAGCTTGGAAGTTTCTATAGTTAAAAAAAAGAAACAAAAACCATGACCTCTATCATGCGAATAAAGCCCATTGTTATGAACTCGACACTAAACTTGGCGAATAAGGCCCGTGAGCATGACACTAGGCAAAAAGGGTCCACGAGCTTGACAATATATATCATAATGTACGTGTACATTAAGCTCCCTGGTGCAATGTCTCGAGCTCATGATGGGGCTTTTTCATGCCTGGTGTCGAGCTCATGGGCCTTATAGCTCATGAACCTGGCTATTAAGTGTCTCTTGGACCGTATATAGCTCGTGGGTCTATTTCTTGATGTAGAACTCCTGGTCTTTGTTCACTTTGTGTTTATTGTAGGCTGCATGACTCATGAACTGTATAACTCGTGGGTTGTACGATTCGTGGACAGTGTGACTCGTGGGTTGAATGGCTCGTGGGCTGTGTGACTCGTGAATGTCGAGCTCGTGACGTGCATCCTACACGTCTATATTGCATACCTGTATATTCCCTTTCTATAAACTCTCTCTCTCCTTCTCCCCGTCCTTGCCTCTCTCTCTCCGTCATCCCTCCCTCTCTATCCATTCTCTCACCGCAGCTCATCATTTATTCATGATTTTTAAAAGCATTTGGCTTGATTGGTTCATTAATTTATTTCTCGTTAATTCATCTATAAAAATAATGTATCTATTCGTTTTCTTTATATTATCCTGCTCGGTTTGCCTTTCATGCCCTTATACAAAATTGCTATCCAAAGGCGCCCTGCAGTTAGCATTGGCTTATACGTAATGAAGGGACATAGGGCCTACAACATAGTATTTGAGCATGGACCTACTACTCATTGACGTTCATCGCTTGTTGATTAATATGCACCTGCTTCTGTCAAAAGTAGCGCAAAAGCATTTTGAACATGCTTTCCTGCATTGATCTTATCATTACCGTCGACAGCCAGCCTGGATAAAAACATGACGACGCTTTGAGAAATCTAAAAACTACATGCGCAGAAGATAGTAATTCTCATAAATCATAGAAAAATGCATGTGAAGGTGTAGTGTACATTGGGAAATTATCGCTCAAGTAATTTCATTTGCGAAATGCGCTTACTTCACAAGAGAAAGCAATTACTTTAGCAGGTTGGTTGTGATTTGTAATCTAATTTTTCTCATTTTTCGCACATTATTCCGGAGTAAACATGGACAGTATTCATATATATGACATGTATATCCTATCATTAAGCCATGTTATATGCTTGTCCACATGTCTCCACTTCAGTAATTTTCAATTTTGTGACAGGAAAACTGTCATGTTTTCGGGTTTGCTGCTTCCTTTCACTGGTGTTTATTCAAAGGCAGTTGAGTCTGAAAAGGCACCTCAGCAAACTAAGACCGCAATGAGGAAATGGTTCTTTTGCATAGAGCTGTCATGCAGCTCTATGTTCTTTTGTCAGTGACGATGCACGATTGCACAATCATCATTATCCAAGCACTTGAATGTATATACTCATTAAGATGATAGGATGAAAGAGAGACCTTCGTTTCTAGTCCATTTGTGTAATAGGTCTATGATTTATTGAGTAACATAGATTGACTTAACGGTACAACCGGAGAGTTAGCAACATTATCTGGTAGTTGGCTGAAACAGATTGAATTTCTGATCGTTAAGATTATGTCTCACATGAACAGAGGATGAAAGATGATTTTGATTTTGTTTTACTTTTGACGATCAATCTCTGCAATATCAGATAAAACAGTGTTTAAAAAAGTAAACAAGGTAAAATATCCCTCGCTCAATGTTTTGTTTGTTTGATAAATTTGACTGTACAACATCCATCCTTTCATTCCCCTTCTGCGTATATAGATATATAGAAGAACTGACGAGATATTATTCTTGCTACTTAATCTTACAGTAAACAAAACTGAACTCAAAAAGATATACTTAAAACGAACGATTCTTCTGTTAAGAAAGGAAAGTTCAAATAAGTGGGAAAGATATGGATCAATTTTCATGATAGCTATGGAGACAAACTAGATTGGTCTTTTTTTGTCATAATAATAATGCATTTATAATCCCTACCCAGAGTGCTGTGAAGGTCATGACAAATAAATCATGCACGAGTTTTCTTCTGTTCTTCGCTGTGACAAGTTTTATCCTATATAATAATATAGCTGGCATGATGTGAAATGACCTAATTTTTTTCCAACCACATGCATTATCAGCGCCATCCTTTCCCCGTAGAACAAATTTCAGAGTCATATCTGATTGACCATGTCGCTTCGTGTGACATAAATAATACAGACATCTATTGATAACATTATTGGAGATTTCAGGGCCAAAGCACGCTCAATATTTCAGCTCTAGATTAAGTTTTAGGGCTGTAGTCTTCGCTCTCAACAAAAGGATATAGGATAACGTTGATGATTATGTTGTTAATAACTAATCTTTTGTCTCGAGGAAAACGATCGGCTTATCATCGACGTAACATTATTGTCTCATAAACCAGTGCAATTTTGTATGAACTTTTACATGCAGAAATACAAGAATATGATAAATCCTTCAAGCAACCTTTCTGAAAGTAATGTCAGTGACTTAGAGCAAAACTTCCTCTCCCCCTTGCAAATTTTGGGATTCAAGAGACACAAGGGTGGTTTAATTGTATATGAGAAACCCGAATCGTTCATGCATTCTTAAAGCCTTTTGATTTTATTCTTCAAATGAGTCAGGCCTTGCTTTGATAGTCGCACATGAAACTTTCTACATAATACTTTCCAATATCCAGTGCTATTTCTAAGAATTTAGAAATGATTAGCTTCCTATAATATGCTTCGTGACTTGAGGTCATAATGCTTGTCTATGCAGTCTGTATTATATTGTGTATATGAACGTGCAAGTGCTTGTGAAAAATCGATTTCCATTATCTTCAACACCATCATAACCGCCGTTCTCACGCCTATTTAGGTAACGGTTACTACGCACCATCCTTAGATTTGATCACATATCAGTGTCATTTCAGAGAGAGAGAAGGGGAGGGGAAGAGAGAGAGAAAATGGAGGGAGAGAGAGAGAGAGAGAGAGAGAGAGAGAGAAGGAGAGGGAGGACGCATGTATGGGGAGGGAGAGATGCATCTCTTCATGTTAACAAAATAGCGTCTCACCGGTACTACAAATATTATTCATAGACCTATATGATTTCAGTATTATTTTCTTAAGTGTTTGTCAGTCAATATGTTCACCGGATTTTTATCTTATTCATGTAATCATTGAAATGCTTATTTATCATTTCGTCTACCTAAGTAACTAGCTTTAGATAGCAAGTTCTCTATCATCAGTGATGCACTCTTACGCACGAAAAGTCATGAAAAGTCACGATCTCGTGGTACTGAGTAGGCTAGTGCTTTATGACTCGTCTGTGCGCACATAGTTCTTACACACTGTACTCTACTGTATCTACTTCGTATACAAACGAGATAATTATATGCTTCTACTATTGTTGTATTCCATTTGACAATGATATTCAAGCAAGGTACGTATTTGATCCCCTGCATTATTGTCCATCAGATTCCACAAACAGGTATTACCTTATTCTGTCTTTTGTTTGCATCTCACTGAGCTTGAACAATACCATCTGTTTTGTAATTTTTGTTAACTATATACATACTTGGACGATTATGGTAACCATAATGTTAAGAGATAAAAGTCGATCTTGTCAATAAAATGACAGAAGCATGGACACAGGGGGACGCCATAATTCATGCATTTCATGCCCCACTGGTGACGTGGAATAGTTATGGTGCTGTAGGGAATGCATGATATCACCTTCCCCAATACATGTGGCTTATATGTTATCTGAATCCATTACCGAAATCAACGCAGAGAAATGATTAAATTAGGAATTGTACTTCCATGCATTTCAAAGAAATTCTGGGGACTCTCTTCGTTGCGAATTATTAAAATAGGATAATGTTGAGGGATCATCATTGCTAACTTGTCAAGTTATATTCTGATTCGGTCATCGTAATGGTTTACTCGTGATTACTGTTACCTGCTTAAAACACAGAAAACACTGGATATATTCCTTACTTTATTGCAACAAATTAGAGCACATCTCAAATAGTGTACAAGACGTGATATAGCTATATTGGGCTTTGTCTGACCCCATATAATAATCATGACCATCTGATATGCATGGAGAAAAATGTGATGTTTTCTATATTTCATTTATGTGGCTAATTTCGCAAAGTAATGAAGAGAATAGATTGTATAGGGACAGCCGAAGCTGTTGAATGAGAGAATTAGACGCGTTGCCACAGCAACGAATTTTGTGTATGTACACTGCTCCGATCAAGGTTATACGGAGAGGCCGTCGCTCGTTACAAATACTGGATGCGGCAGTAAGCGTTTCTGATAAGCTGTGATGCCGATTATTTTTTTAGACAGCATGATTCCTGTCGTGTCGCAGAAAGCTATTTTCTTGGATGACCTGTATGCTCTTTCGACGCAGCACAAGTTATCGCGGATCCATTTAATGGAATGGATCAGAGAGCTTAACGCGTAGAACAAAAAGAAACGAAATTTACTAGTGACAACCCGCAGTCGGTGGCCAACTTTGATGGTATTTTTTTAAAGATATACGCCTAACCTACAGCTGAAAATGACCGAACTTTGTTGAAATTGGCTTAATTGCCACGAAGGTATTTCATCTTCTGTGTCCGTATACATCGTGGTACTTCAGTAGCGTATAAGGTACAATGTTGCTCGTTACCATGCAGTGCAAAGTGTTGGCTGTACGTGGTATATAGTGCTGACCAGCAAATAAAGAAGAAATCAGACAAACGCTACGTGTTACGGTAATCGCCTCGATGACGCCAAGCTCTATTACTGGTTTCAGACGACCAAACCCCAAGAAGCACTAATGACACGAAAGATACTTTCTACGCTGTCCTAAACTGGTGAGTCAGTTCACAAATTCTTCGTTCTTATTAATTTCCGTTCGATTCAATTCAATTCAATTCAATTCAGCTTATTTCAATTCAATTCACTTCAATTCAATTCAATTTATTTCATTTTCTTCTTCCACAAAACATAATGTAATATACCGAAAAAATCACAAATTATCTGAGTATATAAGACTTGACTGTACCATGAAAATTAGAGGTAATCACAAATTAAAGAGCATATGGTTACAAATCGACCTTGTAACATGTTATTTTATCCATGCTAAAAAAAAAATAAAAGAAATGAGGAGTTCACTAAAAACAGCTTTGACGTTTCGGACAACTCATTCAATCATGCCAAATGATATATAACAATATACAACAATATATTACATAAAAAATTGCATATCTATTCAGTGTCTGTATAATATGCATTTAACCAAAAAAAAAAAAAAAAAAACTTTTAGTTTGCGTTTGAAAGAATAATACAGTGCGTATCAAAAAACAAAGTTATCCAACTTTGGAGGGCTACAATTCTATAATCGTCAGCTGTGGAGAAAGCAATTTGGTTGTGAGGAAAGAGGAACTCTTCTTCTTTCCAGTGATACCTAATTATGGTGACAAATGTCATGCATGACTGAGCACATGAACTTTAAAGACAACAATGACAAATTACACTTTTTCCAAGTTTGCGTGTTATTGTAAAGGAACAATGCATGACTCTGCATGGATGAGATCTGTCAATGAAAGTGGCCAAAGAGGCCAGTCTGAATATGAATGCAGGTTTGTGTTAAAGGTTTGTGTTTAGGGTTTCTCCTAACATTTCATGGTCCATAACCTTTAATATGGCCACCGGTCCGATAGCTTGGTCACTCTCACAGAGGCCAACCCACACAGTCCATTTTCTCTGTTCATATTCAACATACATGCAGCTTACAGTGATAAACCATGTCTTGAATATGAAGAGTGAAAAATGGATAATGGTTTACCCTTTATGGGAAGGACCAAGTTATCAACAACGTGGCCATGTTGAAGGTTATGAACCATAAAAGGTTAGAAGAAACCCTAAACACGAATCTGCAGTCATGCAGGCTGGCCTGATGATTTGGCCACTTTCATTGACAGATCTCATCCATGCAGTGAGACATGCATTGTTCCTTTACAATAACACGCAAATTTGGAAAAAGTGCAATTTGTCATTGTTGTCTTTAAAGTTCATGTACTCAGTCATCGGCATAATATTTGTCAATATAATTAGGTATCAATGGAAAGAAGAAGAGTTTCCCTTTCCTTACAACCAACATTGTGCTCTCCATAGCTGACGATTATAAAATTATAGACCTCCAAAGTTGGATTACCTTTTTTTTTTTTGATATGCACTGTAGAAACGAGCAGCTTGTTATTTCGGGGGAGAGGTAATTCCATAATCTATAGGCTCCCTACAAAGAAAGTGTATTAATGGTAAATGAATAAAGATCATTAAAAAGTGTGTGTGTGTGTGTGTGTGTGTGTGTGTGTGTGTGTGTGTGTGCGTGCGTGATTTGAATTCCTTTAGTTGAAATGTCAAGATGTTGGCGAGGCTTGGCAGAATCTACTTAAACATGAATGTGAAACCGTCAAGAATTAAATTTTACAAAGTTTAACGCCATGCAGGAGGCGCTGTCAGGAAATGGCTTGTATCACAAGAGACAAGTTTATTTATTTAACCACGGTAAAAAGCTTGCTATCAGTTGTAGGTTGCTTTTCAGTTGCCATTTTCTCATTGAAAAATGAGCATATATACTAAAGTACCGCATTCGCTTCATTAGCCTGATTAGACTCATCTATCCAACTGTGTATTACGCGCGGTAACACGTCCTTCGCGTACTCTGCCCTGTGGTTGAGTACATGTCGTTGAGGTTCACGTCGCGAGTTTACAGGAAATTAATTGTATGTTTTTTAATTATCAGCGCAAAAGTTCAGGGATGGACACAATATTGAAAGTGATATTCAAGTTCAAATTTCTGTGACGTTTTACATCAGATGTTTTACCTCCCATCACGCAACCATTATCTCTGACAATTTGCCCTTTTACCTTTGGCCTTTCATCTCATGCCGTTATTTCATTTTCATTTCATTTATTAAGTTTCCACTCAAATCATACAGTTTTGTGTTTACAACATCTACCCACGACAATGTAAAAGTGACACATAAATCAATATAAGTTATAAGTGCAGTATATACAAATAGCATTTACACGGCACAAAATCCTCTGCCATACCTCTGTCTTCGTGAAAAATTAATGGAGAAACCTGTTGTAAATTTGATAAATTTAATAAGAAAGTTACAGAAATGTCTATCAAATACCTATCCTCTGGTGATCACTGTATTTCCAGTAGATTAACTTTTCTAATTCCCTGCCTGATAACAGATTATGTTAAACAGTTATAAGATTTGTAAATTTAACCTGATTTTTTTTCCATGGGCTAAAATCCGGTGCTTTATGTTCTGCTCTGTTCAACGATATTACAGCGTACCAAGATGATCAACCACCATCACTCGTTCTAATGAAATACATAATGCAAGAATTCGTCATTCGAGACAGACAAAGATAGATTTATCAACGAATGGCTCATTATCACCCCTATGCTGAAGGAACGCTGCTATTAAACATTATTATTAAGTGATGCTGGCATTTGGGCCCTTTGTGCGAGCGCCAGATCTATGTCCATGATGAATGTATGAATTCTTTAGAAAGCAACAGTAATGGGATCACAGAGGACCTGAGATGTGAATTCTGTTACCAGCTGCCAACGAGTACATCATCCATGAAGCCAGAAGCAATACAATTATTTTTAAGTGGTCATTTATTGATGCACATCAGGCATTTTTCATGAGAGGCTTCGTATAAGGGCAATTTTCTTATTCTCAACTCACGACCAATACTCACATTATAAATACTATTGTGACTTATTTTTTTTTTTTTGGCTCCTGTTTGGAACTCTATTTGCTGCAACGCATCTGCTTGATGTACATGAACTTTCGAACCTTCGATGGTGTAAAGTAATTTCATTTGATCTCTTCCCCTTCCAACCACCAGCTGTCGACGTAACACTGTGGGGGCAAATCAATATCTAAGAATAATATGACCTTATACATCCGCTTTTAATAAGTGCGATTTCATTGTATTCAAGTCAGTTTTACAGATGAGATAAAAGCACAGGAAAAGGATGAACAAGGTTCCACAATACAATAAGACAGGACATTTGAAAGTTATGAAATATCCAAATTCCAAATGTTCTCAGGAACAACGATTTTTTGGAGCAACTACATGCGCATATGAATTAATGGTGTGATGATATAATCACATCACCAGTCTTACTTTAACCTCTAAACAAATTTCGGCTCAATTTTATATTTCATCTTTGCCACGAAGTCATAGTTTAATTTGTGTTTGTCACATGAAGTAATATTACAGTCTCGATGCCCTGGCCATTTCGACCTTTGAGGGCTAAAGTGCTTGTAGTTTTATGTTTTGCCCGAAAGATAATTCTCATGATATTTTGTACAGACAAAATACATACGCTGTAGAGTCCTAACTTTACGGATGATTAAACTTATCAAAGATCTAATATGGGCTTAAAACCAATGCTGCCAATATTGGAATCAATATGACATCATGTCACTTTAAAATTCGTCTTTAAGCAAATTGGTTTGAGTAAAGTTTTAAATGATGTATTCTACTCTTATTTAGACCAAAAAGGGTGATCCACTATTGTGATATGGACATTCAAGATTCGAAACTTCAATTTCAACTTCAGTCATGAAAACGATAGTATAGTTAAAATTCACAATTGCATTTCATCGGGAAAAATGAATAAAAACTACTTTGCAAATGTTTTGTATTTCACTTTTTTGGAAGATAACAGTATAAACAGCGATTAAGTAAATAGTTTTCTGTTGGTGGCTTTGAACTATTTAAACATTGTTACCTACATTTACTTAAAAGGCGAATACTTTACGTGAAGATTTGACTTTGGTCAACATGGTATAAAAAGAATTGGAAGTGGAGCATATTTAGGTAGGATTTAGATAGTAAATCGTTTTTATTCCTAATATAGGAATATGAATTAAGTCATCTGTAACGACATTAAAATTGTGACTGCGCGACCTTAGTATATGCCTTTGTGCTTCTGCTGTGCAAAATCGCTTATGCTATCACTTTTAGAAAACACTCCAGTGACTCCACTGAAAATAATGAAGTAAAAACAAGGAGTATAGCCGGTGGCGTATCTGGGGGGGGGGGGGGGGCACGTGCCTCTGGCGCCACTCCTTGGGGGCGCAAAAAACGAAGAAAAAAACCAAGAACAGGAAGAAAACAAAGAAAACAAAACGAAGAAGAAGGAAAAAAGAAAAGAAGAAGAAGAAGAAAAAAAAACCCTCGCCCGGTAAAGGGGGGGGGGAGGAGGGAGGGAGAATGGTTGGGGGGGGGGGGCAGAAAACTAAATCAAACAAGATAAAAACAAAACATGATGATGACGCGGACAAAATGACAATGTTTATTGTGTTCACACAAGAATTCCATGTTCTGTAAGCTGAAATACAAAAATTTTCGGCTCACCAAAATTTATATAACAAAGAAGGTAAGAACAAAACGTGATGATTCAATTCAATTCAATTCAAAGGTTCTATTTTCACTTCTTTCAACAGAATGTACAAAATGTATAAATTCGACATGCGTTTGAAGGAATGATAAATAGATAGCAAAGAATAACATTTGTCAGTAGTCATTACAAAATGAGGCGGACAAAAATGACAATGTCTATTGTGTTCACACATGTCATTTTATATTTAGCAGGCAAAATGTTTCACGGAGCAGCGGCTGCAATTTCTTTCGTTCTGAAACGATCGCCAATTGGATCAAAAGAAGGCGCCAACGGTTTCGAACATATACGGGGGGGGGGGGGGCAGAAAAAAAAACCCAAATCAAACAAGATAAGAACAAAACGTAATGATGACGCAGAAATATACAAGTTTCGAAAATTCGGCTCATTCGCTCGTACTAATTCAGAGTACTTTTTTTCAAGTCCTCAGTTTGTTGGTATAAATCGTTATCTGTAAGGCCGTCACTATATCTTGATTAGAATTGTAAGATTTATTACGCAAAAAATGACAAGAGTTGTAAGCTAAAATATATACAAAAATTTTCTGTTCGCTCGCTGCGTTCGCTCACCAAAATTTATAAAAAAAGAAAAGAAGATAAGAACAAAACGTGACGATGACGCGGACAAAATGACAATGTCTATGTGTTCACATATGTCATTTTATATTTAGCAGGAAAAAAGTTACACGGGGCAGCGGCTGCAATTTCATTCGTTCTGAAGCGATCGCCGATTGGATTAAAAGAGGACGCCAACCATGCCAACGGTTTCGAACATACGGGGAGGGGGGGGGGGCGCAAAAAAAATAAGAACAAAACGTAATGATGACGCAGAAATATACACATTTCGAAAATTCGGCTCATTCGCTCGTACTAATTTAGAGTATTTTTCAAGTCCTCAGTTTGTTGGTATAAATCGTTATCTATATAATTGATATTATATCATATTGATACTATATGTTGATTAGAATTGTAAGATTTAATAATCAAAAAATAACAAGAATTCCATGTTTTGTAAGCTGAAATAAAAAAATTTTCGGCTCGCTCGCTGCGCTCGCTCGCCAAAATTTATCAATATTCATTACATCTAAATCACCCTCAAAAGACTCCTTTTAAGTGCTTGAAAAAGCATATCATGTGCACTTTGTTTAAAGTCCCTACCGGGATGGGGTTGGGGTTGAACACTTTTTAAGAAATTAGGGGCGCAATTTTCGCGCTTGCCCCGGGCACCGTTTTCCCCAGATACGCCACTGAGTATAGCTATGAATATCGTCTGAGGCTGAGAGCGTTGATCTAAACGTTTGACTTCAAGACAACCCTTCAGTCTTTTCACAACGCAATTTGCACAACGCTGATAATTATTTTCAGTGCAGTCGTCGAGTACAGGCCTTCATGTTGGGAAGGAAACTCATTGACGTTTAAAATGCAGTCGTAACAGTTTGAAACTGCAATTATATTTCTACAGACGTCCACTGGTCCAATTCATTGTTGTGTCTCCGAGTAATTTTCATTAAAACCAATTCACTTGCCCTCTGAGTTAAGGAACAATAAAATGAAATGCATATTGACTTTTGCTGATTTGTGATACTCTCAACTGTTATATGTTGGTTAATGAATATTTAAATACGTGCCATATGTCCTACAGTATTTTTGTACTAGTTTTCTTACTTGGATACACCTTAAAAATACAAACTTCCAAACCAAGATTCTACCAGTATCTATAAATTATATATAGGCCTATACAAATTGACGAAAAATAGTAGACATTTTATTATTGAATGTACGACACACATTTATTTTTTTTTTGCCACATAGCACTGACGTTTATACGTGATGTTGTTGTTGTTGTGTTTCTCCTGTCTTGTTTTGTGTTGTTTTAAACTATCCTTATGTTAAGTATATGTAGTATGTTTCATAAGAATCCTTTGAGTAGTTCACAGTATACATGCATGCCTTTTAGTCGACCTCTCAATCCTTTTTTCCCCTCTACACATGATTCTGTATTTTGCCGTTATGCATGTATATCTGTATTTGTTAATTATCATTACCCTTTCCACAGCTGAATGTATGCTTATGACGTAATTCCTGATTTACTGAGATATGTTTTGTTGAAAAAAATGAAAATAAATGAATTGAATTGAATTGAATTAAATTTGATTTAATTAAATGATCAGAGTACCTTGTATTATGAACCGATGCAACACAACATGCATTTGTTACATTTCATCGTTCCTTTGATTCCGTGATCATAACTATTACATTGACTCTACCACTTCCCTAAATGGAATAGTTGCCCATCATATCGTGCGGCAATCTTAGGATGAAAATTCTATCATTTCATTTTGATTGAGTATATAGACGCATGATAGTAACGTGCATGGAACAGATCTATCCGTTTCATAATTGCCTACTTGCACTGATATTCTTTAAGAAATGTTGAGATTAAATCAGTGTACCAAAACATGACGCAGTCTCCTTTTAGATTGTGATGTGCGGAGGCGGATTTTCCGCATTTTCAGTATCTTCTCGAAAAATAAAGAACAAATTTCCACCAAACGTGGCAGGTGGCAGGTCAACATGCAGGTTAATAGAATAGAAGGGGCACGGGGGGGGGGGGTGGTAGTGATGAAGGGAGGACAAAGGAATAGAATATAAGAGATTGTTTAAATAAAAGAATCAACAGAACCAAAAGTTATACAGCTAATAGATTTATATCGGAAAATACATTTATAGATGTATTTTCAAAAAATGTTGTTTCATTAAGGGGGCAGTAAGTCGGGGGCGATTGTGGGGCAAAAGCAAAAAATAAAAAATAAAAGAGATTTGTTCAATAAAAATCCCCAGAACCAAAAGTTATTGGCGGGTGAGGGGATACCCAATTAAGGGGAGAGGGGGAGGTGGCGGATCCAATGCCTTCCCCATTTTCAGCATCTTCTTGCAAAATCCATGACAAATTTTAAATAAACGTTGTAAGTAGCATTCCCAGGGTAGCAAAATCCCGCATTGTTCCGATGGGCAGCGAGTCCAGGGGGTGCATGGGACCCTTGCCCCACCCCCTTTGACATCCCCTCATAAGCTATAATATACTTGAAAAATACGTCATAAACATGATAAATTTACTTAGTCTACACCATATTAGCTACATCACTTCTATTCTGGATAATTTGATTAAGCCTTTCCATTATCCGTTTGTGCAAGTCTGATTTGAATTTTATTATTAATTATGGAAACTTTACCTCGGACGTCTGTTAAATGACAACATATTTGTTTATTTGTTTGTTTGTTTGTTTGTTTGTTTGTTTGTTTGTTTGTTTGTTTGTTTATTTATTTATTTGTTTTCTAGCTTCTTTCCTGTGCACTGGATGGGGCCCCGCGGGACCAAGCCTCGCTTGAACTGACTTTCACAGCTTGTCATGGCAATGGATTTTCGGCTTGATGAATCTCCTACTCTCGTATCGTATACAGTTAGCTACGAGCTAATGCAATATTAACTTAATCTCATCAACACTATACGTTGATGAGCATGATAGCCATTTGGTGCCCGCTGCAAACAGACGAACGGCATAACTTGAATATTACACGAGCCTATATAATTTACTGCGTGTTTCCAAATTTGTATACCTGAATAGATGTTCTGAAGCTCCAGTTCGCAGCAAAGTCTAGTTCGTGGCAAGCGCTTTTAAACGTGACTATAAATGTCCACATAACAAAGGAACTACACTATGGAACATGTATTTTTCTTGTAGAAATGTCTTTGACAGTTTCTGTCCTCATCCACAAATCCTTTAACACTTCGTGGATAGAAGAGTTAAACAGGACTAGAAAGTTGATGCAGGATCATCGGACATACAATGGATACTTTGCGTGCAACCTCGATTCAGTTTTTCGGAAGCAGTCGCCTCCTTCTTCCTATCAATGTTCACGGTTCGTCCATTATAGCTGAATTCTGTCAAGAGCCTGATGATACCCCATTTTTCTGTTGAATAAAGGAAGAACGTGACCACATTTGAACATTTGGACATAGCTCGCTTCATTCCAAACCGTTCGCCCCATCATACAACTGCATTGACAGGAGCAGGAATTACAGTTCCCAAAGCAAGGAGATTGTAGGGCATGAATGTGGCGGAGTCGAGTCTTGCACCACAACATCCCTCGGGGTAGAGAAACCTCTCCACCACTTTCCACTGACACTTCACACTCCTCAAGCCAGCATTTTCCACCGAAGAAAGTTGAGTGTGTTAAAAAGATGGCGGCAAAATGCATGGCCATGCTGATGAGAGTGTGCTCAAAGAAAGTCATCATTCCATCTATCGTGTGGTTCTTGTACCTCGGCCTCGGTGCCTACATGTTCAGTGCAATCGAAGGGGACAAGGAGACATCGTATTTCAAAGACGAGGGCAAATGGCTGGAAGAAGTTCTCCGTGAGGTAGGATGAATTGTGAGCTGTGTGCATCAAGGAAGAAAACATGAAGATAATATCTTCATCTTCAACCCTACATGTATAATTATCATATAAGGGTTGGGCGTGATAACGAATACACATCACTCCTATTTTGCGATCTTTGTCGGCTTTCTTCTTCTCTCGCCTATACGATGTAGACATGATTTAAGTCTCACTCTTATTAATTTTGTTTCACAAACAATATCCATCTTACATTGAAAGAGCAGCGTCTGGATTGGTTGCGTCTAATACAGGTATACGGTGAAACAGGACAAGTTATTGTTCTCTTCTGCGACAATGTATATATATATATATATATATATACAGCATTTTGGAATACAAAGTAAAGTTGCATCTCAGTGTACGAACTTCCTTTGCTTGCCAAAGCTGAAATTCAATTTCAGATCATCTACAAGCCTCTCTGTATCTTTTTTTTTCATATTAATGTTTTGAAGATCTGATTTTATTTCATATCATTTCTGCACTTTTCACAAAATTTATATAGCGTTTGCGAAAAACTTTCCCAAAATGATTATACTGCATTTGACAAAAAAAAAGACATATACCGATTATACTGTATACTTCCCTCTGATCACTTCAGTTTAATGACAATGTATGATTATCGTAAGGTTCTACTTTGTATTGTACACTCTTTTCATTTTATTGATGAGTCAATCTGTTTTGAGACTCTTTTTTTCATTTTTTTTTCATATATATGATGTATATATATATATATATATATATATATATACATATATATATATCAATGTTTTTATCCTGTTCTTCATATGATTGATTCCACACGACAGGCCATAGATGAAACAGAAGATTTGTACAAGAATCTGCCATTTCCGGACGAATGCATATCAGGATCAAAAAAGGACCTTATGATAGGCGCAGTGAATGCCAGCTCTGAACTTCGCATAAAAGTGCAAAACTTGACGGACAAGATCATGCATCGGTTCCATCCCATGAAATCTGACTACAGATGGGACATGACTGGTGGAATTCACTTCTGCTTGACGGTTCTATCGACGATAGGTAGGGCAATAAAGAATGGACGATTTTTAAAGGAGACCCTTGGATGATTTTCAGACTTTTACATTTGAACAACTATGAATTAGTTTTACAGAGTACAGAGTTTCAGAATTTATATTGATTGGGTTGAGAAATAAGTTTTTTTTAACAGATTGCAATGAGCAAGGATGATGACGTGGCAGACTCACCATAAGAATGCTTTGGTTGGGGCTCAAGGAAGCAGAACAAAAGAAGATTGCATGCGTGAACTTTTAAGCAAATGTTTTTTTTTTCTGAAATATGTGAGGCTCCTGTGTCATGATTACTCCTCAGTGTAATTTACTAAAGATTTTTCTCAGTATTGTTTCTCTGCTCAAGGACTACAATAAATTCCACAGATCTATACATGGAGCTGTCGATTTATGTACAACATGATGTGAAATTATGAAAATTGTCTGGAATACCTCTTTAAAGAGAACATGGAAATGGATGCTCCATCGAGCGCCTATCAGCCATACTGGAATAGAAGCCAAATCTGCTTAGAGGGTGTACAGGAAAGCCTAATAAGTGCCTGTTTATATAGTCAAGAAATGTGTTCAATTCCATCGAGACGGCATGATTCTATTATAGCGAACATGTTTTTGATTGATTTGTTTTGATTATGATTCATTGGTTCCTTTATCTTTTTCATACACAAATCAAGGTGCATATTTTCACTATTTCTGTGATTGCTGGAATTACAATATGTGTGCATGCAGAGTAACATATGAAATAAAGAAAGCAAAGTAACCTAACAGAAGAGCCCCAACCCTAGTAAGACTCGCTGCGCTGACATTTTTTTGTGTGTAAAAAGTATTATTTGACGCACAATTTTTGAAGGCTTTAAATGATAATGGTCGTCAACACTTGTCTCTTTGCTCAAAAATTCTCATCCTTGTTGTATTGGTTTCCTTCTATTTTACCTGCATTGCAAGTTAAATTTTTTTAGTAAAGATGATAATGGACACACCGCCGACGCCACGTTTTCAAAAGTGTGTGTGTGTGTGTGGGGGGGGGGGGGTCACTTCCAGGTTTCATGAGCTAAGAGGCAAGCAAGCAAAAAAAAAAAGCCTTCAGCGCAACTTCTGGTGCCACTTCCGGGTTTCTTCGGCTGACAGGCAAAAAAAAAATGCCTTACCGCGCTCACACTTCAAGGTTGAAGATTTCCACTTCATTCTGGTACCACTAGCAGAAAATTTAATTGACTGAACAAATGCTACTTGTTGTAAAATTTGCGCAATGTTACTTTATATTCCCGTTGTCTTGCCGTATTGCTATGTTTTGGTCAACCACAGGGTACGGCCTCATTGTTCCAAGAACACAGAAAGGTCGATTGGCCTGCATCGTATACGCTTCCATCGGGATTCCTCTGAACATCGTGTTTCTGGCGGGAGTCGGGCGGGTGCTCGCTCACCTGATCGACTGCAGCTATCGGCGTTGGCTTCTCCTCTTCGGCTGCGCGAAAGCCTGCAAAGAATCAACGATGGCAATGAATCACAGAATCAAGCCCAACTCCGACGGAAAGTCAAAGGTAGTCTCACACTGGAACCCTATAAGCAAGAGGGTCAGCAGCGAACAAAATTCTGAAAAGACTGGAACACAATGTAACAAACTGGCAACTCCGAGAGCAATATTCACGGTTGCCTATAGCGACTGGTCCGTGCCTAGCACCAGTAGACCCGAGCAGACGGCAGAAAAGGCTGCCACCATGCCGGACGACGATCCCAGGCCGGTCTCGAAAGGAAATGAAGCAGGTGAGATTCAGCGCGTAGAGGAGCTCCCCGACAAACCCGTTGCTCCTCTGTGGTACGTATCGCTGTTCATAACAACCTACATGACTGCCTTCATTCTGCTCCTGCACTTTTCCGATTCCGCTAATGACGACTGGTCGTTTATTGATCTTTGCTACTACGAATTCATTACCTTTTCGACGATTGGATTCGGAGACTTGTACCTGAAACCTCCGAAGGGACATACACGTCAATTACTCGTATTCATCGACGTCGTTGTAGTCATCATCGGTATGGCATCCCTGTCGGCCGTCGTCAACATCGTAGCTTCTACAGAACGACTTGACAAGGCTGTGACATGGGCCCTCGACATCCTACTCAAGATCTGGAATTCTATTGCACATGCTGCCCGTCGCTTTTGCCAGAGTCAACGTAGTGGTCGTTGAGACATAGATCGCGATGCCTCTTTCCAGTCTTTTAAACATGCGCAAAATGACCAGAGCTTTATGAGGTAGTCATCCAGTGATTGGTGAGTCTTTATCCTCTTCGACAAGGAAAACAAGAAGGCCAACAGACTCCCCATTGATTGAAGGATAAACCAAACTTTGATGGTCTTGTAAGGACCTAATCAATTTTGTTGAACATGGATTCTTGTGCACGTTGAGGGCGTATTATCGTTTATGTTTACTTTACGGAATCTCATCTACTGTTTGCTCATAATGTAGACATTGTATCAAAAATATTTTAACCTCAAGGTACGCCATGGTTGCTTGTGCACTTCAAAACTATTCAGTGACGTTACAATGACATTGCAAGACGCTCTTTATCCTCTTCCTTTTTATTTTTATAGAATGGAGTATTCCGTACTATGTCATTGTTGCAGGTGTACAACGACTTTTTGCGATTAGATATAAGACGCCGCTTTTTTTACGAATAGCCGACTCTCAAGTATTTGTAACTTTTTTGTCAAACACTTACCTATTTTTACCGATCTTTTCATTACCTGTCAGTATCCATTTAACTTAAAAAAGAACTTTGTTCTATGAGGTAATGTCTTCAATCCAAAGTGCTATATTCTACGTAAGTAAGTGTTTATTGTAATTCTAACAACAGTGATTTGAAGTGCCTTTGACATGTCTACTTCATTTTCTAATCATTTTCCCCTGTGACCTATATGTGACAGGGATTTACTGTATTTTAGATAAGAATGATATGTCGATATGATAGAATGAAAATGTTTTCTTACCGAGATATATATATATATATATATATGGCTGCACACTAACCCATTTTTCCTCCCGATCCGACCTGTCTCTGTCGGACCAAAAAGACGATTTTTTTGCTGGTCCGAACAAAATATTTACTGGTCAACAACAACAACAAAACCATCAAATGGCTTGCAAACTTATTTTCATGTTTTTTGTCGAGTACTGTTAACCCCCTGCACATTTTACAGATTACTATTTTGTTTATTACACAAGAATTGTTTATTACACAAGAAAACCTTTATGGATCATTACATAGAGAAAGAATAAAAAGCAATCATTTGTGAATTGATCCGAAAAGGGAGAAGAAAAAATGAAGAGGTTGAAATGCGGTATTTAATTTTCTTCCGAGAAATTTCTCTTCGCATAATTTGTATGCGTTCTTAAAAGTACGCTGTACGTATAGGGTCGAATTTGTGAAACTTTGTACACCTGTCTCTTCTTCGTGCATAGAATCATTCTAAGAGAATTGAATATTTTGTTTGTGAATTACAGTGTGAAAATAATAATGAACAAAATCAGATTGTAGCAAATGCGTTTGTTACTTTTTCTAAGCATTGGCGCAAGTAGAGAAGGAGAGTAGATCGTATCACCGGACGCTTTATTTTTCCGTGGCTTTGAATTCCGTACTCAGAGGATGAAATTTCGGCTGAAAATAACACCACTTATTCACAGACTCCTTGAAATTACGAATTCAGCCAACTTATGTCAATTGTTCGCTCCAGTTTTTAGAAAATATGCTTTAAACAAACCCTCTAAAAAAAAAAGTTGTCTTTTTGCGCGGTGCAAAATCGCATTGTATTACCGGACACGATTTTCGTAATCAAATAATCGAGGTCTTTCGCACCTATAATCGTCATTGCACCAGAATCACAATTCATCCCCCAAATCTCCGTACACATTCTCACCGAGCGGATGACAAAGAAAAAATTGGCAAATGAGGCTCAAATTTCGCATTTTACGGTAAGATGTATATCTTGAACATTTCGAACAGTTCAAGCAGTAAAACCAAGTTGTTGTGAGAAATCGACAACTTCTATTTTACGTGCTTTGTCTATGGGAGCTGCATGCGCGGGTGACGAGTTGCGGGACCCTTTAGCGCACAACTATTCCGCATCGTTTGCGTTTGAGGACGATAGCTACAAATTTCCGATATCGATCAGTGAACTTTTGGTTCTGTTGGAATCTTCAGCATTTTTCCTGTATGTGAGTGGGATTTCATAGAATTTCAGTCACGAAGTGTGATTCAAACATGCATAAATATTTACCATGACGAGATGCGGGTCACTCAACTATAAATTTGAGGTAATATGTGAATTTCTTCGTGTTTTTACATTTTTATGCCGCGTTATTTTGCGATTTCGGTCCACACACAGTTCTGTGAGGCTAATCTACGAAGTCTCGCGCGTACAGAATGTCATTAGTAAGCAAAAATGTGCGTGTCCGGTAATACCATGGTGTCCGGTAATACCACTGATGATACCTGTATATACAGGCGGTATACCTTGCTGCGTATTTCGCGCTCTTGGTGCTCCGTGGGATTGCGATGATTTGATGAATTATTTCGGCTGTAATCTTTTACGATACCCGAAAGGATTGAAAATACCTTTATTATTTTTCTCCCGATAATCTCTTCGCGTTTTGAACACGTGTTCTTGAAAGGTATACGTCACGACACGGCCAAATTCATGATCAACTTTGCGCCGATTTCTACCTCAAACATCAGCGGGATTGTGATGATTTCATGAATTATTTCGGCTGTAACCTTTTGTAATGCACAGAGTTGAAAGGATTGAAAACGCATTCTTTTTTTTTCTCCCGATAATCTCTTCACATTTCGTATAATTATGCGGCCGAATTCATGATCCTTTTTGCGCCGATTTCCAACTCAAATATCAGCAGGTTTGGGATGATTTCATCATTTTTTTCTTCGGTGTAATTTCATGATGCATGCGCCAGAAGGGGTTAAAAATCCGTTCTTATTTTTTTCTCCCGATAATCTTTTCACATTTCGTATATCATGCTGCCGAATTCATGATCCTTTTTGCGCCCATTTCTTCCTCAAATATCAACGGAATTGGATGATTTCATGAATCATTTCGGTGTAATCTTTTATGATGCACGCGCCAGAATGGGTCGAAAATGTGTTCTTATTTTTTTTCTCCCGATAATCTCTTCACATTTCGTATAATTATGCGGCCGAATTCATGATCCTTTTTGTCCCTATTTCTTCCTCAAGTATCAGCAGGATTGCGATGATTTTATCTTTTTTTTTTCCGGTTTAATTTAATTATGCATGCGCCAGAAGGGGTTAAAAATGCGTTCTTATTTTTCCTCCCGACAATCTCTCCACATTTCGTATAGTTATGCGGCCGATTTCATGATCCTTTTTGTTCCTATTTCTTCCTCAAATATCAACGGAACAACGGCGTAGCCAGGATTTCATCTTCGGGGGCGGTTAGTCTGCGAGGGAGCGAAGCGACCGAGCCCGAGCGAGCGGAGCGAGCGAGGGGGGGTGGGAGGGGGGTGTCCCCCCTCCCACGTAAGAACTTTTTGCATTTTGATGTTGCAAATGGTGCAATTTGATGCATGTTTTTGCGCGTTTTATCGACGTGAAACAGTCCCACTTGTTTAAGGTAGCAGTTTATTTTGATGTAGATTATTATTGAACAATTTGCCTATAAAACGGTATGATTTAAATACACTTCTTGTTACATGTATTAATTTTTTCACTGAATATCATGAACGCGACTGAACCCGAGCGAGCGGAGCGAGCGAGGGGGAGGGGAGGGTGTAGGAGGGGGGTGTCCCCCCTCCCATGGTGAGAACTTTTTGCATTTTGATGTTGCAAATGGTGCAATTTGATGCATGTTTTTGCGTGTTTTAACGAGTTGAAACAGCCCCACTTGTTTAAGGTTGCAGTATATTTTGATGTAGATCATCATTGAACAATTTGCCTATAATATGGTGTAATTTAGATACACTTCTTGTATTAATTCTTTTCACTGAATATCATGAACGCGACTGAACCCAAGCGAGCGGAGCGAGCGAGGGGGGAGGGGAGTGTGTGGGAGGGGGGTGTCCCCCCTCCCACGGTGAGAACTTTCTGCATTTTGATGTTGCAAATGGTGCAATTTGATGCATGTTTTTGCGCGTTTTATCGACGTGAAACAGTCCCACTTGTTTAAGGTAGCAGTATATTTTGATGTAGATTATTATTGAACAATTTGCCTATAAAATGGTATTATTTAGATACGCTTCTTGTATTCATTCTTTTCACTGAATATCATGAACGCGACTGAACCCGAGCTAGCGGAGCGAGCGAAGGGGGAGGGGAGGGTGTGGGAGGGGGAGGGGAGGGTGTGGGAGGGGGTGTCCCCCCTCCTACGGTGAGAACTTTTTGCATTTTGATGTTGCAAATGGAGCAATTTGATGGTTGTTTTTGCGTGTTTTAACGAGTTGAAACAGCCCCACTTGTTTAAGGTAGCAGTATATTTTGATGTAGATTATTATTGAACAATTTGCCTATAAGATGGTATTATTCAAATACGCTTCTTGTATTAATTCTTTTCACTGAATATCATGAACGCGACTGAAACCGAGCGAGCGAAGCGAGCGAAGGGGCAGGGGAGGGTGGGGGGGGGGGGTGTCCCCCCCCCCCCCCCCCTCCACGGTGAGAACTTTTTGCATTTTGATGTTGCAAATGGTGCAATTTGATGCATGTTTTTGCGTGTTTTAACGAGTTGAAACAGTCCCTCTTGTTTAAGGTTGCAGTATATTCTAGTGTAGATTATTATTTAACAATTTGCCTATAAACTGGTATCATATTAAATAATCTTCTTGTATTAATTCTTACACTGAATATCATGAACGCTGTCTGTTCAGCAATCAAACAGAAAAAGCATGCACACGAGGGTGTAGATAGGGGCATACAGTATCAGATCCCCGAGCTCCCACACGAAGGTGATTTTGCGTTCTCAGACCTGAAATTCACGATCTGGCGCAAATTTTTAGTGCAATACTTTTTCATCGAAGTGTTAAAATCACTGAATTTAGCTCTTATTCCGAATGTGCACCATCTGTGTGTATGTATAAAGTCTAGTGAGGTAGAGCTTCGATAGGGGAAGGGGGATTCCCCCTCCCGCTCGCGGAGCTTTTGCGTTTTTAGAATTGAAATAAAGCGATCTGGGTATAGCCACAGTCTACTTCTATGCATGGCGGGGGGGGGGGGGGCGAGCAGGGAGAAGGCGTGGGCGAGTCCCTTCCCTTCCGATGGAGCTTTTGTCTTTTTAAGGTTGAAATTGAGATATCTCGTATACGCATATTTGATGGAATCAACATTTGGGAAATAACCAAAAAAAAAAAAATGATGGGGGGGGGGGGACTAAGGGAGGAAAGGGTCGATTAAAAGGGGAAATTCCCCTTATACATGAGGGAACCTTGAGTTTTCGGATTATAAGTGATAAGTCTTGTGCACTCAGAATTATTCATGATTTTTTGTAAATCTAAAAAGTGTACTAAGCTAGGGAAAGAGGCACAGAGGGGGAGGGTTTGGGAAGGGGATACCCCCCTCCCAAGCACGAGAGATTTTGCATGTTTTGAATTGAAATTCAACGATCTGGTGCACACTTTGAGTAAAATATTCAAAAAAATATCTTATTTGATGAGAGGTTGCAAAGGAGACCCCGCTTCATGTGCATGCATACAGTATACACGCATTTTTTCCCCGCCTCCCAAATCCCCGGTCCAAATCTTAGGGGGAGGGGGGGGGGGGGGGGGGGGGGGGGGCGACCGCCCCCATCCCCCCCCCCCCCCTCTGGCTACGCCAGTGCAACGGAATTAGATGATTTCATGAATCATTTCGGTGTAATCCTTTATGATACACGCAGCAGAAGGGGTTGAAAATGTGTTCTTTATTTTTCCACCGATAATCTTTCAATTCGTACATGCGTTCTTGGAATTGAAAGCGTACGACATGGCCGAATTCATGATCCTTTTTGCGCCCATTTCTTTCTCAAATATCAGCGAAATTGCGATGATTTCATGAATGATTTCGGTGTAATTTTTTATGATGCACGCCCTATAGCATTAGAAGGGGTTGAAAATGCGTTCTTTATTTTTCTCTCGATAATCTCTTCGCATTATTTTGTGCATGCGTCCTTGAAAGGTACGTCACGACACTTCCAAATTCATGATCTTTTTGCGCCGATTTCTACTTCAAATATCAGCGGGATCGCAATGATTTCATTAATTACGTCGGTGTAATACACGGTATTTTATAATGCACGCGCCATGCAAAAGGGGTTAAAAATGTGTTCTTTATTTTTCTCCCGATAATCTCTTCGCATTTTGTACATGCGTTCTTGAGCATGTAATACACTATACACGGCCGAATTCTGATCATTTTTGTCCCTATTTCTTCCTCAAATATCAGCGGAATTGGGATGATTCCATGAATGATTTATGTAAAAAAAAAAAATTATGATGCACGCCCTAGAAGGGTTTGAAAATGCGTTCTTTATTTTTCTCCCAATATTCCTTCGCATTATTTTGTGTATGCGTCCTTGAAAGGTACACGGCAAGACCGAATTTGTGATCCTTTTTGCGTCAATTTCTTCCCCAACTATCCGCGTGATTGCGATGATTTCATGAATCATTTCGGCTTAATTTGTGATGCACGCGCCAAAAAGTTGATTTTTTTTTTTCTCCCGATAATCTCTTCACATTTCGTATAGTTATGCGTTTTTGAACGGCATAGCCTACCAGACGGCCGAATTCATGATCAACTTTGTGCCTATTTGTACCTCAAATATCAGCAGGATTGCGATGATTCTATTAATCATATCGATGTAATGATGCACGCGCCAGAAGGGGTTAAAAATGCGGGGGTTTTTTCCTCCCGATAATCTCTTCGCATTTTGTACATGCGTTCTTGAAAGGTACACGGCAGGGCCGAATTCGTGATCCTTTTTACGTCAATTTCTATCCCAAATATCAGCGTGATTGCGATGATTTCATTATTTCGGTGTAATCACTAACTTGTGGTGCACACGCCAAAAAGTTGAAAATGATTTTTTTTTCCCAATAATCTCTTCACATTTCGTACATGCGTTTTTGAAAGGAAGAGCCTACAACATGGCTGAATTCGTGATCCTCTTTTCGCCTATTTCTTCCTCAAATACCAGCGATATTGCGATGATTTCATGAATTATTTCGATTCCGCGTTGTGGTGCACGCGCCAAAAGGTTGAAAATGTGTTGTTGTTTTTTCGCGATAATCTATTCACATTTCGTACGTATTATGCGTTTTTTTTTTTAAGGTTTAACCTACGAGACGGCCAAATTTATGATCCTTTTTGTGCCGATTCCTTCCTCAAATATCAACGGAATTGGGATACCAATGAATCATTTCGATGTAATCTTTTATGACACACGCGCCAGAAGGGGTTGAAAATGCTTTCTTATTTTTTCTCCCGATAATCCCTTCACATTTCGTATAGTTATGCGGCTGAATTCATGATCCTTTTTGTCCCTATTTCTTCCTCAAATATCAGCAGGATTGCGATGATTCTATTAATTATGTCGATGTAATATTTTATTATTACATGCATCTCATCAGCAGTTACAATGCACATACTTTGCATGCATTGCATGGCAGTGACTGAGCAGTGCCAATGCGCATGGGGTTATGAATGATGAAGTGAGCATAGCAACAGATCTCGTCGACTGCTGTGCTGCACCGGAACACATAAACGAAAACTTGCGTAAAACTAGTTGAACGATGCGATAGCATTCTATTTCTCTCTGATCGGGGATGCTCTTTTTCTTTCAACTGACCCCGCCAATGCTATTTTTTACCGGTCATGTCGGACCAGTAACTTTGGCAATTCCTGAAAAGTTACTGGCCCGACAGTTACTTTTACCGGTCTGGGACCGTCGGACCGGCGCCAGTGTGCAGCCCTGTTATATACACATAGATATTCGCGTATACATAAAATGATGCATGTACATAATAAATAGCAAATAACTAAAGTGGTGATTTTAGTTACAAATTGAGAGAAAGAAATTGAGACGATGTATACCCTAATCAATCCTTCTGCAGTAATAATTGATTTCAGATTTGAATTGCGCTCTGCTTTTTTTTTTAATAAAACAGCAAGTATCTTGTATTAAGTACAGTGTAGATATTTTTGCTCAAGATCTGATTGTACGGAAAGTCGCTGGTCGATTTTCTATGATATACAGTATGAACTTATTTGTATAAGACTTGATGCGAATGGAAAGAGGGCTCAATTAAATATTCAAAAGAACCAGATGCATCAAACAGTCCTTCCAATAATCCACGCATTTGCAAATGAGTGAGTGAATTAGGGTTCAATAAAGTGAAGAGTAACTGAACGTAAATTTCTATTATTTTTTTGTGTGCGTTAATTCATAATTGCTGATATTTAGCACCGGAAATTTGCTGCATAACAGCCTACTGCTATGCGCGTATGCTCTGTAGGTATATAGAGCACACTGATTATTGTCAATTTATATTTGATTATTTGGAATCACAATGCTGATTTTAAGCGAGACCAGTCTCACAATCATGTATCGTCGATTATCAAGAAATGGTATGGAAATCAAACAGTGATGTATACTATGGATTACAACCGAAAGATAATTGTGTATGTGAATTCATGATCAGCCAGTGACATGCAAGTGAAATGCACTGGCCTCGTGCGGTGTTCATACACATTCGGTGCTGGTACATTGTACGTGTAATTTATTTATTTAAAAGGCGTATGATCTTGGTAGTGAGAACAGGATGCCAAAGGAGGGACCCATTTGAGAATCAGCCAATCGGAAATGAGCATTTTGGAAGCTTACGTTTGACTTTCAACCATTCGGTAGGTTCTACGCAAATGAACCCGAGGCAATGAATGAGAAAAGCAATGTTTGAAAGGAAGAATTCACATTGATGACCTCAAAAGTCCTCATTAAAATATTCACGTACAGCTGTCATATAGGAAGCATTGAATACTGTTGGACTTTTTTATTTACAGACGATTTGAATATCACTTCAAGAGGTGAATTGCATAATCAAAACTTATCTGTGGTGGTTATGATTTATTGAGAACCTAATTGAGGAGAAAGAAGCACGAACGTTTCAAATCTTTGTTTTTTGTCATTGTAGAAGTGATTGCATTTTAGATTGTTTAAAGAAGAGATTTCTTGCCCATGCAGAAAAAAAACACGTTTAGTCGCCCTTGTCTGTCAAAATTGAATAATCTGAAATTATCTTTGAATCTGAGCTTATAGAGTGCATTCTTTTTTATCTCTTTATTTTCATAGGAGTGAAACAAAAGTAATGTACAAACTTTAGTCACATCGTAACTGATGTGGGTCTATATGAAGAGTTTGTTCGAAAAAACCGATAAGTCCATTTTTGAAGATTTTGAAGTATGGTCTCTGTCATAAAGTACAAACTAATACATTTTAAATGATATATTGGTCACTACATATAAAGGTACATTTTTGAAGTAATGGTCAAAAGAAGCAAAAATTTTCTTATCATTCTCTTTATTTTTCTTGACCTTTAATCGTAAATATCTCCATTTGTCAAATATGGACTTATCGGTTTTTGCGAACAAACTCTTCATATCTAGCTATATCGTAATATATGTATTAGGACACTGTTAGCGTTTAAAAGGAAACTTATCCATCATGTTGATTTACTGAATGCAGCAACATCAGCAAAATACATATTTTGCCTTTAAGAAAAATCGGACAATCCGTTCAAAATTTTTACAACTTTTTTTTTTAAGTATTGGGTCGCCAGCTGTGGATGAGAAGACTGTAGCATTTCGAACATCACTGCAAAACAATTATAAATAAATTATCAGGGGAAGTCAACACATTTTCATTTTCCCTAGTACAACAAAGAGCAATATTGATTTACCTCTTTCAGGAAGCAGGGGCAATGTTATTACCCTTAACATAATGTCACTAACAAGTCAAAGGTGTGTCCTTTTCATAGAAAAAAAAAATGAAATTTTGTGAAATTTTTATTTACGTATGTTCTGCACTGAAGCCACAAACTGAGATGTCACGGAATGTGAATATTCTTCACTTTTGAACGGATTGTGCGATTTTCCTCAAACTTCACTAATGTGTTCTACTTTGCTGCATTCATAATCAACACGAATCTTCGCCTTGAAGACGTACGCCGTTTATGAATGCATCTGCGCTTACAAGTGTGTTCGTGTGTTTGTTATGGAGGACAGGCGTTTGCATTACCTGATTAAATGCATTATACATCCACTGATTCTATGGAACCAAATTGTCCAAGTTGTATCTGTTACATGTACAAGCTATTGACACATGCTAGTATTTTCTCTGGCGCCGAGTTTCCGCTACTGTTTCTTAATGTAATGCTTCATAAAGTTTATAGTAAGCCAAAGCATTCGTCTGCCCACAGAACTTTTGCGATGCATTTCCGAACCCGCAGATATGGCAAGCCGTTTGTGTAAAAAGTCGATAAACTATGTTTTTCACTGATAAACTATGTTTTTCACTGATAAACTCTGTTTATCACTTGATAAACTGAGTTTATCAGAAAAACTGCGTTTATCAACTGATAAACATTGTTTTTCAAGAAAAACTCTGTTTATCAGAGAAAAACAGAGTTTATCAGAAAAACTCTGTTTATCAACTGATAAACACAGTTTTTCCGATAAACTCTGTTTATCAATGATAAACTAATTTTTTCAACTGATAAACACAATTTTTCTGATAAACTCTGTTTATCACTTGATAAACTCAGTTTATCAGAGAAAAGCAGAGTTATTCAAACCTTCTCGGTAGTGGGCGCTAGCAGCATTTAATACGTACATGTACGTAGATCTACAGCTAGTGATACACGGCTATATATACACGGCACTGTATATGTACGCGGGGCCAGCCGGGAAGCGAGCATCTGTCGGGAATTGGTCAGGTATATGACGCGAGTGTGATGCGTGATGGCCTAGAATCTATTCAACGAAAAGTGCAACTGATTTTTTTTTTCAATTATTTTTCATTCTATGCATTCAGAAATGATCTAACATAGCTGATATGGCTAATCAAGCTACTACTCTCACATTTTCTGACTCCTGACAATGTTTTTCGTAGTACAATGAACAATAAAATAATGGAATCTTATTAAAATTGTACCTCCTTTGGCCAATGCCATGGACATGGCTTTAATAGTCATAGGATATGGGACAATACAAGCACGATTATTATCAACGAGCAGAACATATCAAACAATGAAAACGCCCTCTCTTGTGGAGAGATAAATAACTCTGCTTATCAAAAGTGAAAAACTCTGTTTATCAACTGATAGACTGAGTTTATCAGAAAAACTGTGTTTATCAACTGATAAACTCTGTTTTTCACTGATAAACTCTGTTTTTCACTGATAAACTCTGTTTTTCACTAATAAACTCTGTTTATCAGTGAAAAACAAAGTTTATCAACTGATAAACACTGTTTTTCTGATAAACTCAGTTTATCAGTTGATGAAGTCTGTTTATCAATTGATAAACAGAGTTTATCGCTGATAAACTGTGTTTATCAATCTGATAAACTGAGTTTATCAGAAAAACTGTGTTTATCAGTTGATAAACTCAGTTTATCAAAGGAAAACTCTGTTTATCAGTTGATAAACATTGTTTTTCATTGATAAACAGAGTTTATCAGTGAAAAACAGAGTTTATCGACTTTTTACACAAACGGCTTGCCATACGCAGACGTTCAAGAACGTGTCCATTTACCCTTGATAAACATGCAAGGAGCATCTCTCCCCCCCCCCTTTTTTTTTTTGATAGCAATTCATCAAATCAATTCCCACGCCAGACAGACGGGAGAAAGGTGTCACCCACATTCTAAACATGACGCAGGCCTAATGTACAGTATAATGTGAGAGGAATACGGGAATGATACCTGGCAGCAGCGTAATATCTGTGAAGTGTATTGGGAATTGAAAAAAAAAAAGGAAGGATAATGAAGAAGTCGGTGTCAAAGTCAGATACAGTATGTCATTCCTGAATTCGATTCGTGTCACCAATCACAGTCCCCATGCCTCCCGCCCCCCTTTTTTTTATTAATACCATCCGCGTGAGGCATAGAGAGAGAGAGAGAGAGAGAAACATACATAGGCGTAAGTATCCTTGGTGAACTTGACGGCACTGGACAATGATTACTCTCAAGCGATGGTCCATTTAGACGGCCATGTCGGCAGTGGCATTGACTCTAGTAGCGTGTGCGGACGGATTCAAATAACTGTGTCGCGTCCTTCGTCTCCATCAGCGGAAACGTGTCATCCGCTGTCGTAAAATTAGCTAATTAGATGCTTCTTTACACTTCATAATATCATTCACAGCATCTTCACAGCAATTTGTGTCGAGTTGGCATTGTAGCTGTCTTGATTTGTTAATCATCTTTACGCACACACACACAAACACTCTATCTCTCTCTCACACACACACATCATTCTATCTACATGTATCTATCTATCTATATATATATATAATATATATATATATATATATATATATATATATATATATATAAAACAGCAATTAGTTTCTGCTGGGAGTCCAAAGAAAGTATAGATTCACAACAATAGGTCAATATAGTAATATATATAATATATAAATATATATATATATATATATATATATATATATATATATATATTGCGAATACACGTATTGGCTCCAATTTAACGAAGAATAAACCGGTAATGCAATATTTCGCCAATATAGAGTTTATTGAGCAACTCAAATTTTCGCGTCGAGACTCCTGAAGAAGGTGGATGGAAGCCACCGAAAATTTGAGTTGCTCAATAAACTCTATATTGGCGAAATATTGCATTACCGGTTTATTCTTCGTATATATATATATATATATATATATATATATATATATATATATTAATTGATAGTGACAACAATGGATTTTTCCAGAACATGGCAGGGCGGTGCAAGGACAGTTAAATATATTGGCAGCAAAAATTGCACAGAGCCGTGGTTGCCAATATATTATACATGTATATACATAATAGAGAGAGAGAGAGAGAGAGAGAGAGGGAGAGAGAGGGAGATTATATCCGTACAGTACGCTGTACATGCTAGCTATTTCTTCTTCGTATGTGGTGGATATGTCCACGCGAGATATTTCAATCATTTGATCTCTCAATATAAGCCTTTATGATAAACTATCAAATTACATGAAGATTATGAAATGTGGTACATAGCAAATAACAAAAACACAGTTGAACACATCAAAAATACTTGACACATTAATACGGTAGTGGCTTCAGATTAGAAGGAACAAGATTATGCCTCTACATCTAAATGAGAAAAATTGATCGATTGAACTTTAAGGCAAAAACAATCTTTTGGCATGATGCTGGATCCACATGGTTTCTAAGGAGAATCATTCGCCCCATTCTCTGCACTCTGCATTTTGATTGTGTGCTTTCGTACACCAAAAGCGCCATCTGTTTGACTTTTTATGTTCCAGTCTCCCCCTATAGAAGATTCTGTGCAATGCATTTCACAGCATTCTGTCGGTGAGGAAACAACTATGACAAATATATCAATAAATATTGTTATGGTAATGGGTTATTGAAAATTAATTTGCAGACAGATGACTGAATTGCATAACCTTTACATTTCCATTAGGTAACATACGTAATCATACATGCATGCTTCAATCAAAATATCAAACTAAGAAATATCAATTAAGTCGTTCATCTATGTATCTATTCATTCATTTAATTCATTTGTCTTGTTTTCACAGGGTCCATTAGTGAGTTGCATCAGTGAGTTGCACATACTTGTAATCATGTGTTTTGTGTATATTTGCTTGTTTATCTTTATATAAAAGTCCAAACATGTATAGATTCTGCGTGTCAGCGGGGGGGGGGGGGGATAGAGAATGTGATATGTAGCCTGCAAACTCAAGTGTTTTCTCTTCTTTTTCTTCTTCTTCCTCTTCTTCAGTATGATTTTGTGTATTATGATGTTTTTTGTATTATGTGATGTAACTGTCTTTATTAAGATGCACGGACTTGTTGAAGAACAGCCTGTGGCTGAAACAAGACAGTGACCGTGTGGGAATGAAATAAATGAAATAAATGAAATAAATGAATGAATGGACTTGCAATTCCAAACGACTTAATCTCATTTGTACATAATGAAACAACTGATATACAGGCAAACTAAGCACATTTCACAGTCGTATACATATATACACCCACACAAAGATAATATAAACGACACAGCACAGTCATTGCCAAATTCAGCAGCGCTCATTAGGGAGAGTGCCTTTTTCTCATACACGAGGGCAATAAAACGAGCTGTGGTAAATCCGGCAACAACCGATGAACGCATGCGCACTGGTATGAAAGTTGAGAGGGATTTTTCCTCACGTCGACAGATGGATGGACGGATCGATGACTGTTTCTATTTTCCTTTGACTGTTCGTTTGTTTGTTTGTTTCCATTTTGCATGAGTTTTTTTCTCAGAGAGTTGTCTCAAAAGGTAGATTAGGGTTGATCATTATGATTTATTACTGTATGAAATAATGACGATTAATTGATATTAAATGAAAACCATTAATTCATAAAGATCAAAGTCTGAATTGTGCTGTTATTTGACACTGTACCATTCACTCGGCGAATACGACTTACAGCAAGTATTTGGGGCAGAAAACTATTGTGGTATCAGACAAAAATCCATTGAAAAATACGTAATGATACGAATTAGTGCAAGGAAACCATATTTTTCTCCCAAAAGGAGGCTTCCCTGCCTGTAATCCAAGTATTTGAGATGCACACACCAACTGACGAGGAACGATACAGCCCAAAGCTAGATACGTTCAGTTTCAAACATTACAGAATATCGCATTTAATTGCTGATTAGGTTGATTAGGTTTTGTTAAAATTTGCTCAATTGTGACAACGTGCACATATTAACGAGGTGATTCCAAATGTTATCAATGATTACTGTGGTGCATTGTTAACCGAAATTCCATTAAATACGTTCTTATAAGGGAACAATGTTAACTTAAAACAACAGGTTAAACTACAATTGCCTTCATAATTAAGTTCACTTACATTTGTTACTTGTCTCGGCAACATTAATGTGCCCGAAAGACATTTCTCCAGTTACTGAGTGAATTACTAGGACGTACATTGTATTATGCTTTGTGAGCATAGTGTGTAGGCCTATACATTGGAAAATTGTGAGGTCATGATATCACCGCCTTATGTATTTTCAGTTTCAATTGCTCGTGGTCGATGTAAGTTTTAATAGAACATGATTAACACTTTGAATTTAATTATATCCTTATCGCAGGTCTTACAGCGGTGAAACTCTGGTGTCGTTGCTTTTTTGCTCTTGTTGTTTTAATCAAGACAACTTTAAAGAATTACAGGCTATTTCCTTTAACATGCAGTTTCAACGTGCCCGACCATTGTGCCGTGTTTATTTTTGTGTTGGCATTGTTTGTTTGGTTTTTTTTTTTCATCGATTAAGACGTTTCATTACGAATGGACTTCGGGTTTGTTTTTTTTTTTGGTTTTTTTTTGGTTTTTTTTTTCTTTTCCATCAGTTGGAAGCACAATTAACCATTAGATAGCTGCTGACCACATCAGGGAGGTGATTAGCAGAACACCAAGGACAAAAATACACAAACATAATGAGGACGACCTAGATGAAGACGCTGTCGATTAAAGGTCCTGGTTTACATGCACTTTACACACACTTCTGGCAGTGTTCAGAGTTATCTGGAAGGCATTACATATACATGCATACTAAGATCTGTTCCTACACATACAAGAACTAACAAAGCAGGCTTTAGCATTAATTCACTCTTCTCTCCTCGTGACATAATAATTGTATAACGAGACAGATGCTGAGAAAAAACAAAAACAACTTAATGGAAAGTTGGGAAGTGTATGAGCATGATAAATTGAGTGAATACACTTAACACGTTACCAGTATTTAGCAACTGTTTTGCTCCTCATCTTTTTGACATTTTATATAGAATTTATTCACTTGTTGATTTCATATTTTACCATTTGATAACAATAATTATCATCCATTGATTATAATTATTGATTATCTGTCATTAATTAGCCAAGACATTTGACTTTAATTCATTACTTTTACACAGGATTCTGCAACCCTGTTTGCAGACTTGGCATACTTCTATTTCCACATTTCCCACAGCCTACTGTTATTTACCTTTTTTTAAAACAAATTAATTTGTTCATTCAGCTTTGATATTTGTAGTTCTTATTTACATAAATGAATATGCAGCTGTACAAAAAAGAAAAAAAATATATATATAATATATACTGTATATATTGTCTACATTTTTTATATATGTCTTTGATTTAGTCGAATGGACTCATTACTTGCTTTAGTTTTGGCATAATTTTTTTTTTACCCCAAACAACAGCAAATAATTTCTGTTTTGTTTTATTCAATTTGTGTCTTGTGGGTATTCAGATTAAATAATAATAGCAGTCAAAGAATTCTTTGTATCAATTTATTTTTGTTTCAATGATTTTGATTATCTCCATTTGTATTTATGTAAATTTGTATTGCTACTCAGCAATCCAGCCTCTTGGCTTCCGTGACGGCACTCTTAGTAAACAAGAGTGAATGAATGAATCAAATCAATCAAAAAAAAAAAAATAATAAAATAAAAAATCCCCAGTCAATACTGACAATTTGCAATAGGCAAAATCTCTTTCAGGAATGCCAGTCACAAGACCCAAACATTCCACAAAGGCAACACTGTGACACAAAAAGACAATACAGTACAAGCAGTACATGTACTTTACTCAAAAGGAATGATCTTTATTCACATTTCTGCTCGAAAATTTCACACAGTCTATACACACATCTTTTGCCTCACAATCTTTACCACTCTCACAATCCAAAATAGTTGTATGAATATTTTACAACCACCATTACAAATATGTACTACAGGGAAGCCTCGCCACAACAAGTTCCTTGCAACCACTTAAATTACCTTGTTAGATGGTGCATTTCATTATTTCAAGGGCAAACATGGGGCTTGCAAATTACCTTGTTATATCAGGCATCCGGGCCCCCGTTTTATCAAAAGATATAGTCGATTTTAAATTTCCTTACCACACAGGCTGCCATAGAGTTATCATAGAAATCAACTATATAATCAATTATAACTCTTCACAAAACAGGGCCCTGACCTTGTTATGATGAGGTTCCACTGTACATGTAATACAACATACGGCTTTCTTTCACACGAGCAATCTCTTTTGTGTTCATACTGCATAAAACAAGGTCTTGTCATTATTATTACCATGGCATTGTCAGGTACCCATCTATACATATGAATCACAGGGACACAGTGGGCACAATATTTTGTCCATGGATGAGAACACTGGACCACATTAAAACCGTAAACCAATCGGTGACTTACTAACAGTACCACAGTGCTCCCTGTTGCCAACCATCCCTCTCTATAGATGTCCTCCTTAAACAACTGATGAAGTAACCAGTAAAGTTCTAATTAAAGACAAAACGGAATATTCCAAAAATTCTTATTTGAAAGTTTGTCACCATGCACCAAAAAATTAAAAGTAGGATGTGCTGGGCACAATACATGACATCTGAAAATTATTGAGACTGCGGTAAGATGTAACTCATCAGCCTGTGGTGTATGCAGGCATGCTATTATGAAACTGTGCTAACAATATTGCATTTCACATACGACGGCATATAGGTATCATGACATGATTACAATTCATTGATATTTTAAAAGGCCTCAAAATGAGCTGCGCCCCAACCTGAAGTCAGAATCAAACATGTACCATTATGGAGTTTAAAAAAAAGGATTCAAATACAGGATGTAGCTGGTTTGTGCATGAATGAATAGCTTCATTATTTAACTCACAGCTGCAGTGATTTTATTTTGTGACGAAGAAAGTCAGATCCATATGTAGACACACTCACTGAGCTTGACCATGCAATTAAAACTAGTTGATACAGCACTGAACATACATGTGTTTTTCACAGCCAGTGCATTCAAACTAAATTATAATATACACTCTTACCAAATGTGCTGGTAAAGCTCTCCTACATGTTATTCTACTATTTGGCCTGAAGGGATGAAGGAGTTCAATTTGTTTCTCATACAACTTTGCTACAGTTTTCCATTTTGCATTAAAGAAGAAATGGAAAGAATGTTTCTCTTATTGTACAGAGAATGATATTGATGATATTTCTGTCTTGTGCATCATACTCTGCAGATTATGGTTTCATGGTTGTGGAGAAAAAAAAAAAGACTGCAGAAGAAAACTATGTGACATGCATTGTAAACTAACACCTTAGCACACACAGAAAGAGAGATTGGCTCGTGGAAACATTGCTTTTGTACAGACAAGTTACCAGATATCAGTCTCATAACCAATACTTAGTGCAAGCATTTATATACACACATAACAGACAGTGTTTTTTAAACAGCGCCCTCTTTTTCATCTCCTAGACAGGTATTTACACAGATTCATCCCATGCAAACAAGAACCAGGCTATGAATGAGCTTGATCAAAATATGCGCGGCTACAAACTGACCGATTACTTTGCAAGCCAACGGTTGATTTGCCTGCTGATGGCCAGATGCATCATTTCAGTGTCCAATCCAAGTGCCATATTCCAAAGGTGAAGTGACGTTATTCACAAAACCTCCTCTCTTCTCCATCTTACTCCTCATCTGAGCTCTCGTCGCTGTCGCCGCTGACGTCGCTACCCGGCTCCTTGACGTCGATGTCGAACTGGTACTCCTGGTCGCAGCCCATGTAGGCATCGCTCATGTAGTAGATGGTGTAGTGGTGGACGCCGGGTGAGGGGGCCACAAAGTCCAGCTTGACCTTGGCCTTGTGCTGCAGGGTCAGACGCTTGATGGAGATCAGGCTGTTGGTTTTGGTGTCTCCGATGACTACCCACCAACCTTCTTCTCGTTTCTACGAGTGGACATAGAAATATGTCAAAGGTTATCAAATTTGACATGAAAATGACTATTTGCTGAGAGCAAGTTTGACTTTACTTCACTTGGCAATAAAACACATCTATTTGACTGCAGACTAGTATACTAATGATGCACAGGATAGAGTGTGTTAGTGAAGGTGCGGCGCGCTCGAGAGTATTGACAATGGTGCGACATGCACGAGGCGCAGCCGAGTGCATGTTTGCAACCGTTGTCAATACTCGAGAGTGAGCCGCACCTTCACTAACGCCACGAAATAATCCTGTGCATCATTAGTTTTATAAAATGGGTCGAAAACTAACAGCATTATTCACGTACCTTTGTAGGTCAATACCAGTCAGCTACATGTAGCACTCGCTCAAAAGTCAAGATGTCTGAAGATGTTCGTCCCAAACATTTACGCACGTCGCACTCGGAAATCCCGCACACTAAGTACTGTACGTACGTACGCCACGTACTGTTATGCACAAGAAAGGCCGCCGGCTGTTGTGGCAGCCCGCGGCCCGAACTAGAAGTTGTTTACAGGATTGACAGCGCGTATAGTAGCGCGTGACGCACTTGTAACAACTGATTGAGTGCGCACTGCTAGTGTAAAACATTGTGACGTACGTCAGGCCAGGGAGGTGGAAGAGAGACTCTTCTTAGTGCTTACCTGAAGAAAATAATGCACGCACACGTGACTCATTTCAGCGCTTCCAATTGGCTACATTCTTGAACCCATTTTATAATACAAATTAGTGTAAATCTTAAAGGTTCTGTTTACCTTTGGGAGCAGTGATTCAAAAAATGTTCAAGATACCACTTTTGATGCATATGTGTAGGTCAATTGTATCACAGACAAGTCCACCATATAAAATTTTTGCAATAAAGCCAAAAATATAAGGAGATATCACCATTTTTCTCATTAAAGCATAACTGTAGATGGTTTAGTCTGGAAACATTTTTAGTATAACAATTGTTCACATTTTGTATATTTAACAATACTTAACATCAATTATAATTGTTCAAATTTTTATATTGGTTGTTTCTATTCCTAACTCACATTTTAGAACTATTTTGAAGCACTAAAGCTGGGTTTTTGTTTCGTCTGCAAATGGTAAAATATGCCTTTAGCCCTATTCCCATCAGAGGGGGCATTTTGCCCCCCCCCCCCCCCCCCGACGTTTCGCGTGATTATTCCGCAACACATGATGCTCTCGCCGCGACATTTTATGACTTTTTTCTTTCAAGTATCGCGCATTTTTTTAGACCAAATTTGTCACTCCCGAACATACCGTTTTGAAGCCACGCCCCTTGACACACCAAATACAGGTAAATAATGCCAACCCCTTGTGATTTGCTCCAAACGATTAACAATAGATAGGAAATAGTATCAAGCAGCACATTGTCATACCTGCCAACCCTGATTATTAAGAAATAGCCCAGGGACAAATGAAGGGAGTATCTTTGAAAATAAGGACATTCCTAAATTTCCAATACATCACTACACCTAGTCTTTTCACAAAAATAAGGACACACGATAAAATTGCTCACTTTTCTCTCTTTTCCTGGGGTAAAAATAGGGACAGTTGGCATGTATGCATTGTCCCATTTGCTAAAAAGGATGCAATTATGGGTCCACTGAACAACACTATCTGTCCTCTCCAAAATATGGTACAGTGTACAGACATCAAAATGTATTTTATTATTGAGGCATCACATACCTGAGGGAAGAGGGGTGCAATCACCGGTCCGGTCACCTCGTCTTCTCGCTCCAAGGTTACCATGACAACCACAGGGGAGCCACTGCAAGAGAGCGTGATCAGAAGGAGAAGGATACAAGTTATCTAGTCAGTCATGACTGTAAGCCATTCAGGGTGACGTCATTTTTTGTCTGTCCACCAGATGTCATATTACTTGTCAAGTTTTTCATCAAATGAAACGAAAGCTAGTCATCTAACCCATGACTGAAAATGTTTGGGTATCAATTCAAGAGGAGTTTTTTTTTTCTGACATTACAATGCTTTTGGAGGAATCTTAATGAAATCAGTCAGTAATTTCCTACACATATCCTTATCCATATTGAAGACTGATTCAAGTGAAGCCAAATACAGGTACAGGTATCAGTGACTGAGCTTGGAACTTACCTACAGCAACATCATAGCAATTACTAAACTGAATCATGACAGAATTGTACGCTTGTAAAAATTCTGTGAGAAGAAATGTTACCACTCACTTCTTTACATCAAGGGTAATTTCAGGGAGAAATAAAAAGCACAATGTGTAGCCAACAGAGACAGAGACAAACATTGATGTATTACTATCCTATATATGCAGCTTTCATCAATTTCACCATAATGTTGTTTCCAAAATTATTTGGTTTACCAGTGGCACTACTGTTTACTTTTGCCGTACCACAGTAATGTTGGATTGGATTGGATTGGATTGGATTGGATTGGATTGGATTGGATTGGATTGGATTGGATTGGATTGGATTGGATTGGATTGGATTGGATTGGATTGGATTGGATTGGATTGGATTGGATTGGATTGGATTGGATTGGATTGGATTGGATTGGATTGGATTGGATTGGATTGGATTGGATTGGATTGGATTGGATTGGATTGGATTGGATTGGATTGGATTGGATTCTCTCATACCACCATGGCCTTCTTACCTTTCCAGGTCTTCCTTCTCCTGGATCTCATAGGTGAGTTCAATGTTGGGGTATCTGTTGCAGAACCTGGCCACATCGGCCATCTGGGCGTCGCTCAGCTGCAGCAGGTCACGCCTCTCATCGTCTTCCATTTCCATGATATCAAAGATACTCTCAATTGTCTAGGGTAGCCAAAAAGAGAAAATGAACATTTGATATCAACTACAAAATGACTCCAAGGAAATCAAAGAATTAAACAAGAAATTTCAGTTGACAGAAGGAAATGTTTTAGATGACTAAAATAGACACATTCTGATATATTGCAAAATATGTATAAAAAAATCATTGTATGTTCTGCTATTTATCATTCTTAATAAATAAACAAAATGTAATATGGCACAAAATAATTCATAACCTTATTCCTCATACAACAGTTTATACACTTGCCAATTGTCCTGTGCATAGAGCCAATCATTTGCGAGATCTATGATGGTCCCTAGGAAGCCCTTATCCCCCCTCCCAAGATAAAAAAAAAAAGAAAGAAAATGCCCCAGCATATCTCAGGGTTTAGAGAGGGAGATCTTTCACACTACAAGGCACATCAGTTACAAAATATCAGGTCTTCAACAAAGATAACTTATTGGTTCGTCTGCAAGCATCTGTAATGACAGAGGTCCAATGTAAAGGGGAAGTTTCCCACATATACATGTGGACTGAGTGAATGCAATAAAATTTAGTAAAACGTATCAGTTAAGTTTAAGGAAAAATAAACAATCCATTCAAAAGTCATGAATTCATTGCATTCACTCAATCCATATGTAAATCAGTGGAGACTTCTCCTTTGGGCAGAGATGGTTCACACTCACCTTCTCAGTACACCTCTTGATGAGGTCGGGCCCAAAGTGGGGCAGCTGCTTGAGGTAGGAGTCTTTGCTCCACATGGCCTGGGTGACCATCTGGGCCAACTCCATGGCTGCCAGGGCCGGGGACAGCCAGCCGTTGCTGCTCAGCACATCTACACAGGCCTGGATCAGACGCAGGGCCTGTGAGAAACAATGGCAAGATAAGGCATGAAAAACTAAGCCAATCAACTAACACATAAAGCTACACATGACACTATGATCAAACAAAGTTTGAATGATTTACAGGCTATTCTGCCTGGGAAATAACCGTTCCCTTTATAAGGTAAATGGTAGTCTTTTGAAAACAAGACCTTGTTTGATGTATACTCCAAGACTGATTTGACTAATGCTTTTGTGAAATCATACGATTTGCATATAAGTTAAATTCTTTGGAGTGATTAACATTAAATGGATGAAATGTAATTTCTATCTGTAATCAAAGTAAAGGGAAAAAAAAATCCCACCTAAATTCTACTATGAGAATGTTCATATTATTAAATCTGTGATTACTGTGATTACCAAACTGATTAAACTGGAGGAATATATTCACTGTACGTCTACATATGCACCAAGGTGCATCGGAGAGATATTTCCTAGAGTATTGCAATTCCTTTATTGTAGGTTTGATTTTTAACATAAATGTAACAAATTTGCTTGGTTACATCTTCCCACAAATCCACTACTGTAAAACCAGAAACAATTACGGCATGAAACTTGTGTGAATTGGAGCAAACAGCTTCTTTTTTTCAATGAAACTTTCACAAATTGGAGCGGACGACCTTTTTCGCAGCTTGAAACTTTCGTCAGTTGTCACTGGCATTAAATGCATTGTGTAGACAAGAACTTTTGCGAAGCTGGGCTACTAGCAAAATTCATGAAAGGTTCCATTGTACGAGAAAATTTCTGGTTTTACAGTAATCCATAATTCTACAGCAGGCCACAGAAGCCACAGCAAATCAGCACACAAGCACGAGTATATTGCAGACTAGACAGGGCCTTGAGAGACAGGAGCAATCTATCTCACCTTGTTGAGGATGTCCTCGGTGTCGGACTGGAGTTCGGCTGACAGCTGCATCCGACTGAGGTGGGCCTGGATCAGAAGGTTGGTCTTGAGGTGGGGGTCGTTGTACCTCGGGTTGCTCACCTTGTTTGGCGTCCTGCTCGCCAACTGAGGAAAGGGAAAATACATACGGGAACACTAATGTAATGATGCTGCTTGTAAACTTCCTTGAGATTATGGTGATAAATTCTATTTGATTTCGATAATGGCTAACTTCATACTTATAACTGGATTCCTGATTTTGTGCCTTGGTCATGATCACATACTTAGAATTTGTAAGTCTTTGGGAGACAGGAAGTGATTCAAGAATCATCTCATAAACGCGGTAATCATTTCATGAAACTATTGGTGTCCCTTCCTTTTCCTCATACAGCACTACATGCTTGGTGGATATCATTTACTGACTGCTTGCTGGCGATGTAGCGGTGAAGGTCAGCATCTCTGGCCAGTTTTCTTGAAAATAAGGGGTGGACCATTTCACTGGGTTAGCTCCTTGATCTTTTTGAGGAGTTACTTTCCTTTTATGTCCTATCCAAGGGACAGAGTATTTTGCCTCTCATGAGAGGGGTCAGCATGTTAACACGCAACATGGTCAGCTGGTTTCATTGGGACTTGAACTTGAGTCATTTCATTGCACCCCAGGCATACTATCAACCGAGTGAGCTTGCTGCTCTTTTGGTGTGACGATGAAGAAACAACAATAAACAAGGATCATAACTTAGGATGTTGCATGGCATTTGCACCTCCCAAAAAAAGAAAATAATGAGAAATTGTCTATTCTTTTTCTCCTTTCAGTTTGACCTTCCATCCCCCTTCCACTCCACCATGCCCACTCCAACCCTTCTTCAACCCCCCCCCCCCCCTACACACCTGCTTGAGCATGGAGTCCTCGTGGTGCCGGATGGGGATGTTCTCGTACTCGGCAGCGGACGAGATGATCTCGATGAGGCCCTTGATCTTGGTCTTGCTGTTGAGCGACATGCTGAAGAGCTCTATGGTGGTGTAGTTGATGTAGTAGTAGGCGGCGATCATGCCCAAGTTCAGCGGGCTGATGTCCATCTCATCCTCAATACTGATGCACTTGGAGTGCTCCAGGTCCTGGAAAGAAAATATCAGTATAGTTTGGTTTTTCTTGGCTAACAAGTAATTTGTGATCACCACAAATCACACCATCAATCACACAGGTAGGTAATAGGTAATTTGTGATCATCACGAATCTCACAGATCATCCATCACAAGCCTTCCACTATGGACACTTTCAGAGAATATCAGTTGGTATTCCTCTACTTCAACTTCTTCACTCAAGCCAAAGCAGTAGGTATATATATGCACTAAGATAGATAGATAGATAGATAGATAGATAGATAAATAGATAGATAGATAGATAGATAGATAGATAGGATAGATAGATAGATAAATAGATAAATAGATGGATAGATAAATAGATAGATAGATAGATAGATAAATAGATATATAGATAGATAGATAGATGAATAGATAGATAGATAGATAGATATATAGATAGATAGATAAATAGATAGATAGATAGATAGATAGATAGATAGATAAATAGATAGATAGGATAGATAGATAGATAGATAGATAGATAAATAGATAGATAGATAGATAGATAAATAGATAGATAGGATAGATAGATAGATAGATAGATAGATAAATAGATAGATAGCTAGATAGATAGATAGATAAATAGAAAGATAGATAGATAGATAGGATAGATAGATAGATAGATAAATAGATAGATAGATAGATAGATAGATAGATAGATAAATAGATAGATAGATAGATAGATAGATAGATAAATAGATAGATAGATAGATAGATAGATAAATAGATAGATAGATAGATAGATAAATAGATAGATAGGATAGATAGATAGATAGATAGATAGATAGATAGATAGATAAATAGATAGATGGATAGATAAATAGATAGATAGGATAGATAGATAGATAGATAGATAAATAGATAGATAGATAGATAAATAGATAGATAGATAAATAGATAGATAGATAGATAAATAGATAGATAGATAGATAGATAGGATAGATAGATAGATAGATAAATAGATAGATAGATAGATAAATAGCTGGATAGATAGATAGATAGATAAATAGATAGATAGATAGATAGATAGATAGATAGGATAGATAGATAGATAGATAGATAAATAGATAGATAGATAGGATAGATAGATAGATAGATAAATAGATAGATAGATAGATAAATAGAAAGATTAAACGAGAACTTACCTGTTTGAAGTTTGATCTTTATTTTATGAGGGAGTTGGAGAAAGAATTCACAGTGAGAGCCCGCTCAACGCGCGCGCAGTCATACTTCGTAGCAACAAGATGTGACTTCTGTCAGAGTGGAAAGATTGAGAACTTACTTGAAGTTGATCTATACATTTTGTAATAGTATTCATGCCATGGGAAGGGAGAGGAGGGACTATGAATTCTTTCTCCAACTCCCTCATAAAATAAAGATCAAACTTCAAACAGGTAAGTTCTCGTTTAATCTTTCTATTTTATTTCGTGAGTTTACGCAAGAACTCACAGTGAGATTTTGTAGCACAGAAGTCACATTTGTTCCAACTGAACAAACTCAAGCATGCACAATGGCAAGCAAAATGTAAGCTCAAATTACCTTGGTCTGAGGCCATTATTCCCTCACAATGAGCTGTGACAGGCACTGTCCCTCTTCTTGTAGAGGTTTGTCGTAGAATTTACGGAATGTTCGTTCTTTTGACCAGCCTGCTTTTGCGAGGATCAGAGGAATAGGTGCATCCGCCCTGTTTGCTGCTGAGCTAGATGCTGCTCGGGTTGAATGTGCACTGAACATTGTGGTGTCAATGCCAGCGCCAGTCATGATTTCTTTGATCCATCGAGAAATTGTCTGTGCCGTTACTCTCTTGAAAGGCTTGCGAAAACTAATGAAGAGATGACTTTCCTCTCCTCGGATCTCTTTGGTTCTCCGAAGGTAGGTCTTAATGTATGTAACTACACACAAACGTCTGTCTGGGGGGTACGCTTTCAAAAGTACGTCCAATCCAAAATTCCCAGGTCTAGACTGCTTAAGATGTTCATTAACTTTGAATGACACCATAGATTGTTTGAGAATCATGCTGTCTAGATTCAGGCAATGCAAAGTCTGTACCCTCTGGGTGGATATCAAGGCCAGTAACATGCACAGCTTCATCGTTAATTGCTTCAAGCTAAGCGAGTTAGCGGGAGCTAGACTTCTCAAATATCTAAAAACAATATTCACGTCCCAAATTTCCGAATACCGCGGCCTTGGGGGCCTGAGCTGGAACACACCTCTCATAAAACGAGAGAGAAGCGGATGAGTGCTGACAGTAAATTGTTCATCCTCTAACACTAGAAAGGTAGCAAGTGCACTCCGTGCTGAGTTAATAGCTGAATAGCTCAAGTTCTCTTCATAAAACATGTGTGTAAAAAACTCCAAAACAAAATTAATCTTGGCATGAAGGTGACTTTCCTTCTTAAGTGTACAAAACTTTCTCCATTTCCTTATATATGTACAATATTGTCTTTGGGTTGATGCCCTCCAAGATGCTGCCAAGATGTCCACCGTTCTGCTGCTCATGCCAGAGTTCTCGAACGGCAGCTTCAAAACCTGCAACATAACAGATCAAGGCAAGCGTGTAAAGGGTGCGGTTCCCCAGATACTGGTTGCGTAATCAAATTCCTGTGTCTAGGAATTAAGAGTGGTTCATCTTTAAGCATTCTCCTCATGCGAGGAAACCACGCTTGCGTAGCCCAGTTTGGGACAATCAAGAGACCATGTGCCTTGTCGTTTTCTATTTTTTGGAGACATTTGGGGATGAGGCAGAAAGGAGGGAATGCGTAGAAATACAGATCACCCCAATTCAGAGTGAATGCATCCACAGAAACCGCAGCTGGGTCAGGCAGCCACGTAACGTACGCAGGCAGCTGCTTATTGAGTCTGGACGCGAAAAGATCAATTTGGGGAGTACCACATTTCTTAGTGATATCAGTAAAAACTTTCTTATTCAGCATCCATTCTGTTCTGTCATTAAAATGACGAGATCTCCTGTCTGCTTCTGTATTGTCACGACCTGGTAAATAGGCTGCTGTGATCCAGATATTCCTTTCCTTACACCAAACCCAAATGTCTCGTGCTGCCCTGTCGCAGGCTCGAGATTTAATGCCTCCCATATTGTTCAGGTAGGCTACAGCTGTTGTGTTGTCAGTTCTAATGAGCACATGTGTATCATGCAGGTGGCCGCAAAATGACTTCAAACCAAGCCCTGCAGCTAAGATTTCAAGATAGTTGATTTCATTGTTTTGGGCATGCACTATCTCCTGATCATCCCATCTACCGCCAGTTTCACTGCTTAAATCAGTGGCACCCCAGCCTTGCCCACTGGCGTCAGTACGTAGCTCTAAAGCTGGCCGATCTCGACTAATTGGTGCCGACTGGCAGTGAATGTTATTGAACCACCACATTAACTCCTGTTTAGAAGCTTCAGACAAATTCATAGGTCTATCAAAATGCCCTTTGCTTGATTTTAGTGCAAGAATTTTGTCTCTTTCTAGGTTACGATAGAAGAGGGGGCCATATTGAATAGCAGGGAAAGTAGCAATCAGTTTCCCAATGACCTGCGCCACCTGCCTGATAGTAGGGTTTTGTTTCCCTAGCAATTCCGCACATACTGCCCTGATATTTTGACATTTCTCATGCGGGAGCGTTATAGTCATGCTTTCCGAATCCAAGATAAACCCCAAAAATTGGAGCCGTTGCTGAGGCTCTAGGATAGATTTCTCTGAATGAATGACAAAACCAAGGTCAGAGAGCAGTTTTGTGGTTGCTTGCACCGCTTCTAGTGCTTGTGATTCAGTTTCACCGATTATGAGAGTGTCATCTAAATACCCCACAACCAGGTGGCCTGCCTGTCGCAGCATTGCGAACACCGGCTTCATAAGCTTTGTGAAGAGCCTAGGCGCTGTACTAAGGCCATTGGGGAGTACCTTAAATTGCCAACATTTCTCGTGTCAGACAAATCTCAAATACTTACGATATGAGGGGTGAACAGGGACAGAGTAGTAGGCATCTCGAAGGTCGATTGAGGCAAGGTAACAACCAGGGGAAATTAGGGTTGTAGCCGTATGGATGTTATCCATTTTGAAATGCTGTACATTCAGACTGTCATTGAGGTCCGATAAATCTAAAATTAGGCATATGTCCCCATTTTTCTTTGGGCGTGTAAAGATATTGGACACAAATTCTCCAGCCACATGCTGGCATTCTTCGATTACGCCTTTCTCGGCCAGTTTTCAAATTTCAATGTCAATCTTGCTCTCCTCAGCATTACCCACTCTGTAGTGGTAAGGCGGTTTACCTCTATGAGGTGGGCTATACGCCTCTTGAAATTCAAGTTTGTAACCGCTAATTGCATCAAGTATGAAAGGATCAGTGGTAATATGATTCCACTGTTTGCTAAAATGCCTCAATCGACCCCCAACGGGCAGGTCTAATGGAACATCTACATGTTCAATGTCTAAAACTGACTGTACAGTGTGAGTAGATTGTGTATTTCCACAACAAGAGCTAGGCCTGCAACTTACCTCCTTGGGTAGTGCAGTTACTTTCTCCGTGACACAGTGTTTGGCTTGGCTGGGGTTGCTGTCGAGTAGCTCTGCCCCCGGTTGTGCGCATGAGCTGGAGGTGGGCGAGTCTGCGTGTGCGGGGCTGAATGTCTGTATCCCCGCTGCTGCTGGCCTAAAAAAGGCCTGGATGTATCGCCAGCTGCGAGCCAGCCTGCGTTCCGATATTGCTTCCGGCTGAATCCACCGCTGGCCGTGCGCTTGTATGGGTGGTACGGCTGATGAGTAGATCTCTTAGCCTGGCCTTTAACCACACTAAAGGCAGCCCTATTCTCCTCCTTGAGATCTTTTACACGTTGTCCCAAGTCATCACCGAATAGAAACGCGGTCACGGGCGTAGTAGGCTTGCACAGATGTGCGTAAGCAGCGTTCATATCGGGCTTGATCAGCTCCTTTCTCAGGCAATTCATCTCGTAATTGGCATTACAGAGTAAAGCGAGTGCGTCCTGTTGCGCCTCGTTCAAGTCAGTAGGAAGAGTTTGTAGGAACGCACACAGCCCGCGGGTAAGAGATTTCTGTACTCTCTGCAGCTTAACGTCTCTGCTGCGCGTAGTCTGTGTCACATTATCCCAAATCACTGGATTGACTTTAGGGACTAGTAAGTTGGGGCAATTGCTCGGTGCTGGGTAGTTTGCCGCTGACTCTTCCATAGATTTTTCCTCCAGACAATGGGAGATGAGATAATTTGTAAAATTTGCCAATTCGTCATTGATAGGGTCGCCCACACAGGCAGAGACCACAAATTTTGCAGCAAAGAATGGCACTTGTACTGGCCGCCCCGTGAGCTCTGCGGGTGCGTAACCCGCTGCCGCCGCAGGGAAATCGCATTCATCCCCACTGTAGCTGCTGCCGCCGTGGTCGTCGTGCAGCGTACCACGTGCTTGCGTGCTATCGTCTGTAGCACACACATCCATGCCCCCAAACGGCACACCACCGTGGTTTTCTGCGGTACAAGCCGTGCCAACATGGCCGGCACGTAGTTGCTGTTGTTGGATACGAGTAGGCTGAGACGGCAGTATTTCCATGACCTTTTCAAACATGGATTCGAGTTTAGAAAGGCGGGAAAGCACCTCCGCGTCCGTCTTCTCTTTAGGGGGAGCTGCCTTCTTACTTAGGCCTGGTTTGGTGGGTTTTTTAAGGGTTTTCCCATTCCCTTCTTTCTTTGTTGGAGCCTTAATACTAGCCGGCGAACACTTGGGTTCATGATGCACGGCTGTAGTCACCATCGCCACGACAGACTTAGCTGTATGCAGGGCGCTCGTACTAGTGGCGCCACCCACGACAGGCTTAGCTGTATGCTGTGGGGGAGCGGAAAGCGGAATTTCCATCCCGCGATATCTCGTGAATAAAAATCCACTTCCGAAGCAAAGTCAGCTCTAACTGAGCTATAAATAATAACAATCCACAATATGATAAGATATTGCGACGATGCACAGTTAAAAGGACGAATAAAACTGGATTTAGACTGCGATGAGGGAACTTAGCCCCTCGTGCAAAACGTGCGAAGAAGCGATATGACTGCGCGCGCGTTGAGCGGGCTCTCACTGTGAGTTCTTGCGTAAACTCACGAAATAAAATAGATAGATAGATAGATAGATAGATAGAAAAATAGATAGATAGATAGATAGATAGATAGATAGATAGATAAATAGATAGATAGATAGATAGATAGGATAGATAGATAGATAGATAGATAAATAGATAGATAAATAGATAGATAGATGGATAGATAGATAGATAAATAGACAGATAGATAGATAGATAGGATAGATAGATAAATAGATGGATAGATAAATAGATAGATAGATAGATAGATAGATAGATAGATAGATAGATAACTAGATAGATAGATAGATAGATAAATAGATAGATAGATAGATAGATAAATAGATAGATAGATATATAGATAAATAGATAGATAGATAGATAGATAAATAGATAGATAGATAGATAGATAGATAGATAAATAGATAGATAGATAGATAGATAGATAGATAGATAGATAGATAGAGATAGATAGATAGAAAGACATAAATAAATCAAAATTAGTTAAAAGAAAAAGAGAGACGGTATTTTGTTTGCCTTTGTACTTTGTTGTGTGACAAAATTTGTTGACAAGATATCAGGGCAAAATGCAATCTAAATCACAACTTACAAACCAAACCTACACAAAAAGATCTATGGAGGAAAAAAAATCTGGAAGTTGTCACTATCACCAAATTTGCCCTTCAAAAAAGGCATAAAATATACAGTCATGACGTTTCACCTTCTGACATATCTACAGGGATGAATTAGAGACTTGGTTTAAAGGATGAAGGCAGCCTCGTTCTTACCTGGAGAGTGTTCTCTACCAGCTCTGACAGGTGGTCAGACAAATGGCGATGGGTCACACCTGAAATGAAGCAGAGAAAGATGTCATCTCTTTCTCTCTCACAGAATGAGAGGTTAAAATCTATGCACAATGTACAGTGGATATATCTCTGCATCCATACACCAGGCATGAGACAGAGAAAAGTTGAAAAAAGAGGAGAAGAGTTTGCGAGGGAGCGTAGCGACCGAGCGGGGGGAGGGTGTGGGAGGGGGGTGTCCCCCCTCCCGCGGTGAGGACTTTTTGAAATTCAAGGTACGAAAAAACTCATTTTAATGCATTTTACAACTGAAATTTACTATTGTTATGAGGTACATTTTACAGAGAAACATTGTGATAATTGAACTCATAAATGACACTTGCAAAATCTAAAGGAAGGAATAGTATGCTTAACTGTTGAATACCTAGGACCTACTCAAATGTGAGGCCATAATAAATCACAGTAATGTACACCCAGGTGACATCTTGCTGGATTCAGTTCATACGGGTACAAAAAAAAAATCACAGCTTAGCATTGCCATTGTTGGCTGTCTTTACCTCAGTCCATTAACAGTTTACAGTGCGCAGACCAGGCAAAGTATTGCTGATCTTGTACTTGGTCCATGTAGTCTAGTAGAGAATCATGTACCATGGTATGTAAGAGAGCTGAAAATAAATCATACATGCAGCTCAGCACTGTTGACCGTCTCTACGTCCATGCAACAGCTAACTTAGACTGCCTATAATACCTTACAGGAGGTACAAAAATTTGTAGACCCGGTTAAGTCCATAAACATTTTCTCGTTGAAGAAAGAAATATTCTCACCGGTCCACAAAATCACGATGACAAATGTAACGTTAGGTCACGCCAACGTAATCAGCGGGATACAAAAGCAGCGCATCGCGTTGACCGAAAGATCGGTCTGTATCTGTCCGTCGGGGAATGTTCCGCGGAGACTGCGTCTGGCTTCACGGATCCCTACGGAGGTCTACGCATCGCGTAGAGAGAAAGATCCGTCTGTCCGGAGGACTCTTTTATATTTTGCCATAACGCTGTCCTCCGTATACGGAGATCCGTGAAGCCAGACGCAGTCTCCGCGGAACATTCCCCGCCCGACGGACAGATACAGACCGATCTTTCGGTCAACGCATCGCGCTGAATGCTGCGGCAGCATGCATGCCGAAGCTCCTTGATAGTAATGATACACGTAATACGCAGTTACAGCCTCACGTGTGCCCGTGCATCATATCACACCACACTGCAAGCTACACTAGTATAGTAGCTACAAGTTGATCGACACGCACGTTTCACATCCATTTCACGCATGAAACATGCAACATCGCACAGCTGCCCGCTGACAAAATGCACTCATCACCATTCACACACGGCGAGATATGGTGGCTGCAAAAAAAAAAGAGGAAAATCACGGAAATTTTCCCGACTGTGTATTTTCTAACCAGAATTTCAAAATCCGCGGAAATCCGCGGAGAAATCTCATGCCTGATACACATACTGTAAAAATGAAAATTTTTACATGAGTAAATTTTCACACTCAGTCAGGTAAAGTGAATTTTATGTGGTTTTACAATGTAATTCCACAAATTCAAAGATATAAAATGTCATCACATATTACAAACAATAATATTTGCATGCTTTTATTTCCATATCATGAAGAGTTCCACTTTTACAATATATGGGCACTAACTTCATAAGAATCCAGGCAGCCAAATAGATATCTGAAGATCCAACCCTCTGTAACCCCATTCAAAGACCAAACACCAAACACAAACCACAAAAGAAATCAACACTATACATCTATGAACTGCTTCAAGCAACATTAAGGAAAACAAAGCACACAATGCAAAACACAGCGATACCAACTCAATCACGGGAACAAAGAAAGGACAAAGAAAAAAGAAAACAAAAGAACATGAAACAGACACCTAACTCTTAGTCCACTAACCTTGCAGGTTGTAGTAGTTTGGGTTCTGGGTCATACGTCGGTAGATGAATGTCCAGGTCAAGTAGTCCACGGCGTCCTGCTTGTTCTCTATCGTCTTGGTGACCACCTCGGCATTGAAGTGATCATGCAGGCAGTGGTCAAGGTGGGACTGCCGAAACAGGGAAAAAGTAAAAACAAAACCACATAAATCACACTGAAGTGAAATCCTCAAAGAGAAAGAATTTGCATGATAATCTATGCCATCACTTTTAAATGCAACGATATTAGAAACAAGCATACAAAGTATTATGCAACGTGTTTCAGAACCAGCCGATAACACGGCGAAACAAAAATTTGTGTACTGATAGTGGTATAGTTTGTTAGTAATTGGAACATGCATCTGTAATGTGTGTTTCATGACTGTCCTTTCCTGTAGGTATCACTACTTCCATTTTCAAAACCATATATGAAGTCATTTTGCCAAGATACTAGGTTTATGATGATACCAGCCTCATGAAAATATGCATCTCTTTTGTCTTCACTCTTACCATCACTGCCACTGAGTGTCCTATCACATACATGTATGTCATACTGCTTCAGCATGTTGAACAATGGAACCTAATTCATCAAGGCCACTACTAACTAAATTCCTCCTAACACAACCTATCCTGACATGAGAGGACAGATCAAGAACATTAAAAAAAGAAAGACTCTACAGCAGTCTTCACTTTAATGTCCTCATCATTGCATTCATTCCATGAACACTGGTAAGTTTGCGATGCCCAATAAGGAGTAATCTATGTTTTCATATCCATTCATGATCATCGAAATGATCCCCTGACATCTAAATATGTCTCATTAAAGTTTCCTTTACCCTGTAAGATGACAGCAGTTTACAAGTGCACATGTGCTACATTGTGTCATTTTCTTACCTCAACTGGTAGAGGCTCATAAAGGAACTTCTTGTAGAAATCTTTCTTGGATCCCTGGCATAGCACCACACACTTACTCACTGCAGAGAAAACAAAATAATAATAAGTGATTTAGAAACATGAAAAGTGATCTAATTGCAACATCGAATGACAGCACACAAGGTAAACGCATATTACGTCGACTTCATGGCATTAAATAATAATTGGATGGATTAAAATTTGTTATAGAATGGGTAGCGAGAATCGTGCGATCTCATTGGTCAAGAGCTACATGTATGTGTTGATTTTTATTGGCCGCACGCTGAGTCACTGTGGTAAACTTGTAGCACGAGTACAAGTACTTGTAACAAAGGTTCGCGCACTAAGCAAGCGTTCGCGCACTCAGTACGAGACACCTATTGGCTAAAACAACCATGCATCAGTTTTTACTGATGCATGGTACCGATGCGTGGTTCTGAAAAGAAACCATGCGTCCAGTAAAAACTGATGCATGATTTTCGGGCTCTCGTCTATTGCAAGTCAAAAGGAAATGCATCCAGTAAATTTGTCATCGGGTAACACAATAGAAAAATGGGTTTTTGGCAAGAAAACTACCAATTCTATAAAACAGATGATGCACATGTCTCTTCGTGTGTCAGTCGGAATATAGTGTGCATGCGGTAACTATGGAATTTAGCCTAAACCCACTCGGCTTCGCCTCGTGGGTTAAGCATTCCATTGTTACCTTATGCACACAATTCCGACTGACACTCAGACCTGTGCGTCATTTGTATACTGCTGCACGGGAACTGGCAGATGCCTGAAGCTTAACACAAACAGGAGAGTTTTGTTTTGTTTTGTTTTTTTAAATGGTAGCTTATTTATCTATTTATTTTGGATTTGTTTTGTATAGCTGCCAAATCCACTAAAAAGCACAAGCTCAAACAAATCTATAAAAAAAATCCTCACTTTATTCTGATATATCTCAGAGAAAAAAGGGTTAGCTTGCACCAAAAAAAAAAAAATAATGATAAAAGAAGGACTTTCTCAAATAGATCATTGACATTTAATTTGTCATTCCTTTCTGACCAAGCAGTCGTAGGAATCTCACCTTCATGCTCAATCTCAGGCCTGTTTGCTTTGCCAACCATCTGGAGTACATCAGTGATGGGGTAATCCACATATCTACAAAAAAAAAAGAAAAAAAAAGAAAGAAATCATCCAAATGTCTCCTTATCCAAGAGATTGGAAATATGCTTCATATAACATGTCTCAAACATATACAAGTATGAAAACTGAACAAGCATAAAATTCCTTATGAGAAAGAAGAAGAATAATGCAATTCGAAAGAAAATGAAGAACCAGTACTGATAGATTTTAACCAAAGCCTTTGAAAATAGCCTCTCTAACCCTCTCTACATTCTCTTTCCTTAGGTCAGTCAGTCAAGGCACTTCTAAACTGTGTTATAAGGCTGCCCATAAACATATAATGATCAAACATTATGCAGTTTGAGATTTGCTGCTGCCATACCATGTGTGCCCAATATTGATATCTTGTTGGATTTCAACAGGTTTTGTTTGAGTCAGCCCCTCCCTTATTTCCTCCATTCCCAATCAATATATTTTGATGTGGAAAAAAAATATACGCATGGATGACCAAGACAATATGTAGGCCTTGAGAATATCTAATGCCACATTTCAGTGAAAGCTTTCTGGCTTGTGACTCAGTACTGTGATATTGCTAACATCTCTACTAGGCATGCTCGATGTGATGAATATTGTTGTTGATGCTGTGTTTGCCACCTCCCCCCAACACTCACGCATGGATCTTGCCATTGTAGTACTGCGTATCCATGACGACCACAAGGTGGGCATTGAGCGTCATGCCCCAGCACATCATGCGGGAAGCGACCACCACCTGCACGGCTCCAGACATGTAGAGCTGCTCCACCACCTTCTGCTCAATCTCACTCAGCCCCTCGTGGAGGTAGGCTATGCCATTGCTTAGCATTTCCTTCAGAGTCTGGGTGTCATAAAATGGACGAAGCAGGGAAAAAATAATAATAATAGTTAAGCTGCTATAGCACATACAACATATCAATGTTCCCTATGTGCTCTACAATAATTCCTACCATTTTACAATATTATCACAAGAGCATATTTGACAAATTACATTCAAAATAATAATAAAAGAGATGCATTGATCACACAATATAACTGTATGCATCAATTTACATAAGTTACAGAAAGAGAATATATACGTATGTTACAAAAAAAAAAGAAAAAAGAAAAAAAAAGGAAAGCCTTGAATCACTGGTAGTGCTTTCATTATTTTATTATTTCTTTGACATCAAAAACCTAAGGATTTCATTAATTGACAGCTACCAATGCCTGAATATTTTGTGAGTGATTTATGTGGCTGAGTAGGACGTAACAATCAGAATTTATTTGGATGTACATGTGGTGCTTATAAATGCAAATCTCAATGAATGGGACAAAAGGGCAACTCTACCTTTCATTTTTTTTTTCTTTTTTGAGCTGGGAGTCCACTATCAACTTTTTCTTGAAGCATTTGATCATATTTGTACATTAAGTCATCGCATTCTTTCTTTCTCTATTTGTGTACAGCAAGAGTGCTTGACAAATAATAGGACATAGAGACAGTCTATGGTCCTCAAGGTTTTCATTTGGTAATTCCATTTTGTTCTCTACATACTTCCAATATAGTCAAACCTGTCTGTAGCGGCCATCTGAGAGAGACGAAAAAGTGGCATTAATAGACAGAACATGGCTTTTCAACTCTCATACAGCAGGTGGATGCTATAGACAGATCTGAATCTTCTTTTTCCTCCGTGAATACTTCAAAATACTTGAAATCATGTTTAGGCATTCAAAGGAACCAAATGATAATCTTTGATTACGCAGGGAAAAATTTGTGGACAAATGGATTCTTCAGCACTACAAAACATCATTATTTTACTGCATCCTTATGGGAAAGTGATGTCCAATCAATAAATCAAAATAACACTAGAAATGTCGCTACAGCGACTGGTTATACCCCCGCCAAACAACATTTCATAAGCTTTGGTCAAAAAACTGAGGAAGTAGTTAAATCCGCAAGATCTTTCCTTGATCTTCTGCCATTAATATGCCATTACCATGGCAACGTACTTTCGGGTACTGTCGAAAAATGCGTCTTGCACATCTACAACCAAAGGCACACATCTGTACCAAATTTCATGGAAATTGGGCAAAAACTGAGGAAGTAGTTTGCAACACAAAATTTTCCATCATTTTGGCTCATAATATGTGAGCTGTTACCATGGCAACATACTTTTTGTCACTGTCAAGAAATGTGTCATGCTGACCTATATCCTAAGACAAACATTCAATATGAATTCCATGAGAATTGGAAGAACACTGATGAAGCAGTTTTGCCATGAAGCATTTTGCCCTATATTTTACCAATAACATGCCGTTACCATGGCAACGCACTTTTTGCCACTGCGGAAATATGTGTCTTGCACATTAACATATTCAGATGAACATCTGTACCTAATTTCATAAAAATTGATCAAAAACTGTGGGAGGAGTTCGCGACGCAAGATTTGTACCCATTTTTGCCCATAATATGCCGTTACCATGGCAACATACTTTTGGGTACTGTCAAAAAATATGTCTTGCACATCTACAACCCAAGGCACACATCTGTGCCAAGTTTTATGGGAATCGGTTGAAAACTGAGGAAGTAGTTCGCGACGCAAGATTTGCAACGGACCGACCGCCCGACCGACCGCCCGACCGACCGCCCGACCGACGGCCCGCCCGACCGTCCGCTGATTCCTATATACCCCCTTCAAACTTCGTTTGGCGGGGGTATAATCATGGCTGAAGTGTCAATGCTGGTCAGGCTGGCATTATTCTCACCTCATCGGAGACCTTGCTGAGGTGTGCCTCAAGGTCTGCCTTCTCCACATGGAGGAAGCGGTTCTCCGACCCTTCCTCCGCAGCCGTGTAGGTCAGCAGGTCGATGGCCGTCAGCTTGGTCTGCTTGCGGGAAGGCACAAAGACCACCACCGGCTTGGTGGGGGAGTGCTTCAGGATGGCGTTGTACGTCGGCTTCACCATGGCGATGAGGCGCGATCCCGTGTGAGTGATGTTGAAACCCTGCAGATGAAAGGATCGTGCAGAGTGCGCAGAGAGATGGTGAAAGGGGGCAAATATTAAGATACAGTCCATGTAACAGGAGTGAATTGTATTACACAATTGATATACTACACTATTCTAATCAAGCACACACTTATTACAAACACATACTTGCTTCTAATCTAACGAATCAGACAACATGGAATAGAATGTGACCAATATTAGTTTCAAATTCAAACAAATATTGATAAAGAAACTTACCAGAAATATATAATATGAATGAAAATGAGCAAAGGAAACAGGATTCTACCCAATTCAAATGGAATTCCATTTTCTTTGCACAAATTCATTCCATGTTTTGTTACAGCTTGTCAACTGGTCTAAATATCTTGGTTTAAAGACAGCATTTTGCTAATGAAATAAGTAATTTAAACTCCTGCAGTCATTGGGTTGTGGATTACAACTGGGTAGGTGATGATGATGTCGTGATGCTAGAGGATGGACCCAGAATAGAGAGAGAATTCTGGCACCGAAGGTTTCATCACTTTGATCTTCCTCCTGGGTTGCATTCATCTCACAAACATGGCAGGAGAGTTTGGAGATGCCAAGAAAGGAGGATTTTACACGCTTCAAGATTTATCAACTTTTACAACATTCTCAAATTTACAGATATAACATGAAATATCACATTTGTACAGGCTAGAAAAAGTGAGTATTTCATCTAAAGTTGACTGCGTACCAAAAGAGTACCAGGTTATCATCTACTCAGCTTGCCAGACCATGTAAAAGACAGTCTGTTGGAGCCCTACGGGGCATCAAATTGTAGCAGACCAACAACCTCGACATGTCCAACTTTGACAAGTCTGACTACTATTGTAGCATACTCTTTTATATAAGTATTGAAATATCCCTCTTATTGCCATCATAGGTTAATTACAAACCCGCTGGCACGGGGATTCATGGGTGGCCCGAATGAATCAATCTCCATTTGATCCCAGTGGAGTACAGTGGACTCCCGTTATAACAAAGTCCTTGGGACCTGCATTTTTCTTTCGTTATATTGAAGTTTCGTTACAACCGAACAAATAAACAATAGAATTACATAGAGTGGACAATGTTGCGACCAGAATTTTAACTTCATTGTAATTAGAATTTTGTTCTAACCGTGTTCGTTATAGGCCTAAAGGGAGTGCACTGTACATTCAAAATCCACAAATAGCACCCAGCAGCGAATATGTGCATCGACGTGTACAGTAGAGCTCACTTGAGATTCTTTGGCTGTGTGTGTACTTACATGTATACAAAGATCAGTGATAAAGCTGTACTCAATTCGTTATGGAGATTCTCAAATATATATGAACTGGGCCAGCTTTTGCACTCGATGGTAACCCCATGCTACCAGGTCTTCGAGTATTGTGTCTCAAGTGCCTTACATCAGCAACAGGTCACAGTTTGTTTATTCAGTTGATACACCACATCACAAGCTGCAAACGACTTACAATGACCTCTTGCAAAAATTTAAGATGCACTTGACGGAATGTACCAACTCTGCCTGCACTAATGGAAAAGTGCAAATCTTTTTTTTTGCAATTCATGCAACATGAAACTAGTGTGAAAATAAAAGCACACGCCCTTTTGCTCGCATTTCGCTTTTCTGTTATTCGTAGCGTACTTCATGTTCACTAGTCCCGCAGCATACATGTAAGTGAATTTGCTGTCATAAAGCAGATAAGTTACTTTTTACTGTAACATTTGGAGCCACAAGCTCTAATTGATGTGGCAGCAGTGAGCTATTTTGACTTACTTGCTTAAATTGCCATGACCATGACCATCTGAGAAATCAAAAACATGAGAAATTCCTCTTACCCTGTCAAGTGCAAAAAATTTATCAAAATCACGCAAAAATTCTGCTTTTGCAGTACCTGAATGTGGAGTTCCAGAGGCACTGGCCGGACATTGGGGTGAAAGTTGAAGGTGTTGGTGGGGCTGGCACCCAGCCACTGGGCAATGTCCTTGGCATTGGCCAGGGAGGAGCTAAGGGCTACCAGGCGGATGTTGCGCTCAATTTGTGAGGAGATGTAACGCATCCTGGAACAGATGACCTCCAGCACTGGCTACTCAGGATGAACAAGTGTGGGGAAAGAGGAAATAATCAAATAAAATATTGGTCAATATTTATCAACATTTCAATATTTTGGCATTTTTTAATAATATTTTTTCTTCATTTCTTCGGCCACCAGGCCAAGTTTGTTCACACAGAAAATCTTCAATATAACCATAACCTTTTGAAACATACAATGTGCAAAATTGTACACCGACTTAAACTCATAGCTATGGACACCATTGCAGTAATCATTCCGTCTACCAGCACAAGTGTAGCTTTCAAAGAGTAGCATATATGATGATTTAAAAAGGCATTTTCATAACTCATTTGAATACTACTAATTTCATATTTGCTATGGGATGCTCAATCTAGTCCCAAGTTGGTAGGAGCCATGCGTAGTAATCAAGTTACTCATCATACATCATCATCACCATCATTATCAATATCATAACCTGTGACCCACAAAACTTACCCTCACCCATCTTTCCCCATCCCCCTCCCTCAACCATTCTCCCGATGCCTCCCACTCACCCCATTGTCCCCGCCGATGAGGTGAAGCTCGTCGATGATGAAGAGGTTGACGTTCTGGACATTCTTGCGCTGCTTCCAGCGCCGTGAGAGCACATCCCACCGGTCTGGAGTGCTGATGATGACGTTGCCCTTGGCCAGGAGCTTTAGGTCGGTGCTCGTCTCGCCAGTCAGCAGCACCACTTTCCTGCCCAGCTGCATCTGGAACTTCATGTGCCACTCGTTGTAGATCTACACCAGGACATTATACAGTAAGATTAGAGATAACAATCACTTTCTTTGTCCATGCTGTTACAATTCATTCCTGGCACACTTTACACATCACACATATAGTAAGTTTAATTTTTCTTGAATCAACACTTCCTGATAATTTTGTGAGTGATTGAATTTACAATCGTGGAGTACAGTGATGAATGGAGAATCTACGCGCGCAATTCACATTCATGTCAAGATCATAGTTTATATTTTCATATGTTGTTAAATTAATTTGCAATCAGCACTCCACCCATGAAATTCAAGAAAATGAAAACTCAATGAAATGTATAATGCATATAGAATTTTTGTGTTCTCATTGTGCTGCAAATAGTCACAATACTTATCATACATTACATGAAACTCAATATGTGAAAATTATTTGTAAGTTGGGGAGGTTTTCTTTTCTCTTGTCAAGGCATGATGGAGCATCTTGGCAGCTATGTTCTTGTTGCACAGACTAATAAACTAACCTGCACATCTCACCAGGTTGGGGAAGTGTTTCATTCTCCCAATATAGTTTAATATCTCTACTTTGTAATCCATCACTTATCACACAAGAGGGAGTCTACCATGGGAAGTACAGTAATGTCACATGTTGTCATGATGCTAGAGGATGGACCCAGAATAGAGAGAGAATTCTGGCACCGAAGGTTTCATCACTTTGATCTTCCTCCTGGGTTGCATTCATCTCACAAACATGGCAGGAGAGTTTGGAGACGCCAAGAAAGGAGGATATATCATACGTTGCTTATCGAAGCCTTGCATATATCATTACTGTCAATGCCTTCATCATCCTTATTATGCATTATAATTTACATTTCTATCACTCAATTGAATATTTCTGAAAAAGCCACCATTTGCAGCAAGACTACCATTCTTGCAACTATTTTTGCTGCTATTGTCAACATTGTCACATTCCTCAAGTACTAGCAGGGAATATACATACAAAACGATCTGGTTTTGGTAAGTAACTAGCATAGATGTTGACTTGGTTGCATTTGTTCACATCATGACATGTATACACTTTACATGTATACACAACCTTCTTTTAATGAAAGTGGTACAGAGTAACAACTAACAGTTCTTTCTCCATTGAACTTGCTAGCTGACACTTTCACTTCTCGTTGGCTGGCATGATCAAAATCATAATAGATGAACAGGGGAGTGAGTTCTACATGGTAATATCACTAACCCAAGATCCCTCCCCCCCCCCCCCTTGAACTACCTCTCCCCTTGCACTACCTCTCCCCTTTCTAACCATCATCCTAATCACTACATTGTCCTCATTATCCATCATCACCACCAACAACATCATCATCATCATCATCATCATCATCATCATCAACATCATCATCATCATCATCATCACCATCATCATCATCTTCATCATCATCATCATCATCATCATCATCATCATCAATTATCATCATCAGTTATCTTCACTACTACAATCCCATCAACATCATTGTCACAACAATGATCACTGTCATCATCATCATCATCATCATCCTCATCATCATCATCTCATCAACACTATCACTGCATTGACTAGGTGAAACAAGTAAAATGCTATACAAATGTAGAAAACACAGTTCAGTCTGCACTTCCAGCATTGTGCTAAACCAGGGACTGTTTCAACACACCTAAGAAGAATGCATCAGTGAGGAAGAAATTTCACACACTGATAATCTCAGCCTCTCAAAACTGAAAGGTAAATAGAAGACAACCACCCACCTGTTCTGCGAGAGCCTCCAGGGGTGTGACATAGACACACCTACTCTCTGGACTCTGCTGCAGCATCCTCATAATGGCCAGCTCGGAGATGATTGTCTTCCCGCTGCCAGTGGGGGCGCCGACAAAGATGTTGTCATCGCCGTTGTAGACGGCATTGAACACTGTAATCGGGATTGGAATCAAGACAAAGAAGGGGAAAAGAGTCTTATCACATTTTAGGGCTGCAGCCAGTTACAACTACCATCGACATTACTTTTTAATAGAGAGAGAATCTGTAGAAAACTTTCTATATTTTCTAAGGAGCATTTCTGGTACGTTCTCATTTTGAACAGATGCTAGGAACAAAACAATACATACAACACAATTATCATTCCAGCTTCATCATCATTCATGTCACCATTATCATCAGAGCCATTTCTACATAGTATACATTATCTTTAGCAAGATCCCAATGCACTTAAGAAAAGTGACAAGCAGATGAGTAAAAATAATTAAAGAGAAAAGAAAATAGTGCAGAGTCAGTTTCAATGGAGCCCTTCACTTGACTTGAAGGGGAAAAATCTTCAGAGAAGTGTTGCATATGTCGTTCATTTTTGTCTCATATATCATCCAATTTGCTAATATCAAATGGACTTGCACATGAGCCGTAATAATAAATGCACATCATATTCGTACTGTCCCCTCTACTCAACATACACATATACACACAAATCAAGCAAACACAAAAACAATCGCATATGTATATATTTGTCAAAAACCGTCATGTTGCCATACCCTGGGTCTGGATGGGATTGAATACAGAGAACTTGCTGCTGTAGAGAGACTCAAAGGCAGGGTTCCTCAGGGCCGACACCGGCAGAGCCTGGAGGTCCAGGAGCTCTGTGGGTGGAAGGTTCTTCTCCGGCAGGATGAGGTGACGGAAGGAGACAGGGAGCTGGGTCTCTGAGGCTGAGGTGGAGCATGCAAAGATTTATGATTTCATTTTGATAGATTTAGACAAATCAATGATCTGGAAAATTCCTCAACATCTGAACAATAATGGCGGTACAATCACCCATTTGTGCATCATGGTTGAATGCTCGCCATCCAGTCAGACTTGAAGAAGTGACTCAGACCGTTCACAAAACTGTCCTCTCCATGATTTTCACATGTCCAGTTGAACAAATTAACTTACATGTTATCAATTTCATTTAGAGTTCACATCTTTTTTCTGATACAGTCAACAGTTAATGTAGTCAAATTCTCATTGCACCATGGAAAAAAAAAAAACACACAAAAAAAAATAGAAAGTGTCACTTAATAAGCAGAATACCACCAAGGACATTGATTTAGACCATTTCATATGCTTGAATTTCATAAATTAATCTATGGACAGTGAGCATGAACGAAAGACGAATGCCCAAAATCTATGATCACAAGAGAAAGTGTTTTGCTTGATTTTGCAGATTTGCTCTCACGAAAACACACAAATGAAAACACACAAGAAAGACAGAAAAATATCACCTGAGTTTAAAGGGGAAGGCTAGTAACTGATCAGTGGGAATCAGTGGAAATGCTGGGAGATGATTGTTCCAATCCTTATGGGATTCATTCTAGAGTTCATTGTATATCTATTGTTGTGTAAAAATGATTTGCTTCAGAACGGTCTCATATTCAAGTAATGTGCAGATTAATGCTCCGTCACTGACCAGGGACGCTAATCTGGAAGCATTAAACTGCACATTACTTGAATATGAGACCATTCTGAAGCAAATCATTTTCACACAACAATAGATATACAATGAACTCTTGAATGAATCCCATAAGAATTGGAACAATCATCTCCCAGCATTTCCACTGATTCCCACTGATCAGTTACTAGCCTTCCCCTTTAAGGCCTACTTCGTAACAGCTACCTTTAGATGTGAAACTTGAGATAATCTGAATGACGGCTTGCTGTCTGAATGAGAAACCCAGTTTGCTGATGACAAAGTCACCCTGGATTGGTCACTATCCTAGTGGTAGCATCTTCACATAGTATGCTTGGACGTATCATGGCTAATCTGAGCATCTACACACTAAAGCATCTTGGCTCACAGGTTTACACATATATAATTTGTCATATCATCAGAGCAGATATTGGTAGTCCAAAATTATGTCATGATGCTAGAGGATGGGCCCAGAATAGAGAGAGAATTCTGGCACCGAAGGTTTCATCACTTTGATCTTCCTCCTGGGTTGCATTCATCTCACAAACATGGCAGGAGAGTTTGGAGATGCCAAGAAAGGAGGATAATTATTTAATTTAGATGCCTCTACTTCAATTTTTTCTCACACATAACATAGCAATCAGCTCACATATGACAAATGTCACCGGATATGGCAGTTTCCAATTACTATTGTGTGTACAATGTATTGGTTATTAACAAGGAGTGTTAGATGAATTTTTTCTTTCACAAATTTTTTTCACATAAATTTGTTTATGATACTACAAAGAATATTTAGACACACAAAAAATAGCCTATCTGGAGCTTTATTTAGGGATTTAGAGCTTAAAATCTGATGCACAAAGAAGTATACAAATAAGCATAACCTGCATAACTAAGAGAAAACGACCATCTTTTGAATAAAATTAATGATTCATTCTCAGAGATTAGGTACAGGCCAAGGTAATCGGGGGGGGGGGGGGGGGGGGGGCAAATAAAATTCAAATAAAATTCAGGAAAATTTGATCTAAAGAGAACAAAATGGTTATCAAAGCAGTCCTTCAAAAGAAGGAACTACAGAGCTGAAAATTAAAGAAACTGTAGAAATTATAGAAACTGTTCTCTAAACTTAGCACATGTATAGAGGTATTGAGAATGAAAGGGGTATCGAAAGGGTCCTGCCAAATGAAAATGTCTACAGATGAAAGGCTCTATAGGGAACTGGGAATAAAAGGCTTAAAGAAACTGCTCTGTGTACTAAGCAGGAGTAAAGAGCTACTGAGAGTGAAAGGGGTAACAAAAGGGTCCTGCAAAATGAAAGGGTCTACTGAGCTGAAAATGAAAGGGTTATAGAAACTGTTCCGCTAAGCTGATGTACAAAGGTCTCGAGAATGAAAGGGGTAACAAAAGGGTCCTGCCAAATTAATCCATTGAGGACGGACTGATTTTGCTACAACACGCATTTCCCATAGACCCCTGCCCGAGTATACTTGGCACTCGTCCTCAGCGGGTTAAAAGGGTCTGTAAGGGAACTGGGAATAAAGGGGTTATAGAAACTGATTTGTTAACTATTAAAGATCTCCTTCATATTTAACATTACTCAATCACTTGCCTCATCTACCACATTATTTTCACACGGAAGATTTCCTCCTCATGAGTAAACACTTACCTATCCACCTGTCAGATACCACCCGGATGAAGTACTGGGGAGGGAGGGGCTCAAACACGGGCACAGAGAACTTGACGATGTGCTCATCCTGAGCAAATTTGCTGCAAATCACGAAAGTGAAAAACAGGAAAAAATGGAAATACAATTACAATGATCTTCAAGTTGACTCTGCATGGTATCACCATCAGCATCAAGTGAAGTGTACATCATCATAGCAATTTACTTTCAATTTCATTTCTATGCCATAGTTTCCTCCCTCTAATTAGTACTAATATCTTCATCACTCTTTAAATCTATATCTCATATTTTGTAGAATACCAGCTCATATTCCACATTTTGAGTCATTGTTACTAACATAGAGATGAATTTTTCTTATCATTAGTTCCATATTGACAAATCAATCAGAATTCCCTTTTATAACATTTCAGTTGACTTTAAGTTGGAAGTGAACAAACACATGAAAAAAATATACAATTTAAGACAATACCTTTTCAGCAAGAAGTACTCATGATGTAGAATGATCTCGCTGTCGACATCTTCCACAAGAATCCAGAAAGCCTGAAGCAATGAAGAGAAGTAAAAAAAAAAAAATGACCCTTTACAATAACTGCACTAGTATCAATGATTGCTTAAAGGGGCATTCCGGACGATTTTCATAATTTCACATCATGTAGTACATAAATCGACAGCTCCATGTATAGATTTATGGAATTTATTGTGGTCCTTGAGCAGAGAAACCAATAAATTGAAAATCTTAAACCAATTACACTGAACAGTGCTGATGACATCAGAGCCTCATATATTTCAGAAATGTAGCAGTGTAATTCCATTACAATACCGCTTGCTCTACAAGTTCACCTGTGAAAAATCTATGCATTCCTTCTTCTTTTGTTTTGCTTCCTTGAGCCCCAACTCCTGCATTCTTATGGTGAGGCTGCTATGTCATCATCCGTGTTCATTGCAATTTGTTATAGATTTTGAAAACATTCTTATTCCTCATCCCAATCCCTAAAAATTCTGAAACTCTGTACTCAGTTTAACTAATTTATAGTTGTTCAAATGTAAAAGTCTGAAAAATCATCCGGAGGTCCCCTTTAAGACTACCTAAATTCACGCATCAATAAGGCGCACGTGGTAAACTAGGGACGGCGAGCGACGCGGTGCGACGCTTCTGCAAATTTCTTTCAATTTCCGACGTCAAAGGACACCCAGCGACGGTTAGCGACGGCATACAACCAGTAGTTTAGACTGCGTGTCGGCGGGCGCCGCCGAGCGTCGCAAAGCGTCGGCTAACTCCCAAGTATACTTGTAAAAGACGAGCCCTCACAAATGGACCGTTGCATGTACGAAAAGGAGCTTACCTGGTGGCCGTCTCGCTGCGTCCGCAAAATAAGCTCCTTCCCTCTACCCTCCCGATGCGTCCCGATGCGTCTCGAGGCGTCCCTCGTTGAATGGCGACTTTTGTTTCGTAATGAATAGAAAGCTTATACTACTAGTGCTAAGCGGAGAAGCCATCGGTAATCCAGGATTTAGGGCCACGCACTATTTTGACATGAAAATTACACTTACTGATACATGTGCAAATGTATTTTAGGTTACAGAAATGAATTGTGACATGATTCAACTCCTCAGCAATGCAACTGCGAACCAAATTCGGCAATTAGTATTAAGGAAGAAATGCCATAAATATACTATTGCTTGATGCTTAAAAAAAATCGCGAGTTTACCGTTTAATTCGCGCTACTCGCGCGCTCGCTACTCATCAATGATCCGAATCCCCGATACGCGTGCGTGTACGTAGTGCAGCGTCCGAGTATATACTTGGGCACACAATCTGCGCCCTGGGCTTGAGATGAAATTTTATGAAGCATAGCTGTGACTTGTGAGAGCTAAAACATCAAATGCAAGTCCCCGCACCGTACGTAAATTTTCATTTAAACGCAAGGAAGTTCATTGCTAAAAGGAAGCGTGATTCCGTAGGCAAATATCGAACGCAACCTTCACTAATCAAATGGAATAGAAAGTGCTACATATTACTAGCAGACAAAGCGAAGCCATCGGCAATAGGAGGGTTTGGGGCCAAGCACTGTTTTGACCTGAAAATTACACTTAACTGATTTTCTAGGTTACAGAAATGAATTCTGACATGATTCAGCTCCTCAGCAGTGCAGTTTCGAACCAAATTCGGCATTAAGTATGAAGGTAGAATTGCTGCCCGATGCTTACAAAAATCGCGAATTTACCATTTCGCGCTACTCGTTCGCTACAACTCCCGATATCGATCCGAAAATCCCCGATACGCATAAAGTATTATGTGTTATAGCGTGTGGTATAGTGCACATAATCTAAGCACCGAGCTTGGGAAATTTCAGTAGTTGCGAGAGGTAAAGCATCAACAAATGCAAGTTCCCGCCCGAGAGCGAGCCGTACGCAAATTTGCATTTTATTGCAAGCAAGTTCATTGCTATTTATAAGCGGACGCACGATTTCGTAGGGAAAATATCGAAGGCAACCTTGACTAATCCAATGCCAATTTGCGTTTGTTTCTAATTCAACGCAAAGTTTCAGGCAAAACTGTATTACTTTATTTGCAGTTGCAAGTCAAATCTCTCACAGGGCCAGCGAGCCCTGTCAGTCCTAACAACTTTTTAGGCACGACGGACATCCACTCGTTGGTATCTATTCCAGAATGCGTTCGGAATACTTAGTACCTTTTATCTCAGTGGCATGCACTCGAGAATGCGCGCATTCTATACCCATTCCGGCCGTCGCCTGGGAATGCTCAGCTTAACAGGGCCTAGAAATACATAGTAAGCCGGGCATTCCGGAATGAAACTGAGAATGCATCAACAATGAGGGTGACTTTGTCTAATCTCTCTATTGTCTGTTAAAACCTAACGGTAACACTACCAACAGGATTAATTTGCCAGGGTTCACAGCCTTTGTCTTCTAGAATGCATTCGATCAGCCCCACGCTTTCACCAATGAGGTGCATTTTGTATACGTACAACATGCCGCTACTAGCTCACCATTTTGCTTCCTTCGCGAGCTCTCAACGATCGAACATGTGGCTCTGGCTGGCCTGGTACATATTGCGAAGGTACCAAGGTAGTCTTTATCCAGGCATGCTAGATTTCGAATTTTCTATCAAAGGACATTTAATTCAGTTTTCGCCTAGAAGGGATAAATCAATCCTTTTGCATGGCTACATGACCATTTGTGATATCAGGGAGGTGAGGTCTGTTCGCTATATGCTTTTTTTTAGGCGAAAAGAAAGACAAAACAGTATCATATGACGTTTACAGGAACTCAAAAGGGGCTTTTACTCAAGACTAGTGCTAGAGGCATGTCCCTGGCTCACTCCCACTCCCAGGCCAGACTGTCTAATTGATATCTACACGTGGTTTACAACACGGGTGGGGTGTGAAGGAATGCATACGCGCATTCCTTTGCTGGCAGGCAACACTAACTTATTGATTGATCCACTCTGCTTTCATGGAAATTTCCACAAGCTTGGCCTGGCTGGGGCATAGGTATCATTCCCATTTATTCTGCCAGCACATGTTCCTTGTTTTGTTTTAGTTTTAGTTTAGTTTTGTTTTTGTTTTTGTATTGTACCGAACTTCTTCTTTGTCGGGTGGGCTGGGGAGAGGAAAGATCAAAGTGAGCTGAGAGGGAATGAGACAGGGAGAGGGGAATCAAAAGGAGGAATCGTCCGCTAAGCATGTTGTCTCCTATACTTTTGCACAGTTCCATTATTATTGTCATCAAACGCCGATCATGCGAAATTAACCGGATTTTGATCAAATAGAATTGAACTGATATGAATAATAATATGAAAATCAGTGCTGTTGCTACAATACAAACGCATTCTACGTCACTACGAATGATTACAAGTTACTGATCTTATACTGCAGGACCTATAATGTATTACAAAGCGTTTTTAAAGCGACAGGGCTGTGTATGAAATTACAGACCAGCGTGGCTAAGAGCTACCCTCACAACCATGAAGCACACGGGCAAATTACAGATAGGAAAATTATTCGACATGTATTCTAGCATGTTCCGGAGCTGCATGTTATTGCTATTTACTTTCGAACGTAAAAGCAAACATGTGACATTTATTTTATCATCGTACGGAGTTGAATATTATCGTTATTCATTTCTGAACGTTAAAGCAAACATTCGACATTTGTTTTAGCATCTTCCGGAGCCGAATGTTATTGCTATTTACTTTCGAACATAAAAGCAAACATCAAACATCTTAATATCATCGTACGGAGTTGAATATTATCGTTATTAATTTCCGAAAGTTAAAGGAAACATTCCACATTTATTTTAGCATCTTCCGGGGCCGAATGTTATTGCTATTTACTTTCGAACATAAAAGCAAACATCCGGCATTTATTTTACCATCGTAAGGAGTTGAATATCATTATTATTCATTTCCCAACGTCAAAGCAAACGTGCGATATTTATTTTAGCATCTTACACAGCCGAATGATATCCTTATTCATTTCCCAATGCAAAATCAAATACTCGACATTAATTTTAGCACCGTACGGAGCTGAATCTTACCGTTCTTCTTTTCCTAAAGTATAAGAAAACATCTGACATTTATTTTAGTATCATACAAAGTCGAATATTACCGTTATTCATTTCCGAACGTTAAAGGAAACATTCGACATTTATTTTAGCATCTGCCGGGGCCGAATGTTATTGCTATTTACTTTCGAACATAACAGCAAACATCCGGCATCTACTTTAGCCGAATGTTATCTTCATTCATTTCCGAACGCAAAATCAAATATCTGACATAAATTTTAGCACCTTACGAAGCTAAATCTTACTGTATTCATTTCCAAAAGTATAAGCAAACACCCGACATTAATTTTAGTATCATACAAAGCCGGATATTATACCGTTATTCATTTCTCGAAAATAAAAACAAATATCCGACATTTATTTTAGCATACGGAGTCGATTGTTAGCGCTGTTCATTTCCAAAAGTATAAAGGCAAACATCCGACTTTTCTTGGTGGCCCGATCGGTCCACCAAAATCTTCATAAAAATATATGAAATTTTGGTGCCCGACGTGCGTTTTTTGATGGCCCCGGGCCACCGCTAGTGTCGAGACCTGACGGTATACCTGGTAGGTACCTCTTAGCAACGGGGTTGGCGTCTCAATCTGGCAAGAAAAAATACGAATGTATCGAACTGCGGTACGAAACGCAACTTTAGGCGACGAGTATTATGTCGTAAAAAACAAACTAACCAACATACAGAAAAATCGAACAAAAACAAAATCTCTGTGTTAGAAATCCGTTTCCAGAGACACTTTTACTCATCTTTTTTTTTTTTTTATTTCACACTGAAACTGAAATACAACGTGTATAATATGGCGCGACTTTTCTTTCTCACAACGCAACAGGGCGGCGTGTCGTTCTTTTGAAGGTCAAAGACAATCGTAGAGGTGCACGAGGCCGCTATCATTCTTCGTGAATGAATGGTTTCAGTAATGCGTCTGCATTCTCGGACGCATTCCGGACGCCTTGAATAGAGGATTTTATAATCCCCATTCTCGGAATACGACGGAATGCCTCTATTCAGAAGGCTGAGGGGAGTAACAATAGGGCATTCTCAGTGCAGGCAGAATGCGTGGACCGGGAATGAAGTAGAGAATGCCTGCATGCCGGACGCATTCTGGATTACCAGCGACTGGATGTCCGTCGCCACAGCATATAGGCCTACAATTCATCACATTTTATTTTGCTTTCTGCAGAATGTGCGTCATCATGCGTCCCGAGGCGTCCCTCTCTGAATGGCGACTGCTGTTTTTTAATGAATAGAAAACGCTAAACTGTACTGGCAAACAAAGAAGAGAAGATTAATCATTATCTTATAATGTCTTAATGAAGTGTAAAGTTACTCTAAATACTACGGATTTGGAAGTAAAACGTGATTCGTTTTCTTCTCTTAAATGCGTTCTTTGAGACCTTCAGCAAATTGTGATAGTCCCTTACGTGCTACTAGGTAGGTTATAGCTCGTTATTCCGAAGGTTCGTTATTCCCGAATTTCATTTTCGGACTAACGAATCTCCGGAATAACGCCACAAAATGTTCGGATTAACGAACCTCTATAAGGTATAGGGAATTTGCGTGTTTCGGATCAACGAACCTTCGGAATAACGAACCTTCAGAATAGCGAACCTTCTGAATTTTGAATTGATTTGATTTGATTTATTTCATTCTCATTTTCATTTTCATTTTTTTCTTTCATTCCACAAAACATAACACAAGGTAAATCTCAAATTCAATCATAAGCATATACACATTGCAAAATATAACGATCAATGGTAATCAACAAACTTACAAAGATATGCACACATACTGGAATTACAAAGTTATGTTTGAAGGATTAAATAAATGAGAACTGGGGGGTCCACTAAAAAGCATTGCTTGTAGATTGTGGACCACTCTAAAAAATCTTCAAAAATACTTATTATAATTACAAGTATATACATGTACATAATACATAATACAGAAAAAAAAGACAAAATGAAACAAAGAACAGAGACACAACAACATGACATGACTAAACTGAGGGGGATACGATTGAAAGGAATATGGCAAAAAAAAAACAAATTTAAGAGAAGAAGGAAAAGAAAGAGATAAAGAGAGTGCCTATACACGCTGGACAGAGACACGGAAAAGGGGATTGTGGAAGTATTTCGGACAGCTGGTGACTGCACGCAGCTGTGGAAAAGTTAAGGATATAAACTGCCGAATTTCTTTACTTTATAATGCCATTCTTTACTTTATAATGAATAACGAACTGCACCCACTAAGAACAGTTGTATTTAGTGGCAAGTATAGATACGAGGCCGATTGTAGTCATCATCATGAAGCATACTAACGTAGTATTTAATCTTCCAGCGCGCGTTGGTGCGTTGTTTGTAATTCTTGGTAAAACCACATTGTTTTCAAAGAGAGAACATTATCTTGCTGATATAGATCTGCTCTACATAGCTGTCACATTCATGACAGCAGTTTTAAATTCTGTATAAACCTATGTCATTAAACTTTTCGTCTAAATTTCGTCTTTATATACCCACTGATTAAATACGAAAAGATTTTAAAAAGTGGTGTTCATCAAAGAAGGGGGTCTGGACATTCACATGTTGGCATCAGTGACTGTTCATTCATCACGATTTATTTTTCTCTGTCCATTCACGAATCAACAGTATCATCATTCATCTAGTATTAAGACAAAAAGGTAATGTATATAGATAGGGAACATAACTGCATCACCAATAAAATGTTATTATCGATGTGTATCACAACATACCTTGGTACCTGCTCACACTCGTGTTCATTCATTTGTTTTTGTTTTCATAAAATTCATTCTTTCCTATCTTGGTGGTACCTTATAAGCAGCCGTTGAGTTTGCAATTCCCTCGTCGATTGAACGTCGACGGACTCTTCGATGATTTTCAGCGTCGATTATAACTTACCTGAACACCCACAGACACGCACGACAGCTTTCAAAGTCCCTTGACGGTATAAACTTGGAGAGGTGCTCACATGGACTGTTATCTCGGTGTCGTATAACATGCCGAAACACACAAATTCCCTATGCCTAGAGGTTCGTTAATCCGAAAATGAAAAAGGGTCTGTTAATCCGAACATTTTGTGGCGTTATTCCAAAGGTTCGTTATTTCGAAGGTTCGTTAATTCGAAAATTAAATAGGGTTCGCTATTCCAAAGGCTCCTTTATCCGAAAATGAAGTAGGGTTCGTTATTCGGAAGGATCGTTAATCCGAAATTAAATACGGTTCGTTATTCCGGAGGTTCGTTCATCCGAAATGAAAGAGGGTCCAGAACGAACCTTTGGAATAACGAGCCTTATTTTATTTTCGGATTAACGAACCTTCGGAATAACGAGCCTTTTTTCATTTTTGGAATAACGAACCTTCGGACTATTTAAAGATCCTTCGGAATGACGAACCTTCGGAATAATGAACTGTAACCCTGCCTTACGGGGGACGGGGAATGCTTTCATCTTCTCAAGAGACCTCTTTGTGTGAGAGAATGCAAAACTTTCTAAGGATGTTTTCAATTATTGTTTACTAGAAAACATAGACATGTGTTGTTTTCAGGCTTTTTCATTTTTCAATTTATTGGATTTTAAACATCATTTTCCGAAGTACGTGAATCCATTTTCTTTTCCTCTGTCATGACTGAAATCAGAAAGTCTGCGATAACAATAATTATCGCTAAATGCCACGCTGTGTTTGGACGTGCCAGTGTGCGAAACACATGGTTTTACTTTCAAGTTCAAAGGAAGGCTCTATGTGCTTCTGGCTTCTTTGAGGTTTGTATACTGCAAGTTCGGATCCATGGATCGAATGCGCCGTAGTAGCTGTGCTTAATAACGGTAAACAGTTTACGTTCGATACGAAGAAATATTTTTGAATCCAGTGATTAGCAAATCCCTTTTTATATTTCAGTGAAGATTTGAAATGCCTGATTTAATACGCTATACAGACAACTGTTCGATATTTCTGTTATGGACCAAAAAGAAAGGCTATAGAACCATGGTGTGTAGCGTAGAATCATGAGATCACGAGCTAGTTCTTCCATCGATTTAACTTCCAGGCTATTTACACGTTGTTTACAACCAGAATTCAAGTGCGCGCATTCTTTCGTGTGGCCAGCACCTGGGGTCTGGTGCATGCTTCTTTGGAAATTTCCCACAACGGGGGCCGGGGGGGGGGGGGGGGGTGGTGTCGACCGCATACAATCCGTTCGTGTTTTTCCCCTTATTTTTTCCCCTTTGCTGGTAATGAACATTTAGTTTTAACTTAACGAAGGTGAGGTGTATGTATTTTTTCCATCATTCATGGGAAGAGAAGAAGAGTGAAAGAGGGAGAAATGAAATCAGACGGAGGACACGTAGCTCAACAAGCTGTCTTTTACACCAGCATCAGTAATTATCATTACCATCACTCAGATCATTTGGCCCTTTTCGTATCAAAATTAAGGAACACGACCACCATCATCACTCGAGATAACACATAAGCAAACTAATCACAAAGTAACAACAACCTCTCAGACAACAACACAAACACTATACAAAATATCACACAGCACACCGAAGAGGCTGGGAGCGAACTTCCTTCGAAATACTACACTACAGCAAATTGGAGAAATCGCCGTTACGAAAATGCATGTGCAGTAACCAGAGAGACACCTGAAAGAATTTTTACATACCGGTACTTCGAAACAAAGGGAACGAATAAAGTGACATTAAACGAAAGAAATCGTACCAAACGAGGTATGAGAAACAGCGGAAATAAAACAATGAGTAAAGGCCCTCGCCGAAGTTTGCAGCACCGAACACCACGCGAAAATTATACAAAGTCAACACGTGGCAACTCGCTATGACGAGATCTTTGAGACAGACATATTTTGTTCTTTGTAATCTTTATCAGTAGGCAATAAACAATACAAAACAGAAAATGAATTCGTTGGGACCGGAGAAATTAGTTTGTTATATCGGGTATTATTTTGTTACATCAGGATCTCCAATGCCTACATCGAGTTTCCACGGTACACTGGAATCAAAGTTCGAACGCTTGTTCACATGCACAAAATACATGCAAGAACAATTATCGCAGGAGCAAATGTGTCATCATCCAGTTCATTCTCAAAATTGTTGTTTTTGTTTTTTCAGTCACAAATTATCTTAAATTGTTGTGAAAATTGTCCCGAAACGGGAGAGTGCCATAGAACTTCTTTAGAGTTCTGTGGAGAGTGCCCGTCACCTTCTTCTGAGGGAATTGCTAGTAAGCCCGACCAGACGCAGTGCAATATTCTTTGCAGCGACAGGGCTGGGTAGTTAGTGAATGAGTTGCCTCCTAATCCGTCTTTTGTTCGCACGAGGCGTGGCGTGGACATTCTGTTTTGAAATCGACAAGCCTTAATTGTCTTTGATCAAAGTTACTCTGTACAATGTACTTGAAAGTCTGTGGTGTAGGGGTCATTGAGACACCTTCCTTGCAAGACACAGTGCGATGCGTGAAAAAAAAAAAGAAGCTTAGTGCTTGTTCATTAATTTTCTATGCCACCACGCCAATGTGCTGAATACGCATTGTATCACGATGTGCACCATCTTGTTGATGAACCCTATGAATTTGTTTAATCAAATCGTTGCTGACCGTAAAAGAGAGGAGATTATAAGTCACGAACTGCCAGCCGCATGACAGAAATGTACCAAGCAAGCAAACAAGCAAGCACCAGTGAATGCCGTTTACAAACGCAAAAACTTGAACTGTTGATAGCAAAATCGACTGAAATCGTGTTTAGACTAAGTAAGAAGCTAAAGGGCCTACTCGTACATTAATATTGCAGAGATCAGTTGCATGATTTCTAACAGAAAGAAAACTCGCCTTTTAAAATGCAAGGTAAATCTCGCTCCACATCACAATAAGGCAGCGAGTAAGTTCAGATTGTCTTTATTCACTTACTGTTGTCAAATCACTACCCTGATTCAATTTTGGCTAGTCCGCAAAAAAAAAAATGACTAAACAAACATTACGACATATTAGTATGCCTTAGTAATAGTATCGTCCAGCTTGTGTACCAGCAGCACGATTATAAAGATTCTCGAGTACTACGTGTTTATGTACTGAGCTACTGTACGCGATGTATACATGTTTGCGGATTTACAGATCAGCAGTTGCGATCTTAACAAATTTAATTTGTGAGGGAGACAAAGTGAAGAAACTCGCATCTGAACCTTCACCCTCTGAATAATATCTTTCTTTCAATGCAAACTTTTTTTTTGGTATATTCAGTTATTGTTTACTATAAAACATAGTCATGTGTTATTTTTCAGGCTTTTTAATGTTATTTATTGGATTCTAAACATCTTAACTATTCGAGTTTCTTTTCCCCTGACTGATATCTGAAAGTCTGCCATAACGATGTTCGCTAAACAGTTTACGTTTCATACGAAGAAATCATGTCTTTTAAACGAGGAAAAAACAAACAAAAACAAGACAAAAAAACAAAAACGAACGAATGTTGACAGCCAAATAACTTCACAGTTCGTAGGTGAAGTTCCTTCAAACTTTCCAAAGTAATACGTAGTTGTGAGCGTGAAATTGCCAGGATTTTGCTGTCTAACCGGTTAGTGGCTGCATCACATACTCGTAGTGAATTTGTGAATATTTGTGAATATTTCTGTGAGTAATCAATCCCTTCCTATACAATTTTTTAGTTCAGTAAACATTTGAAATACTCAAGTAAGTACACGATAATAAACTGTTCGATATTTCTACTAATGGTCAAAAGAAAGGCTATAATTAGAATCATGTTCTTTGCGATGACAACTCATGAGATATAGTTCTTCGATCGATATTTCCAGGCTATTTACACGCGGTTTATTCCCCAGTGCGCGCATTCTTTCGTCTGGCACCTTGGGTCTGGCACCTGGTTTTGTGGAAATTTTCCACAAGAGGGGAGAGGGGTGGGGTGTCAAGTTTCTCGTAATGCCAGAGAGTGCATACACAATCTCTTTGCTTCAGTTACTGTTGTGTTTTTTTCCCTTTGCTGGTAATGAACGTCTAGATTTAACTTTACGAAGGTTGCTAGCACGTGGTTCTTTTTGTTGTGAGGTGTATGTATTTTTTTTCATCATTCATGGGCCGGAAGGGAAAGAAGTATGTTCAGCAAGCTGTCTTTTACACTCGCATTAGTAATAACTTATCATCACCATCACTCAGATCACTCAGCCTTTTTCTATAAACATTCAGAAACATGACCAACATCATCATCAATCAAAGATTACTGTAGTATTCCTCCCGTCTATATTTCTTTTCTGAATTATCCTCCACTGCTCGCTTTAATGATTAACAAAAGATCGTAACTGTTCGTTACTTTGAAAGTTTGCAATTTCCGAAGTCTCGTTATTCGAAAAAAAAAATAAAAGCAACAACAAAATTGTGTTGCTGTTTTGAAGATTCGTCAATTCAAAAACGAAGGAAGGTTTGGTTTTCTAAATGCTGCTAATCCGAAAACAAAACAAATTTTTGACCACGTTATTCGTTTTCAGATTAACGAACCGTATTTCCCATTTTCAGATTAACGAACCTTCGGAATGTCACAAAATGTTCGGATTAACAAACCCTAGTACACTTTCAGATTACTATAGTAACAAACATGGAATTTGCGTTTTTCGGATACTGAAGAACGAACCATCGGAATATAAGTACACCTAGTATCATCATACCTGACTCTTTTTGGAATAATAACCACCACGCAAAGAAATTAACAATGTCAAACTGAGAAACTGATTTCATGCCTCAAAATTTTCCCTGATGCCGTCTATATATTTCTTTTCTGAATTACCCTTCCCCCTCCACTGCTCGACTGAAAAACAAACAAACAAAACAAAACATAAAGTTACAGTTCGTTACTTAAAGTTCGTTACGAAGGCTAAGATTCGGAGGAACGAACCAATGGAATAAGTACATGACTCTATCCAGAATACAAACATCACGCAAAAAAAATTAACGATATCAAACTGAGAATTTCACTTTCTTGTATTTCTTGCCTCAAGAATTTCACTCCCTTCTATATTCATTTTCTGAATTACCCCCCCCCCCCCCCATCCCCTAATCGACAGAAAAAAAAAAACAAAAACATAAGTTACAGTCATTCCGAAGGCTCGTAAATCCCAAATTGACGAAGGGGGAAAAACAAGTTTCGTTTTTTGAAGAATCGTCGACTCGAAAACGAAACGGGGGTCGATATTCTCAACGTTGTTAAACTCAAAAGATAAATGAATAAATAAACAAATAGGTAGATAGATAGATATAGATAAATAAATAAATAAATACATTTTCGTGCCGGATTAAGAGTTTTCAGACTAAGGCACCTTCGGAATAATCCCACACACTGTTAGTTAGTTAAAAGTTGATGCCTATTCAGGTGGTCACAACTTACGTTTGAAATGAGAAAGTGCATGGGAGCATTTGCAGACATTTAAAACATCCGACATTAACGTTTTAGCACTATAAAGAGCCGAAAGTTACCGTTATTCATTTTCGATTGTAAGAGCAATCATGCAACATTTACTAGTATTTTAGCACCTTACGGAGACGAATGTTACCGTTAATCATTTTCAAATGTAAAAGCAAACTACCGACATTCATTTTAGCATCTTAGGGAGCTGAATGTTATCCTTATTCATTTCCGAACGTGAAAGCAAACATCCGCTATCTATTTTAGCATCTTACTGAGCCGATTGATACCGTTAATCATTTCCAAATGTAAAAGCTACAATCTCTTATTATTTTAGCATCGTACGGAGCAGAATATTACTGGTATTCATTTCCAAATTTAAAAGCAAACACCCGACATTTATTTCATTATCATACGGAGCCGAATGCTGCTGTCCACTTCCGAAAGTGAAATGAATCATCTGACAATATTATTTTAGCATCGTACGGAGCCGAATAGTAGGGCCTACTGTTGTTAATTTTCAACGTCAATGCAGATATCAGACATTTACTTTCCCATCAAACGCAGCTGAATGTTACTGTTATTCATTTCGAAATGTAAAAGCAAATATCCAACATTTATTTTAGCATCGTATGGAGCAGAATGTTACTTCTATTCACTTCCGAACGTAAAATCAATCATCTGACATTTATATCAGCATCTTCCGGAGCCGAATGTCATTAATATTTACTTTCGAAAGTAAAAGCAAACATCCGACATTCATTTGATCATAGTACGGAATTGAATATTATTGTTATTCATTTCCGAACGTCAAAGGGATCATTCGACATTTATTTTAGCATCTTCCGGAGCTGAATGTTATTGATATTTACTTTCGAACATTAAAGCAAACATCCGGCATTTATTTCACCATCACACGGAGATGAATATTATTGGTATTCATTTCCAAACGTCAAAGGGATCATTCAACATTTACTTTAGCATCTTACAGAGCTAAATGTTATCGCTAATTTACTTTCGAACGTTAAAGTAAACATCCGGCATTTATAGCATCTTCCGGAGCTGAATGTTATTGCTATTTACTTTCAAACATAAAAGCAAACATCAGACAGTTATTTTATCATCGTATACGGAGTTGAATATGATTGTTATTCATTTCCGAACGTCAAAGCAAACATCAAACATCAATTTTAATGAATCAATGTTACTGTTATTCATTTCGAAATTTAAAAAGCAGACATCCGACAATATTCTAGCATCGTATGGAGCAGAATATTACTGCTATTCGCTTCCGAACGTAAAAGCAATCATGTGATAGTTATTTTAGCATCTTCTGGAGCCGAATGTTGCTATTTACTTTCGAAAGTAAAAGCAAACATGCGGCGTTTATTTTATCATCGTACGGAGTTGAATATTATTGTTAATCATTTCCGAAAGTCAAAGCAAACATTCGACATTTATTTCAGCATCTTCCGGAGCCAAATGTTATCCTTATGCATTTCCGATCGCAAAATCAAATATCTGACATCAATTTTAGCACCGTATGGAGCTGAATCTTACCGTTATTCATTTCCAAAAATATAAACAAACATCCGACGTTTTAGTATCATACGAATATTACCATTATTCATTTCCAAAATTAAAATGAAACATCTGACATTAATTTTAGCATCTTGCGGAGCCAATTGTTGCCGCTGTTCATTTCCAAAAGTAACGACAAACATCTGACTTTTTCCTACGGGAGAAATAGGACGACTTCGTAATACACTGTATTTAGTTCTTGAGTCACTTGACAGATAAAAAAAGATCTAACCTCATGCATTCAAAATTTTACATGTATGGAGCTGCCTAATTAAGGCATACATTCGCGTATGAGTGTAGACCTACATGTGTTTTCATAAACCCTCTTCGATCGCTACTTTCAAAGTGTTCCCCGTTCAGTGAGATCACACCCCATAATTACGTTTTCTTTTCACCATCTTATAGCCAAACGAAACGCAAATCAACTCATAACCAATGTTGAGACAAAGGAAAGCGTCGGGACACGTCGTTCATCGTCGGGCTATCACAAGCATCATTTGTAATCAGGAGAGGTGCGTCTGGACACGTCGCTCGCTATTCAATTTAAGCACTGGCCGTGACCATTCAGAAATCTCGCTATATCTCAAGCGCCATGTCCCGAAACGTCGGCACTATCAAAACGAACGCTTGCGTGAGCGGAGGTCACGCAACATAGAAATAATCAACAGCTTCTTTTGAGGGTGTCGGCAAGTGTCAGCAAGCGTCGGCAAGCGTCGCGGTATCATCAAAATGATGGCGCGTAGTGCTTTGACCGACGCTTAGCGACGGAGTAAAAACATACTGCGACGCACTTCATTGTTCTCGCAATATGTCCCCGTCGCTGAGTGTCGCTCTCCGTCGCTCGCAGTCCCTACTTTACCAGGTGCGCCTAAGCTGACATACATGAACTTTAAATCTGACAAAAATGCTCCGCAAATATCAATCTTTATCGCTTTGAATCATGCACTTCGTATGCAGATAAATACGACAACTAAAGAAGTATGTATGTACACTGTATGTGTCCTAGTAGGGCATATTCATTTAATCATGTGGGCTTACACTGGTAGCTTTCTGTGCAGGTCATAATGTCCAGAGTGAGGCATGATGTACAATAAAGTAAATTGGTAGGCATTTGCACAGTAAAGCAGTGCATTGATTTTAGGCATGGAAATGTCTAGTCAAATTTTATCTTTTGTGTGAACTGTATGAAAACATACAAGTAAGCAATTTACGTGACGTGAATTTATGAACCCACAAATACATTTTGAGATGCTCAGCGTGAAACTAATTCGTGCGAAAATAAAGACGTTTAAAGTAGTACACAATAGCAACAAACTAGCTGGCGATGCAGCTTTCTCCTTTACTGCTCCAAGGCTGTGGAATAAGCTCCATCTTGTTCTGAAATCATCGCCAACACTGGATCACTTCAAACAAAATTTGAAGACCTCCTTATTTTGATATCCCTATATATGCACTGGACTTGTACTGTCACTACCTGGTAATTTGTATTTATTTTATCTCCTGTGGCGACCTGGGATGACATCTCATAGCACTTTGTATCCAGTGGAAAAGGTGCTCTAAAAGTATCAATAATTATTACTATTTTATCATTATTGTTATTACTATAATCATTATCATCATTATCATCATTATTATCATTATCATTATTGTTATTATTATCATCATCTTCATCATTACTGTCATTATTACTATCATAGTAAGTGTCTACTTCAAGGTCAAACTGGGGCGACTGACCTCTGAGTTTCCATGGATTTTTTCGTCCCACTGGAAGTCTGGTGTGATGGTGAGCTCCACACGGAGCGTGCTCCTTGTGATGGGCTGGATGTGGGTGGCCAGCTCCAGTCGTGGAAAGTGATGAATGTATCTATGCAAATTATACACAGTATGGACATTTTCAAACAAGGTAGGATGTTTCAGCAAAGAATCCATTTTGGTCTTGAATGACAAATCTTTGTTAGATGGTTTGTTTGTTTTTAGATCATCGAAAACCCTTTTTGTGCCTGGGACTTTGGACAGTGTGTACAAAGCTAAGGGTTATTTTTTTTGTGCCAGTTGGCCCTCAAAGCACACAAAAGGCTAATATGTGCCTTGTTGCTTCACTTTTGATTGAACTTTACAGGGGCGGATTCAGGAATTCTGTAAAGGGGGGGGGGGGGCAACTAATATTTCTGGTGCTACTTCTGGGTTTCATTTCATTTTTTTTCTTTTTATTTCTTTTGTTTTTAACGAAAAATAAATGGATGCGTGTGCCGGTTGTGCCCCCTCTGGATCCGCCACTGCTTTATAATCCTTCCTCACACATAATTGAAAATGAAATGAAATTTAGGTCCTCTTAAAAGCCTACTATTTTTCTATGATGTGCACATTTGCGCATGTCAGTTTCCTATCTTTTAATCTGGGGTATTTTGGTCTTTCAAACAAAGTACTCCACTAAAGGGTGTTCCAGCATGCTTTTCACCTGTCGAGGATGGTTTGATTTTGCTACAACACGTATTTCCTATAGAAGCTTGCACGAGTATACTTGGGACTCGTCCTCAACGGGTTAAACTTTTTGCTGTTAAAATTGTCAGTTTTACACTGCATGCTGATTCGCTGCTCCAATTCAAGGCACACAAATTCAATGTTGCCATCACATTGAAAGAGAATGCGAACTGCAGTAGGAGGAAGTCTTTCGCTTAAGTCCCGATTATTGATGCTCTCTTTTGTCAAAGCACGTGGGTAACGCCTGTAGTTGTCTCTCCTGCAGTAGTTGTCTCTCCTTCTCTAGCCTCTCCCTGGGGAGACTTTGTAGATCTACACAACTCATCATCTGACCTACACAGTGAGTTGACCAAATACAAGAATGCCAGGATGGTTTGTGGCCTCACCTATGGATGGTCTTGCCCATCTTGGGCATGCGGATGAACTCTCCCAGCTCGTTAGGACCCAGGTCATAGAACCTCTCCCAGGGGAAGTTCTTCTTCTCGATCTTCCGCACCACCTCCTCAGGGATCTTGCGGAACTGGCGGAGTGGGCTCATGGATTGCCACCTGCCACACAAGTCCAATGATGCACAAATTAAATCATTTTCGTCAATTTCTTTAACTTTTACCGATATCTTCAATTTGATACATTCCATATCACAGCCCTTGAATACTTAATTTGAAGATTTTAATTCAAAGAACCTTTCATCATACAGATTAGAGTGCACATAATATGACAACATTCTCCTTCACATAACAGTTTCAACTGTAGAGAATTTGCATTTCTCTTAAGAGTCATTTTGCAGATTTCACATTTATTTCAAAAGCATATAAGATTGACTGATCATAAAACTATATGACAGTTTCATATCATACCATTATTTATGTTACATTCCAGTTTTATCATAAAAAAAACATTTTTTTTTTTTTTTTTGCGAAAGCTCACAGTTCTGTCATGACTGAATTTAGCTGACGACTGATTTTCTGTATTTTTCTTGGAAAACATCATGCATTCCAAATCAGGTCAATTTTTTGTCATACTTTTATTCATGCTACTTTATAGAATTACTTCAACTAATATTTCATTCTCGAAAGTTCAAAGTAATGTACATGTATAATGATTGAATCTAAAAATCAAGACTGATTTTGTCTATATTCATATTTGGAAAACACCATGGAGCTTTCCAAATCTACTTTCTGGAAGGTTGTTGCAGAAGAGACAAGGTATAAATCAGATGGTACCTATCCTTATCTGTGTTGAACTCTGACAATCTATTGCATCAGACAATAATCTTGAATCTTGAGTGTTCACATACTGTTTTTGTTTGTTTGTTTGTTTGTGTTTGTTTGTGTTTCTTTTTTGCTTGAGCTGCTTGACTCACATTCTCTTGTCAATCATCTTGGCCAGTGAAAGTGTCTTGTCGGCCAGCTGGGCCCAGCCGTGATGGAGCACGATCTCAAAGATGGCCCTGATCAGACGCCCAGCAGACTGGTGAGGAAAAGAACACACCAATGAACATACAAACATTGGTAACATGGTTAGCAAACTACACGATAGCTTGCTCTTCATTCTCAGATCTCATCCAATATTATATGAATCTGTTGATGCCTTTTTCTTATTGCCAAGATTTACATTTAAAGTTTATTTGATAATTATATACAATAAATGTACACAAAAAGGGAAACTGACCAGAAATACACAGTATGACTGAAAAAATTTATATCATTACATATAGTTGATTCAGGGATGATATTGAGGTTCGTTGAAAAAGTTTGAAATCAAAATTTTCAGGTGATTTGATACATGGAAAAAGCAAAATATGTATAGTTTTGAGAAAAAAAAAAATCTGAAATCAGATTTAAATCTACAGAATATCATGCCTGATGATTGTATGAAAGCATCATTAGTGTCAAAAGACAGACCTTTGTGCTATAAAAGTTGCCACAAGTATCATCATTGCTATTACATACACATATATAGGTGTTGTTTACATAGACAAAGTTAGAAGGAACACTAGGATTCCAGAATAAAGACAGACATGAGTTTTCTGTGAATAAAGGATGGAGAATGTATACAGACAGAAAAAACTTTGGGATACCAATTTTGACCCCCCCCCCCCCCCCAAAAAAAAAAAATAAATAAATAAATAAATAAAAAATAAACAAATAAAAAAATAAATAAATAAATAAAAAAATTAAAAAATAAATAAAAAAAATTAAAAATAAAAAAATAAATAAATAAAATAAATAAACAAGTAAATAAATAGATAAATAAATAAATAAATAAATAAATAAATAAATAAATAAATACAAATACAAATACAAAACAGGTACAAGCATATGCACCCATGTTAGGCAGCTGAAGACTTCAATAAATAAAAAAGAAAGGCAGTAAACTAGATTGAAGCACATGAAAGTCGAACAAAGTATTTGAGGGAGGTGGGTAAGTGTTTACCTGTGTGATGTAAACCATGTCAGCCACTAGAGCAAAACCCTCAAGCTTTAGCTGGGAGATGAAGGCTTGCAACAACACATTCACCTGGAGAGAAATGAAAAAAAATAGTAAAATCACAAACTGATGTTGACTAGAAAACCAGCAAATTGCAAGCATCACCTTTTAGAAAAAGATGATGGATGAAATAATATCTGATGTATTGCTGATGTCAAAGATCTCACTTTCTTAAATAAGCAATAACATAAATGCTAGGTTTCCTTCTCAGCTATGAAATATTTCTGGCACTGCTCACGATCTGCTACGAAACATCATGTCAATGAGTATGTAATGTATCAACAGAAAGCGATAGTGATGAAATATGTTCAATTATCAAGTGTACAAATACTTTGGGGCAGTGCAGGAAAAGACTAGCTAGTTATTTTAATATGGCAGCATTAACACAAATAACCCCCCCCAAAAAAAAAAAATTTTTTTCAGTGACCTGATTACCTCTTTCAAACTCAGTTCATAAATCATTGCAGAAGTTTTGAAGCACCTCAAAAGAGTTTTCTTCTTTTATTTATGAATTTTTGTCCAATCATATGTTTCAAACATTCTCAGAGATTGTAACTCCTGTTTCTGAGGCATTCCTTCAAAATGACTTTCAGTCAAGAAGTAACTGCTCCCTGAATATTATCTTGGCAGGCATCACAACATCTATATAGCCTGCGTATTTGAGACCCTTTCCCGGGTGTTACCATGCCAACAACATTCCAGTGGGATGCTAGCTCACCTTGGCACTGGGTTCCTCAATGCTCTCCTTGATGGGAATGGGCACCCTGTCCAGCAGCTTCATCAGTTCAATCTTCTCTTCCTGTGCATCAAACAGACAGGTGAAAGGGTCAAAAGTACTTCTACACTCTCTCCACAAAGAGACAGTGAAACATTAAATTCAAAGGGATCACAAAAATGCTCTGGAAATGGACTTTTTGTATTGCTTGTATCGTATAGCTCTATCTTGATATTACCTACATTCCTTTCGAAAAAAAGAAGACAAAAAAAAAAACCCTTCATTTTTATAACTCAGGGATATAACTTAGGCATCTGACTGCCTGATTGACAAATCTCCAATAAGATCATGACTCCACATGGGTCATATTACTAGTGAAAAAGAATACTTTAATACCAGAAACATTTGTGATATGAAACTTTTGTGAATTGGAGCCAAAGGTCAATTTTGGGGCACAAAACTTTCCAAAATGCCTGTGGAATTTCATGCATTGTGTACACAAAACTTTTTGCGTGCACTTTTACTATTGCAAATCCTGGCTCCTTGCGAAAGTTTTATGCACATGAAAATTTCTGGTTTACAGTAATGCCTCTCTTTGATAGGTTGTTAGGGGCTTTGTACATCTCCTTGAAATGCAAAGTCCTGTGTTTGTCTTTTCCTGTGCTTACTTTTACAGTTACAAGTAAATAGTCTTGCAGCTGATACTGGCCAATTTGCAACTACATTGCTAGTACAGCATGAATTTAGGATGAGTTTTCATCTTTCCTATGGAAAACTACTATTCACAGAAAGTGGAAACAAGGTACTCAGGAAATGAATGAATAGTGCTGATGCATTGCATGTGACTAGGAAATATCACACCATCTCTTCTAATCCATCCATTAATTGATCATCCACGCAAGATCATGTGGGCCTGGCTTGTTGAACTCCAACGCTGGACAACAGTCACAAATTAAACTATACTGTACAAGGCAATACTAGAGATATCATAGGAGTTTCTCACCTCTCTGACAACCATGTTCCTGAACTCTGAGGACAGCGAGAAGACACGGAAGAGGTCAATCTCACTCAGCATAGGCTTCAGGAGACTGTTGTAGGTGGACATCGACTCATTGGTGCAGTAGTAGTGGCTGGCGATGCGACCCAGTTCACTGACCTTCAGATAAATCAAACATATCTTAAAGCAGGGCTGCACACTAAGCAATTTTTTTTACTGGTCCAACCTGTCTGTTGGACCAGTAGGTACACAATTTTTTTTTCCATTTTTTACTGATCCATTCCTGAAAAGTAACTGGTCCGACAGTGATTTTTACTGGTCAGGGACCATCGGACCACTGCCAGTGTGCAGCGTTGTTTAAAGTCACACCCACATCACATCCGCACTCAGCAGTGCATCCTGAAACACGACGTCATGGATTCCTCTGTGCAACATTCCATGGCACCTTTGAAACAGAATTGGGACACTGAACACAGATCTGCTCCCATTACATTCTGGAAGGATGGTGTTTCAGGTGATCATTTTATGTTCATATGATGCACTTTTGTCTCAGCTTTCAGAACACTTGCATAAAGAATACAATTTTAAAATTGACTGCATATGGACTGACCATCTAGTCTGAACATTCATTTTTGTTTCAGCTAGAGTTCCACATTTTTGGAGACTAAAACCAGACTGACTGGTCACTATCAAACCATTTCTGCTCATCCTGCCTTATTTCATACATGAAAAGCTACTGAAACTGAAGTAAGAATTAGATGGTGGCACAACAGCATGCTTGCTTGAGACTAAGGTTTTGGCACATATCACTGTACTTGCCAATTGCAGGAGTCAGTTTCGGAAGTTTTTTGTACGCATTTGACAAGAATTCAACAATGACAACCACGAGCTTTCACCGGGATTCCACCTGCAACACTCACCTGAATGTTGCCCGTCTTGCGGTCGTACTTGGCCAGGTTGTTCTTGTCGAGCAGGACGAGGGCAGCGTGGATGAGGTCAATGCGGAACTGCTCCAGGTCCCGGTCGGTGTCCTTGGCGTCGGCCGGGATGCCGTACAGCGTCGGGTTGCGCATCATGCGGATGTAGAGGTAGGTGTAACCCAGCCACGTCACCGCATCCTTCACCGTCTGGATGTTGCCCAGGACGATCTCAGCGTTGAGGTTGTCTGAAAGTTTACTGACAAACTGGCTCTCTACGGGCAACTGTCAAGGGATGAAGAGCAGAGAGACTGGTTCGTATTCATTTCAATTCCATATGACTAGCTAGAATATACAAACAATGATGTCAACTTCAGATTGGTATCACAAAAAGCTACGATTTCCTATCGTAAAAACAGCACTCATAATTACTGGTACAGCAATTCGCAGAAATTCAAAAATTTCAAAGAATTTCAGATGGCGATAGAAATTACTTTTAAGAGCAGTGAAATTAGATTTCACAAAATGGTATGTAATGATCTTCCAGATGATTTCAAGTAAAGAAATTCAAAATTCTAACAATGGAGATCTGAAACTTATCACTGATAAAATCAGGGGAAAGGGCAGTAATCTTTCACACCACTTGTATGTACATCTGAAAGGGCTACCTCTCTAGAAAAATATTGGGAATAAAAAGAGGATTTCATTTTCACATTCAAAACAACATAATACCTGTTCAGTCGAATAATCACTAAGCATGGATATAAAATTCTGTACGTCCCAGAGGGTGACTTACCTGCTGGTTCTGTAGAGACAGGTAATACTGCAGCTCGCCGTGACTGGTGATGAGAATACCCTCTCCCTTTGTGTCATACTGAGGGCGCCCTGCACGGCCAAGCATCTGCAGCACATCGAGAGGTCCCAGCTCCACCCACCGACCTTTCTCAGGGTTGTAAATCTAGAAGTTGACGGGGCGAGTACAAACAGAGAAGCAAAATGTGGTATACTCCTTTCCTTGAAAGCTTGCCAGTATCCAATGATTCAAGCCTCTTCCTGCACTTTGTTTTTCTCACAATGTCCTCCACACATGACAGAGTGCAAAGATGCAGAATATTTGTGCCTATATCAGTGCATTTTCATCATGCTGTTTCATTATAGATGGCAATACCACCAAAATTTCACTCTTCTGTAATGATTAATAAGAAACAAAACATCTTTTCTGACAAACTGATTAAAGGGATGGTACAGTATTGGTGGAGATGAGAATTTGGCTTTTAACTTTTTGCGAGATACCAAGAAACACTTATGATATAGTACAGAGCATACCATTAAAGAGGAATTCAAAGTTTATTTGATGAAAATCGGGTTTGGAATGACTGAAACATCCAAAAACAAGGTAAAACAAAGCAATCGTAATAAAGTGTGGGTCCCACACTTTTTTAGAATCACTCTTTTTTGGATATCTCAGCCATTTTAAAACCAATTTTCATCAAATAAAAGTTGAATTCCTCATAAAATTATATGCTCTTTCATATTTCAGAAGAAGTTTCTCATTATCTCACCAAAACATGTTAGAAACCTGAAATTAGGTCTCAACCAAAACTATACTATCCCTTTAAGTCCTTGCTTCAGAAATATATTAGTTTTTGGTTAAATATAACACAAATACATGCAAAAAAATGCAAACAGAAGGAAACTGACCAGAATTAAATATGATTTATTAGTGTAAAAGTGAGCAAAGAAAATGGGAACCCTGATAGAATCCAATTTTCTTTGCTCACTTTTCCACAAATACATGTAGGTACATGTCATTATATAGACTTTACTCTTCACTTCTATCCCACAGAGTGAAGTACAAAACAGAAAAATGACTCCCTCCATACCAGTGACAAAAATCACAATGCACATTCCCAGATGCATACACATGAACACTTAATCAGTAAAGATATATTTGCTATCACCTTGAGTAAAAGGCTTAAGAAATGAAGTGAGATCCATTGCATCCAATCCCTACAGTATAACACATTCTATGCTTTCCTATCATCTGCATAGTAATTCAATGAACGTCTTTATAGAGGCTTTGACTTGAAAAGCTCTCTCTTCATTTTATGCTTTTCTTTCATCTACATAATCATGCAATGAACTTCTCCATGTCTTTATATGGGCTTTGACTTGAAAATCTTTCTCCCCTACCTGGGTGCCTTTGATGATGACAGTATGGGCGGGGAGATTGACTCCCCAGGCCAGGGTTGCCGTGGAGACCAGGACCTGGATGTGGCGGTCAGCGAAGAGATCTTCCACCAGGGTCCTGTCCAGTCTGGTCATTCCAGCATGATGGATGGCAAAGCCATAAGGTAGCAGGTCCTTCAGCTCAAGGTTCTAAACGTTTGGAAAGAGAATGAAACATTTTACCACATAATTCTATGTTTTCTATGCCGTGATATGATAAATGGGGTCTGGTCAATGTCTTTAGACACTGCTCTTTCAAATAATACTATAAAAACGCCCTGGTGCTTGTTTGTATCTGGTACTTGGGGTCTCGCAGTCCACTTTGAGGCATTGCTCTGAATAATTCATGCTGGAACATTCATTTTCATTTTAACTATGCTTGGTTGTGGACCTTTTTTTCTTCTTTTGTTCATGATATTGGGCAATATCACTAGCAATGATTTCTTCTCTTTTTTTTTACTGGATTAGTATACAAAATGACATCACCTCCATACATCTATCTATTTCTGTATTTTTGTAAGTATATCATCACATAAGCATATTTGTTTGTTGTTAATATTGTTGGTTTTCTGGAGGGAGTTTGGGGTGGGGTATGGACAATTATTTGGAATTCTTTCATTGTTAATCTCTGTATTTCAACTTTATCCAACACACAAGCTTGCATGCATGTAGCAAATCCTCGTGCACATTATAGACAATGTTGAGAAATCTTGTAGGTTGAACTCCAGTAGCCTATTTGGCATGATACCCATATGGAGTGTGTGCAATGCTGCAAAGCATAAAAAATGATGGTCTATCATTTGGGTCCACCATTTGGCCTACCTCTGCATGCTCAGCTTCAGACCTCAAGATCTCTGTGGAGGCAGACCCTTCCCTGAGGAACTGACTCAGGGTGTCCTGTTCCAGGCACAGGTCTCGGATGGCCCTGGCTGTCTTGCCCGTCTCTTTCCTGGAGTGCACAAAGACCAGGACCTGCAAGAGGTGAAAAGTCAAAGGTCAGATCAATCTAGGAAGATACATGTTGGGGGGCAAGTCAAAGAGACGATTGTAATCATGATTATTGCAGCTTACAATGGCAACAACTTCACTCTGCACAGCCGACTGGTTTTTGCCTAGCCTGGCTGCTGTCACAGTAAACACTACTATCATAAACACATTCAAGAAATATTGTGTATCCATGGGTTAAATACTTTCAAAATGTCACTACACAAATGTGTATTTTGTTAATAATGTCCCTGAATTTTCTGCTGCTATTCCAAGAAGTTGATTGACATCCATGGGTTAATGCCCTGCTTGAGAGGAAAAGTATCATGCTAGAGATCAGATGGAAAGACATTTGGCAACTAAAAGAATAGCTCCCGTAGGATATCACCACTAACCATTCTTTATGCATCAGAAGAACCCTTCATCAACAAATCCATTTGCCATGCGGATTATAATGATTTTGACTGATGTTTTGACTACACTGCATTACATTAAATGCAAATAATGGGGGTATTATCAATAAAAACCAAGCATCTAATATGCACTCTGGAAAACTTTCTTTCAAACAGAAAGATGATGATTGATTTCCACAACCTGGCTTAGAAGGTAAAAATCAACATCACCAATGAACATTTGTGAGGTTCTGACCTGGTTCTTGCCGGCATTGTCCATGACCTTCTCGTACACAATCTCGTTCATCAGCTGGAAACGCTTCAGCGCCTTCTTCTCCGTGATACCGATATACTGCTGCTCCAGCGGCACAGGGCGGAAGCTGTTGTCAAAGAAGAAGAGGCCTTCCTTGGGCTTGACGCGCATGAAGCCAGCTACGTCCTGGTAGTTGGGCAGCGTGGCACTGAGGCCAACCAGCCGCACATCTTCCTGCGAGGTCTCGATGTTGCGAATGGTCCTGTGGGGAGGAATCGTCATATTCAAACATGACTTTGCAATGGCAATGGCAATGGAAAAGACAAAGCTGAAGTCATCCACCATGGCAAACACAATGAGCTTGTCACTCCTGATTGACAAAGTGCTATTATTGAGATTTAAGACTTCATCCACTGGTTGTATGACACTGGCAACAATAGATATACTGCTTACTGAATGTTCCGAGACAAAACACCTACTTTTTCAATGAAATTACAAGAAAATGAATTTATTCACATACAAATTAAAAACAGAAAAGACCTGAAAATGACAGTGTCTAACAGAACACAATTAATGCTTTTGCTCCAGCACGGATGCACTAGCCAAAAATCCACAATGCCACGCTACTCCAAAAACTTATCATGGCCTCACACAACTTTTGAATGTAGCTGCAAGTTGAGGATAACCTAGATTGCTGCTGACAGTAGCCAAATAGAAAAGAGTAGTCTTATTTTCTATCATTTCTTTTTTTTTACCTTGCAATCACAGCTTCCAGCACAGGTCCACGGTCATCATGAAGCAAGTGAATCTCATCCTAGGTAATTAAAGAGAGAAGAAAATTCTCATTAAGACATAATATTGGACTTTGCCATTCTGCTGTCTCTCAAACATCTTTCCATTACTTCTAAAAGGGCCTTAATTCAAAAACTTTTGTGAAGTGTCTGTGACCTTCTACTTCTAAATTGATGTCACTTACTCTTTATACACTAGATTCAAATATTTCAAATGTTTGTCACAGCAAGTATCTGAGTAGAATGTATACATCATGCAAGGAAATATAACCAAACTTAATATCACTTTGTTATGACTGTATTTCTATTGGAAATGGATGAAACAAAGGGCTCTTCATTATCTGTTGCCAAATCTCACAGAGGAGTTTTGAGACAATTCTACAGTTTTGTGATCCAATACCTCACTATTCTAGGAGATGAAGATGCAATCAATGTGACTGTGAGGTTTGGAACCTTTCTGATGAAATCCTAAGCCTCATTTTTACATTATCACGATACTATCACCATCGTAATTATACCAGATATACAATGTATATCTATTTTGGTTTCAGGACATGCTACAGAAAGGTACTACCTACCCTACTCTCTACAAAACAACATGTGCGAATTAGCTTCAAAGTGAGTATACATTCACTCACTCCCTTTCTGTTCACTTGTCTATGTGTCCCCATCATGCGATAATTGTCTAGAGATGAGCAGGCTCTTTAGGATGAAGATGCAAATTCTCCAAATTCCATCAGAATAAATCATCCTGAGCATTTAACCTCAAGGAACAACTAAATATTCATCCAATGATTTGGATAGTTACTGACTTTGCTGTCTTCAAAAAGAGGAGATAAGAACAAAAAAGAGCTGGGTGGACTCACAATGATGATGAGCCTGACCAGCTGTGTGTAAGTCTTCTCCCCTCCCTTCCTGGTGATGATGTCCCACTTCTCTGGGGTGCACACAATGATCTGGGTGGCCGTGATCTGGTCCTTGGTCAGCTGGTGGTCGCCGGTCAGCTCGGACACTGTGATGCCATACGAGTCCAGCCTCTGTGCGATGTGGATTTCAACATCATTCAAATACAATGAAGACGTAGACAATAACAACATGTACAACACAGATCATTCCTGGCTTGATCACACGAGTATGAAAGATGCTAATGTGAAAATCATGTATCAATCATTGAGCATTGCTCATATACCCCAAATGAATATTAGAGAAATCATCAAAACCAAATGCTGCTAAACTCATGATTTTCTCCACCCAAAACATGTAAAATGAAATTTAAAAATGTGATAGCAAGTACAACTGAAACAAGAAATTTGCTCATAGAGCAATGGTTGCAGAAAAAAGTTTTCATCCCTAAATAACATGTTATGTACATGCTACATATATACATAATAGTCTGAACCTAATTCTCAAAACTCTCATAGAATATCACTAGTTCTAAAAGTCATAAGTTTATCTCAACATTTTCCATCATCAAAAATTTACAGAAAAGTTCAGCAGATGCTACAAATATGACTTGTTGTAAGTATACTGGTACTCTATGAATATCCTTTTTAACAGACATCTAGTAATTGATGGAGATGAACACTGCATCAAAAATATTGACATGGTTTGAACTCAGAATAAAATTGCCCAAACAATTACAGAAAAGCCAGGAAAACTATAAAACAAAGTAGTTTGAAAGTTATATCCACAAATCCAAATCAACAATAAAAACAAAAACAAAAACAAAATTACTCCTGCAATCACATATACAGGTGTGAGAAATTTCCAAATGATGTTTCTCAAAGGAAATTACAGATCAGTTTGGTCAGTCAGAAATCTCTACTCACCTTCCTGAAGTTGCCGACCATTTCCTGTACAAGAGAGCGCATGGGGGCAATGTAGATAATCTTGAAGGCCTCCGTGTTGATGGTACCATCTAGGTTGATATTCTTACCAATCTCTCTCAGGATAGTCAAGAGGGCCACATTGGTCTTACCAGCACCCTAGCAAGGAATAAACAAATAGATAAGGACTATAGTCTCAATTGATATCTATCTCCACCAAGGAGGTTATGTTTTTTTGCTAGCGTAAGTTTGTTTGTCTGTTTGCCTGTCTGTGTCTGTTTGCAAAATAACTCAAAATGTTCTGAACAATTTGGATGATTTTTTTTTTTTCATAAAAAGTTGATAATGACAAAAGGAACAGATGACCAATTTTGGTAGTGATTCAGATCAACGTCTGGATCCAGGATTTTTTTTTAATATTTGGAAGGATTCTTTATTATTTTTAGGGTCCATCATGAATGCAAAATGACATGCTTGCTTTTACGACGCTTCGAGCCATCACGTTGTTGGCTAGAAAGTATGACGGAAGCAGCAACGGCTGGTCGGCAGTGAGGGTCTGTTTTGATGATCAAGGAATCTGACAATGCAGTTTATAATCAATGTAGGGCTGAGTGTAATATAGGGTGGAAATGAGCTGCCAGGTGGAAGTCCCCTGTATCTGAGTGCTTTTCTAGCATTAGTATGCCTATTTTCTTTCTCATTCTTTTCGGTTTAACATCCGTCCAAAGTCGTTGCATTTAACAAAGGAGACAAGAGAGGCTTCAAAATCTATTACAGAAGCTGGATGCTAGGCTGCTCAGACTTTTTCCTAAAATGCATGGCAGAAAATAATACAAAGGGCTTTGACCAATCATTTAATAATCTGTAGTTCAGAAAGAAGGTGCTCTTAGTTCTGGCTTCTGGGAAGTCACATGATAATGCTCAGTTTGCCGGTCCCACATGTGTTCTTTGGTGTAAAGTCAAATCAAGACTCTACCAGCCTTGTATAGACACAGTGGTAGTGGTGGTGGAACTTACTGTCGGGGCACACAGGAGGAGGTTCTCATCTGACTCCAGTGCTGCCTTGTAAAGTCTGCTCTGGATTCGATTCAGGCTCTTGAATCCCTCAAACGCTGGCTGGGCATACTTGGGCAGGCGGTCAATAGGCACCAGTGACTGTTCAGTGAGTTGAGGTAAATATAGGAAGATCAATAATCAAATCTTATTTGAAATACCTTCAAAGATTCACATGAAATAATCAAAGTACCTGTAGAGCACAAATTTTGAACATGTATGCGCTCACAACCTCAGACTCTTATTGGATTTTATAAACTTTTTCTTGTGCATGGTGTTTTCTATGTCATCATTCAACATCATGTTGACATACTGAGTGTTCAACAAATTCTCAGCTGCAAATGAGTATCAATTCTGCAAAATGTGTCTTGCAATATCTCTGTATACATTCATGTTTGGTACACTGAAGACACATTATATTTTTCTTTCACAACCACATCTTGGCATTTACAGAATGCAAACTTACTTTCTATAGAGATGTGCGATCCTAGCAAAGATGTACTTTACACAATATAACATTTCAAAGTCTGCTCATTTCATCACCACCACAACTGTGAAATTATGTCAGTTAAACCTCTAATAAACATGTCAGCTGCTATCTATAAATGCTATTTACTTAATGAACCCATTCAGCACTTTTTATTTAACACTTCCTAACCCCTTCTGTGCAAGGGACTTTGGACAGTATGTGTGACGCTATGGGGTTTTGGTGCCATTTGGCACTTAAGGCACACAAAAGGGTTCTTAAAGGGATTGTATATTTTTGGTTGAGACCTAACTTCAGGTTTCTAACATTTTTGGGCGAGATAATGAGAAACCTCGTATGAAATATGAAAGAGCCTGTAATTCCAAGTGGAACTCAACGTTTATTTGATGAAAATTGGTTTTGAAATGGCCGAGATACGCAAAATAGAGCAATCCTAATAAAATGTGGGACCCACCTTTTATTATGATTACTTTATTTTACTTTGTTTTTGGATGTCTCAGCCATTCCAAAACTGATTTTCATCAAATAAACTTTGAATTTGTCTTATAATGATATGCTCTGTACTATTTCATAAGTGGTTTCTTGGTATCTCACAAAAAGTTAAAAGCCTAATCCTCGCCTCCACCAATACTGTACCATCCCTTTAATGCCTACCTCGTCATCCTCATAGGGCTTTGGCTTGAGGGCAGGTACGTGGACTTCCTCATAACCCTTCCTCTGCTTACGGTAGGATCCATCAGGCAGCTGGCAACGCTTGTTAGCCATCAGGTGACTGCCCTGGACAAAGGCCAAGTCTTCCAGGTCAACGAACTTCTCCGGAAGCATGGTCTGAAAAGGATGACAAATGCACCAAGCATTTTAGAAGTCGTGTGAAAACAAAATAGACTCTAACACAAGAATTTGGTCATTCTTCATTGCTAAATGCAAGTTTTGTTTGAAGTTAAAAAATAAAAAAGTAACAAAATAACCTTATGCATCAATCCATTCTGTATTGCCGTCTCACAATAATTCCAAATAGACTCCAGCAACTCCCTTCATTTTGTTTTTGTCACATTTCATCAACACTCAACAGGCCCTTTGCTCTGTCATAAATGCATTTTCTGTACAAGAAAACAACAAATCACACAAAATTTTGATGGATAAAATCAATGATTCATATTACACTGAATTTACTCGAAAAAAAGTTTATGACATATAACAAAAAAGAATTAAAGAAAAAAAACACTGGTTAAAAGTCACACATGTTAGCAAAAAACCAAAAAATATTCACATTCTCAAGTTCATCCGTTTCCATGGCATCAAGGTCAGCATCAACTCGGTTCTGGCGGGCGGCGGCCTTTCTATCCCGCTCTTCCTTGATCAGATCCTCCTTGTCGGTCTCCGTCAGGGCCAGGAGGATGGATGCCAGCTCCGGGTCAGACTTCATCTGGTCCTCCAGCTGCTGTCGCTCGGCAACCGTCTGTGACTTGGCCAGGAGGGTGCAGCAGAGGACTGGGGAAGGAGGAGAAGAAATGATAGCATAAGGGAAGTTTGTTTACAAACATCACGAACAGGCTACCTGAGCACAAAAATCATTTTTATAACAAAGGCTCAACTCTTATATAGGCACTGCTTAAGATATAACAGAATACCATGTTGCATTAAAGCTTTATCAACCCGAGACCGTACAATTTTTTATGATCCATCAACTGGTATTGTTCATGTCAAAATGACATAAGAGCGGGTCACATCTTCAAAGGATAAAAATTCAAAAAATCACTTATTAATAACATATGCAATATAATTCTGGCAACTTTTAATTCAATCCAGTTCAGCTTACAATCATTTAAATTTTCCATTTGACGTACAAAGTGCAATTGTTCTTGCCCTTGGCCTTACAAAATTGGAGGTCTATTTGGACAGACTCTTCTTTTCTTTTCTTCTTAACTGTTGATGCTCAGCCTGTATAGTGCACACATATCTCTCCTATAAGATTTGACTCATAATCATTATGTTAAACACAATCTTATCCCATTCCAAAAGGTATCTTCTTAAGATTGCTGTTGATCAACAACACATCTCATTTTCCTGGAAATACTGCAGCGTAGTCTGATATAGAGGCTTTCTATGTATCCAGTCTCCTTGAAAGATTTTTGCTGCTTACGAAGAAGTGGTTAGAAGTAGCTTGACTCACTCATCATTCTGTTCTGTCTCAAGGTCTTGATGAACTCAAACTGGTTGGTCCCAAGCAGCATAACCAGCTGGTTCTCACACTGCCCATCATCCGATGCATTCTGTTTGAATAAATTGGTATGACACAAACACCACAGAATATATTGGGAAGTGGTAGAATATGAGGTATCAATGCTAACAGGATCATGTGGGTACATAACATCACTGCCAAGCCAAACTGCCTGATTGACTTGGGAACTTCTCAAAGATAGTAATGTATGAAGAACTCTTTTGGTAAAATCCGGTTTTCTCACATCTCTCATAGGATATATACCTTAAATACAAGACTTTTAGAATTATCTCCCCTTTTTTGTTACAGGTGTGACTGACTATATGACATCTACAAATGATAAGGTACGAATAAAATTTGCCCATCTAATGATTACTGGATGTCAGGCAAAATTCAGACCTATGTAATCATCATCACAAACATTTGTAGTCAGAGCTGCCAAAGGCCTGATTTTTTAATTCTTTATTTTTATTTTTTGTTTTAAATGAAGAGATCTGCTGATGCACAGACATGATATAAGTTCATGTTGAACTGATGGGTAGCTCTTCCACTGTATGCAAAGAAATGAGAGACAAGCAAAGTCCTGGCCCACCTTGAGGATCTCCAGCACCTCTGTGGATCTAGCCTGGGAGACGTTGGGGTCGTCGTAGAACTTGCTCAGTTGCCTCTGGAGCCAGAAGGCATCAATGTCCCTGGGATGTAGGCCCTTCTTCCTGGCCATCAGGACATCGTCACCACCACCAAGCTGTGTTTTCACACAAAATAAAGCAAAATTGGCTATTGATCTATTGAAGTTCTGTCATTAATACTGTTTACTTACTGTGTCCATTATGCACCCAGTGCTTGCAATTTCATGCATTAATGTTCATGTGTTCCTTGGTCTTCCTTTGATGCATAACCACAGATCAGTCATACATTATTTGAAGGTTTCCATGGGGTAGAACGTTTCAGTGGTGGATGGTTTCGTACATATTCTTTCTTGGACGTGGCTGTGGTCCTAAAAAGGACCCACTCAATCTTGACATTTTGGGAAAGCATGTTCTGACAGTAAATAGGTCCTTTTCAAGACCACACTCACATCCATGAAAAAATATATGGCATACCTTGAACCCCTTATAGATCAATCAGTTTGAAATGAACTGTATTTGCTACTTGTTCCAAAGAGTGATTTTTATATGTTTCATATCTTTCAATTTATTTTCTTTTTTTACTTCATGATTCATCTTGTAATAAGATATCACAACACCAACACTAGAGACTTTAACATACAACATCTGTCTTAATTCTATTTCATATTTGCTCTCATCCTTATTATCTTAAAATATCTGCTCTTGTAAAGGAAAATTTAACACGAACCCTGAGTATATTTTGAAAGATACATGTAATGCTACAGAACACAAAGTTATCACTAAAGTTGGAAGATCAGTTCTGATCTCTTGTGTGAATCAATTTCTGGACATCCATGAATAACCGAGACAACTCACACTGGTCTTGAGGGTGGACTTCACATCGGCATCCTCCATTCCTTCTTCCTCGTCCGATTCCTCGTCCTTGATCTCACCAACATCCTCATCGTCGCCCACTTCCTCGTCTGACTCCTCGAACTGAACGTTGACACCCAGCGTCTCATCGATGTCATCATCTATGAAACCAGATAGGAAGTCCATGTTTTCATTGGAGACAAATGTGACAACCTTGGGCAGATGTTTTTACCGATGCCAATGACACCACTTCACGCAGCCTCACAGCTACTGTAAGCTGGGCTCCATATTGCTAGTAGCATTTCTTCTATGTAGAGCTATTAAATGCATATCCTACCACTGAATTTGAAAGCATACACAATATTTTTGCTTTTGAGTAGAATACAAACTACTAATTGTTATCTTATGATATACACTGGTGCAACAATCACTCATGCTCGGCAATAATCAAGCCATTAAATTTTTTTTTTTCAAGAAAAAAGATAAATAAATGCTGGATATCGAGTCCCAGAAGAATGTCATATGCAGATATCCTTCCACAGATTAAGTGCCCTTAACAATGCAAGGTGCTTTCAGAAAATGCACACAGAGCTTCCATGCATAATTTTTTTTTCCTTTGGGGGGGGGGGGGGGGGGGAGTTGAGAAGAGTTGTTGACTATTCCACTGAAAGAACTATCTCACCAATATTCTTCTTTTCTTTCTCCACACCATAGTCTGTAATCTTCTTGCCCAGGTTGACTAGTAGAGCAAAGCGCTCCTCAGCCAGAGTTCCTAACAGGGCCTCCAGTTCCTTCTTCTTGTCCTTGTTCTTGGTGTGCTCGCTCTTCAAGGTTGCAAGCACCTCATCCGCAGCACCACAGAGGATGTCCCTGGGCTACAACACCAAACAATTCTGATAAGATCTCTTCAGTCTCATGCTAAGTTAAACTCTTAGTGAAAATAGTACACAAGTCTGTTCGCATTCTAAGGGTAATACAGGTTTAATAAAAATTGTACAAACTTTGGATTTTCTCTCAGACTCTGAACATATTGTAGGAGCTTGGACAAAACAAGTCTTTAATTTGATATGGCAATGATGCATGGATTGGATGAAGTGGAAAGAGAAACCAGATCTTTTAATCAAATATGGGCATTGAAAACAAGGATGTATTGGCCACAAAGAGCTCACTTACACTACAGTGTTAGCTTTAAAAAAAAAAAAAAAAGAGAGAAAAAAAAAATCTGGATTCAAATCATGACTACATAATGGAAATTACACTGACTAATTATATTAATACACATTACAATCATTTAAGCTCCACTTGATCTTTCATAACCAACCATCCAATTTATCCTGTACTTTACTACTGTAAATGTTTTCACCACTTTTAACTGGACAAAGGATTAACCTAAGAATTTGCCTGAATACAGAATGCTTATTTTCACTGAACAAAAAAAAAAACACCTTCAGGGATTATGGCTTCTGTCTACTTCCTTAGAGCATTAACCATTTAAAGTCTAATACCCTGTGAAGATTTCCACCTCATTATGTCACTGATTCTGTATGCAAATTGTTCCTCATTAGCAATGAAAAAGTTAAGGTCACATATGAGGGGAGGAATAGCCCATTTACAATCATTCAAACATGGTACTGTCAATAAATACTCACTTGGTCCCCAATGGCAGCTTGAATAAAGCTAAGCAGGGCTTCATATGTGGTCCTTGTCTCCTGGGTCTTGGGCCTGTAGTAAATCCCCACCAGATCCTCAATACCTTCAGACAGCAGAGTCTGACCTTTGAACTTGTTCATGTCGTACCGCGCATCGTCACGCTTCCGCCGCCTTTGTGAAAATGAATTGACGAGAACAGGTTACTGTCTCAATACAAAACAAAAGAACAAAGTTGTAGCACAGCCATCGGATACAACCTGTACATCATCATAAACCCAAAAATACTACACTCATCATATGCACGTTATGCTGCTTAACAGAGGTCAAGGGCTTAGACAATCCATTTTGCACAATACCTTTTCCTAATCGTTCACAGATCACAAACGAATACATTTATCACATTGTAAAACGCATCCAAAATCCATGTTCCACAAACTGCACTTAAATTTCATTTACCAAAAGTCAATGCATTTCTTTTTTTTTATGTAGGTCCAAAACTTTGAAACAACATTCCCAAGATTCTATGCCAAATTTCCACAGCAGATAAATTTCAATCCACACTTAAAATGTACTTATTTAACTTTTAATCATCAAAACCTGATTTGGATTTGTAATTGTTAATTGCTTCTCTGTCCCTGCAGTATCATACCATATAAACATGTGGCTACTTGTCAATAACAAAGCACCGTGGCGTCGAAAGGCAACTTGTGTGCATTAGAACATAGAAGCAGCCACCACCATTATCACAAGTAGGTATCATTATCATCATTATTAACCACAAGTTCCAGCACTCACTTGGCTTCTTTCTCTTTCTGCTGGGGCGGTCTTGTGCGCTGGGCCCTGTCTCCCATCTTACTGCTGCCCAGCTTGCCCACCAGACTCATCACCTCCCCGGTGGCCTCATCTCTGCCTCTCCGCTCAACCAGAGAGCGGTCAACTTGCAGCACAAGATTAGAGTTCTGCATTCACAAAATGAAGATGCCAGTGTATACATTTTGAAGTTTCATGAAACCATCACAGTGCACACTCGACTCATTCACACTCATCCTCACAGATACTACCTAACTTTAATACCTAACGGTTAGACAGACAGCGTCTAAACATTGTCATTGACATTGTCATTGTGATAACATTTTTATTGACAAACATCAGAAAGGAATGGTAGTACTAGAGTAAGAACCCCAATTTTCAGCCGGCCTCCAATATCCGGACACTTACCACTTATCACAAGGCAGCAAAGTCGATTGTCACAGCACAAGCATATCACATCGTTTCACACACTAGCACACTCGTTCACTACGCGAAAATGCCTGAGTCACCTCAAAAAATCCATCAAAAATCCCAAATTTTGCCTTCAAAATCGCGGAATCGCCGCGACTTTTCCAAAGCACGCGCAAATTAGGGCCTGTGTAAAGAATCGGGGTCGCCGAAAAAGCGCTAAAAATTGAAAAATTACGCCGTTCTGTTGCGAGATTTTTCGCTTATCGCAAGCTCAGAGTGTGATGGTATCCTCGAAAACACAAAAGAAAAACAAAATCTCAGTACGTGCCGATGCAGTGAATAAATGTACAGGGGCTGAATGCAAGTGCAGAGTCCCCAAAATTCGGACACGAACGGGTGCCGCAACATCCCCAATGCAACCTTGTGTCAAGAAGGTATATGGCGCGCGCGGATTTTTCAGCGGCCTTGTATGCGTACTGACATTGCACGCGTGTCCGGATTTTGGAGACGCTGTCCGAATTTTGGGGAATTGACAAGGTGATAATATTTGAGGATTTTGTGAAATTTTATGATCGGTTTGAGAAAATCAATATTAAGAAAAATTAGTTTGATATATGTAACAAACATTATTATAGATTTCGTTTTGTGGAAAATTATTTGAGTTCAATAAATATTGCAAAAAAGCTTAAGTGTCCGAAAATTGGGGCTTTTACTCTAGTTAGACATGCATTTCTATATGATTACCTCTTTTTTCTCGAAAAACACACACCAACAACATTTGTCTTTTCAGCATGTCGCAGGATACAAATTAATAAACGCTTTTATACTCGTTGTGTTTCAAATTTCACGAATAGAACATCGACAATCGCAACTCAAAACAGGACGCCATTTTGCACATGTGGGGCCACATTCACCCTGCTTACACAACGCGTGCTTCTTAAAAGTTTGATCACTGCACTAGACTACACCTGCATGTACCTACGTCTAAAATAATGGCACATTAATACAACAGATGATAACTTACAGCTTTGTACTCATACTGCAAGGATCTGGCCGTGGCATCGGCCATGGTGGAAGGTTGTTTTTAGACGATATTCGAGGCAATAATATCGGCGTCGGTGTCGACGTTGATTGCACGACAGGGAAATGTATCAGTGGACAGTGCTCCGTAGTGGTCGTTGATGGCGCTTCTCCACACGGCATATCATGCATTTCATTTTGCTCTGGTCGATTGTGTGTACTGAGTATAGTACATGACTGTAATATGTGGCATCCAATGGGCAGGTGCAACTACAGACAGATGCAGATATATAGATACTCCAGTAGATAGATAGATAGATAGATAGATAGATAGATAGATAGATAGATAGATAGATAGATAGATAGATAGATAGATAGATTGGTATATAGGTTGATAGATAGATAGATAGATAGATAGATAGATAGACAGATAGATAGATAGATAGACAAATGAATAGATAGATAGATAGACAGACATTGGTTTATTTCATTAAAACAAAAATGATACATAGCAGCCCTAAGGCTGAATCACGTGCTATATCTGTCCTAATGCACAATAAACAGCACAATACAATAATTTTCCACAATAAACAAACAAACAAAAACTGTATGGGCCTCGACCATCATTACATTAACTACAAATGATTATATTTCACAATACGTTTTTACATCAAAATCTCTAGAGATATGGATATGTTATAAATTACAGACATGGGTGCAACTCGACATGCCAACCGTTTGGCATTTTAAATCTTCAGTGGAAAACAGTCAAACAAATTCGAATCATAAAGAGGGACCTAGTTGCATAAAAGCATGCGTGTATGCTCACATTTATAGTTCGTTACAATAATACCGTATGTCAAAACTTTGATGAAATAGGTCATAGGTGAAAATTCACTGTAAAAAAGACACCTGTACAGGTTGTGTATACTACCTGTGCAAAACATGGCAATGAGAGCCAATTAGAGCAGTGTAATACGCGTATATATTTGCACATTATATTTAGACATAGTCTGGTTTCATCACCAGCCCAAGCGCTGCAAATGGAAACGAATGATGATACACGTATCAAGCATCTTTAACGAGATTGTTTCTTTTTGTTTTTTATCTGCTCTGGCATATAACTCTAACAACCTTTGTGCCACTATCCCATCGGCCTGCGTGTTATTATGGCTAAACTGCATGTACCTTCGTAGCCTCGTTTCATTCACCATAGGATTATGCCAGGTAAGACAACCACTAAGGTGAAAGGAAATCCACTCTTAATGAAGATGAAACTTCAGTATCACTGCCACAAACTCTTTCGAGTGTTTATGTCTCATGATGTCTTTGTGGATATGTCCCAACGCCGCCCCCACCCCCCCCCCCCCCTCCTAAAAAAAATAAGTTTTTCATCACTCACTTTCCCCATGGCATTTTACTATATAATATGTCATTATGGCAGCGGACTGCATTTATCGCTCTGACTCCGCTTCATTTTCTTCCAAAATCAGAATAATTTCTTTAGGGGTACAACAGTCGTGCCACTTGGACATTATTGCTTTTTGTCGCATCACGTATGGCATCATACCTCTTGCGTTTTATTGTTGCTTGCACGATTTTCGCTCTGTTTTTTCTTCATCTTCTCCCTTTGGCCATAGGCTGTTAGTATTTATTAGTAGCCGAATACACGGGAACATCAGTAAAGTCCAAGAAATACAAGAATTTTAACAGTGCAGGTCCTCGTCAAAAGAGAGCGCAACTCGAGTGTTTGTTTGTTTGTTTTTTTTTTTTATAACAAAGATGACAAAGTCGCAACTTGTTGCATTTCTGTTCCACAGTTGCCGCTGTTGGCGCTATAAGAAGACTCTACAGTAATAATTGTGAAATGGCAGTCGGGCTTACCTGGACCAGTTACATACACGAGTGTGACTCACCTATATGGGTTTCGCAATGCCAGCTGCATCAGACTACGCCATCATCTTTGCGGTTCGAGATCCACAGACTCTAACAAGGAAAAAATGTTTAAGGCTGGGTTCACATAGAAGTATACGGTATTCGGAATACGGTATTCGCTATTCGTTATTCGCTATTCGCTATACGCTATTCGGGCATGGCGGGTCACTAAGGTAAGCACGCCTGTCCTACTTTAATATTCTTGTGGCGCCGTCAAGTCGACCCAGTACACCATCACCCGCACCATCCACTCCCTATCCCATGCAGTGAGGATTTCTTCCTCCTACACAACCATCCCAGCAATCTAAGTTAACAGTTTCTAAACTGAGATTTCATTGGAACGTATTTTTGTTACAAGAAAGCTATAAATATTGAGTATATGAATAAAAAAAACTGACCTAACTCCACTGGGGTCATTTTGGATACCGGTAAATCAGTTAAAACTGATTATTTCTAATTTGTTTAATAACATTGATACACAACACTGCATCAGAATATCAGTCTACATGCATGCTTATATTTGCTAAAGGGCAAATCCAGACCAAAATTTTCATCATTTCATAAACGAGAGATGGTATACGCTGCACAAAAATCGAACAAGCACGATTCCCACTATACTGTACTATACGCAGCTATACGGCATTTTCGAATAGTGCCCTTAATGTGACCCGGTATTAGGAAATCCTATCGTTCGATTCAAGCTATTCGCGTGCCCTCGAAAACGTGCACCGTATACCCGAATTGTATACTCAGGGAGCTCCCTGGTATGCTCCTATGTGAACCCAGCCTTAAACACACACACACACACACACACACACACACACACACACACACACACACACACACACAAACACACACACACACACACACACACACACACACACACACACACAACAGCGAAGCGGATATGTCTTCACTATGTTCGCATTAACCGTTCAAAAAAGTGCAGTCGTGGCGGGGAAAAGATGATAAAACTTGTAACGAGCTTTTTATTATAATTATGGAGCTCAATTCAACTCTTCTTCGAAAAGAGGAATTGTATCAATAATGATAGACGCCCAAGTGATCAAAACGCGCTTTCATAACCTTCACTCAAACGACCAGTGAGGTTTTGCGTATTTCTACATGATTATTTCGGCATTTCGCTGTGACTAAAAAGATGATAATAATAACTTTCACGAGATGTGCTATCATCTTCAAGCCGCAACAGTGTGCATATTATACTGCTGGAAAGAGAATATTGGTGCGTATATTCCTTGTCTAATTTTTCTCGTTTGCTCGATCATCTCTTGGCAAAGTAACTTTAAATATCCGATATTAATATAGTTTTCTCGATTATCTCTGATACATTCCGCATGTACATGACACATGATTGTGTCCGGATGTTCCGTCGCACCAATAACTACTGTATTAGGTAACGAGTACCTCGAGATAAGGCTGTGATATTGACCAAGACAATCTGTAATTGTATGAAAAATGACGATCTCATTACCTTACAAATCCCCCATTATACTATAGTTCAGTATAAATCAGTTCAATGTCATTTATTCACGATATAATGTAATATATCAAAAATACGTTTCACGAGTTGAAAAGTATACACAAACCTTATCCCTAATTATAGGTCCAGTGGAAGTAAGGGCCATTCTTCCACGGGAAGGACGCCAGAAGAAGCTGCTTGTTAATCGGCTAAACGTCTCCGTACGTATGGCAAGCCTTTCTTACATTTAAAGTTAATTTCTGATATCACGAATTCCATTTTGTGATATCAAAAAAATCAAATTTCTGATATCAAGAATTCGATTTGTGACATCAAGAATTAAATTTGTGATATCACAAATTCCCGTAGGTGTAGCACATAAACTTAATTTGTGATATAAAAAAAAAAAATCGAATTTGTGATATCACAAAATCCATTCTTGATATCACAAATTCGAATTCGTGATATCCAAAATTCAATTTGTGATATCACTGAATGAATTTGTGATATCAGAAATTCGAATTCTTGATATCAAAAATAGGTTCACGTGAAAAACCTATATAGTTGAGCGCAGAAATACACTGTGAATTCGAGCGTTAGTTTAGCGCAGAAATTCCGATGGAATTTCAGGTGTTATCTTTACATAGTATATAACGATAGTTACAGGAAAAAAAAAAACCTAAATGAAGAGTTTTGGCAACTCGTCATTCATTTAAAGTGATTTGAATTATAGTTTTAGAAGATATAAAAATAAATAATTTAGCAACATTATCTAAAATACTATCATTGATAATAAAATTATGTTGTCAATTACTTCAAAGTCACATATTATTATATTCTTATTTTTTTCTCGCCGCTGATTTGGCAGAGACTGGTTAACCTACAACTTTTGTTTGCGTTTCTCTTAATTTTGTGAAAGATACTCTCCCGACCTCATCCTGTATCTCCTCCAAGTTAATAAGAGAAATTTCTCTAGCACCTCCCTGGATATGCTGTAGAATGCGAGAAACTGGTATTGATGGTAGGGTATAGACATGATCTGTAACGGACCAGTGGTTTCAGAGGCAGAGTGTGTGTGTGGGTGTTTGCACTGGACACACACACACACACACACACACATACACACACACATGCATGTAGTGCATTCTCATACACAAATTAATGCAGGGTACTCCCTTTACACTTTGTATGCAACAATCCACTCTGTGTGTGTCTGTGTGTCAGCAGTAGATGTGAAATTAGCAACTGATTGATGAAGTGCAAAACAGATTACTGTAAAAGTGATTTCTTTCGCGGTGGTTTTATTTTCGCGCTTTTCGCGCTTTGAGGTTGAACCGCGAAGTTCGGAAACGAAGAACGCATTTCACCTTTCGTTGAATTACAAGCTTTATTTCCCCGTAAAATTTTAAATGAAATACTCGAATTGATTAAGAGTAGTTTAGGAAAGAATTCAATATTATAAACATGTATTAATTTCTAGTTTCTTCGTAATGCGCAAATTGAAATGAAATGAAAATTAGGCCATCTTAAAAACCTAATATTTTTCTATAATGCGCACATCTCCGCGTGTTAGTTTTCTATCCTTTAATCTGGGATATTTTGATCTTTCAAATAAAGTACTCCGCTAAAGCATGCGCCAGCGTGCTTTCTTAAACTATTTGCTCTTAAAATTGTCAGTTTTACACTGCATTTTGATTCGCTGCTCCAATTCAAGGTACACAAATTCATTGTTGCCATCACATTGAAAGAGAGAGCGAGCGAAATGCAGTAGGGGCAAGTATTTCTAGATGTGAGAGCACTAGTCCCGATTATTGATGCTCTCTTTTGTCAAAGTACCTGATTTCCACCTGTAGTTAAGCGCATAACTTCTCGGCGGTGCCGCGCATGACTTCAAAGGAGAGCAGGAGTTGTCTCTCCTTTTCTAACACCTCCCTGGTTTTTGTGCGTGTATTTTAACTCATCGTTTGAGTGGCAGCGGAAGGTATAGTTTTGATATTATAGCCAGGATTTGATCTTTTTTTTGGGGGGGGGGTCCCCTTCCCGCAGTAAGAGCTTTTTGCATTTTGATGTTGTAATTGGTGCAATTTGATGCATGTTTTTGCGTATTTTATCTATTTGAAACAGCCTCACTTGTTTACAAGGTAGCAGTATTTTTATGTAGATTACTATCGGACAATTTGCCTACACAAGTGTTATCATTTAAATACATTTCTTGTATCAATTTTTACACTGGATGCATGTCAGAAAGAGCATGAGAACGAGGGTGTAGGAGAGGGGTATTTCTCCTCCGACACGAGGGTGATTTTGCATTTTCAGACATGAAATTCAGCGATCTGGTGCAAACTATTGGTGACATATTTACAATTTTCCCAGCAAAAATGCTACTACTAACGCTATTACTGTATGTATACTACGACTACTACGACTAGGGCCTACTACAACTAATAGTAATAGTAATGATTATAATAATAATAATAATAATAATAATAATAATAATAATGATAATAATAATGATAATAATAACAATGGTAATAATGATAGGCTTAATAATAATAATAATAATGATACTACTACTACTACTACTAATAATAATGATAATAATAATGATAATAGTAATAATAATCGCTGCCCAAGAGCAGGCGCTGTAAACGAATGCTCTAAAAACTAAGGTATACAGAAGAGAGATGCATGGATGCCGCGCATGCATGATTATGTCGAGAAAGAGACGAGACAGTGCAACATGATATCGTATGTGGCTGTAGTATACTGGAGCAAAAAGAGTACAAAAGACGACATGACAAACTGGCACAAGTCGTTCACTGGGAGCTTTGCAGAAAACATAAGATACCATGTGAGAGCAATATGCACGAACCACAGAAAGTTTCTGAAAATAACCAAAGTCAAAATCCTGTGGGATTTCGATGTTCAAACTGACAATATCATCCAGCATAGGCGTCCGGATATCATCGTCTAGGGCTCGACAGTTGTGCACGATCGTCGATCTCGCGGTATACCGGGAGACAGCAGAGTAGCCGAGAAGGAGAAGGAAAAGATAAAAAAGTATCAGGACCTTGCCAGAGAACTTCGCCGCCTGTGGAATATGAAAACGAAGGTGATCCCTGTTGTCGCTGGAGCACTCGGAACAACGCCAAAGCAGCTGCGACGGCATTTGGACGGTGTGGGTGTGCCCGATCGAGTGCAAACGCTCCAAAAAGCAGCACTGGGAATTGCTGGGGACGGCGCGAATCCTGAGAAAAGTACTAGAAGTCTAAGGTTCTTGAATGGAACTTGACGTGATATTGATCTCCAAGAGATATCTTGTGAAGATAGAGACAATGACAACAACAACAACAGCAACAACAATAATGATAACAATAATGATGATGATAATAATTATAATAATGATAATAATAATAATAATGATAATAATAATAATGATAATAATAATAATGATAATAATACTAATGATAATAATAATAATAATAATAATAATAATAATAATAATAATAATAATAAACAAAGGAAACAGGGCTTTTTTATTTCAGGGGAGTCTAAATCACGAATCTCAGCTCTGTATTCCTCGTGTGCATCATCACTTTGTGCAAAGTCTCATGAGGTAGAGGGGGAGAGTGTGGGAGTAAGATACCCTCTCCCACTTACGGAGCTTTTGATTTTCAGAATTGAAATAAAGCGATCTGAAACACACTTTTTTTTGGAAAATTCGGAAATTGTCATTCCCAAGTGTATACTTAGTCTATAGAGGGGACCACGCGATGGGACTCGGTTGGGAAGTTACCCCTCCCATATTCGAGGGAGCTTTTTCATTTTAGAACTGAAATTCAACGATCTGGCGCACACTTCTGGTGGAATATCTGGAAATTTGTCAATCAGATAAAAGTCTTTGGAATGAGACAAAGCAGGAGGATGTGGGAGGGGATAGCCCTATTTATATCCCCCCTCCTACAAGAGCGTGATTTGATATTTGTATGATTGGAGTTAAACGATCTGGCGCACACATTGTGACAAACATTATTTGGAAAACTTTCTATGTTCAGAGTGTATAGCCCTATAGTCTACTTTAATATGCATGGGGGGGGGGGGGGCAGGTAGAAGGCGTGGGAGAGTGTTATTCCCACCCTTTCCATGCTATAAGCCAGTTCGGGGTTCCAGTTTGAGAACGAGCAGAAAAAGGTTATTGTACCGAGAGACAGGTTGGTTTTTAATTTCACTGAGATAAGCATCTGTAATGCTATGATTATTCATGGAATCCTTATAAACGGTGCTTGCCAGTACATCCACCTGACAGCAAGCCTGGTATTTGGCAATGCCCATTAACAGAAAAAGTTTGTTAATGTATTCAAAACAGCACAATGAAAAAAAAAAATGCTTCCCAAAGCGTTTATTGACGAACCATTCTGGTCACTTCATCTAAGTTCATTCTTTGTTAAAATACGAGTTCTATAGATTGCTATGTTGGGCAAGCCGCTGCATTACGTCGCTTTGAATTGAGTGAAGTGCCTACCAACTGAGAAAAATGAAAGGTCATTTGTACCCATGTGCACATTAGCTATCTCCGAACTGGCTTATATTATAGGGAGCTTATCTTGAAATTGAAATTGAGATATCTCGTGTATACGCATATGTGATGAAATATTTGGGAAATATTGACAAATAATCTGATACGGGGAAACTGGGCGACGAAAGGTTTGATTAAAAGGGAATATTACCCTTTTATACATGAGGGAACTTTTCAGTTATTGGAACAATAAGTCTTGTGCATTCAGAATTATTCAGATTTTTTTGTTGTTTTTTTGGTCAAGCTGAAAAGTGTGCTAATAACGCATAGTGAAAGGGGCACAGAGGGGGAGGGTGTGGGAGGAGGTCTCCCCATCCCAAACAAGAGTGCATGATGTTACAATATTTCAGAATTGAAATTCAACGAGCTGGTGCACACTTTGACTGAAATATTGGAACTATAAGGCTTATAATGCTACTTTAAAAATTAATTATAATTCTAAAAAAAAAAGTTAAAAAGGAAGTTGCTTCACGTGCATACAGTATACTAGTAACACGTTAGGCCTTGGGGCATTTCATGAAGGAACTTGTCGGATAAAATGTCCGACAAGTCAACTATATCCGACAAGTTCAGAGAAATCAGCCAATCAGACTCAAGAATTTCTTAAAACTTGTCGGATATAATTGACTTGTCAGGGGGGCGTTTCATCAACGAGTTCGTCGGAGGTTTTCACCGACGAATTTGCTATCAGCCAATCAGACGCAAGGATTTCAGTAGCTTTTAACAGTTGTCAGTGTAAATCACTGACAAAAAGTTTCATGAAACGGTCCCCGGGGGGGGGGGGGCATTTCATGAAGGAACTTGTAGGATAAAATATCTGACAAGTCAATTTTATCCGACAAGTTTTGAGAAATTCTTGAGTCTAATTGGCTGATTTCTCTGATCTTGTCGGATATAATTGACTTGTCGGACATTTTATCCGACAAGTTCCTTCATGAAAATGATGCCCCCCTTGCTCTGCAGATGAGTGCTGTACACTACCATGACTACGCACAACTCCCACTTTACGGAGAGGCAGCACGCATCTTTTGGGGTTGTCGTGGCGCTCGCGCGTGCGTGGGGTGCACGTGTTTGCTCCGCCGCCACCGCCGATGTGATGAGAAGTACCGTGATGCCACATGATGATTACGACGATTGTATGCATTGCATGCGATGATACGATACGGGATTCGATCACACACAAGTACAATTTCCACACACATATTGTACGTACAAGTCAGTACATACACACGTGTGGTATTTACTGTGGACGTGGATCACAGTGCAGCTTGCTAAACCTGTCTGTGAAGACAGTGGACTTGTAAGTGAGAAAAACTTCATCGAAGTTTTTATCGACACTTTATTAAATTTGTCAACGACATCACAAGGTGTAAGGGTGAGGCTGCAGACTCGAAGAACAACCATCTATGAGCTCTGACTGTTAGTGTTAGAGACCCGACATATTCGTGTCCCAATAAGATAGAGCTAGCAAGAGACCTAGCAGGAGTGGACAGCATGTCTGAAAACACGGCGCCACGCCTGATGTCAGCTCCCAGACCCGCTGGGGCTATGACATCGGCACTCGCTCAGCTGCAGGTGACGTATGGAGATGCGAGTGATACTGATAGTTCGTCATATGAGGACGATGACAGTGTGGACAGTGTCTGTCCGGATACCGACTTGGGTCCAGGACCTGTGACAGGTACCACATGGGTTTACCCTTACTCATTAATGTTGAATCTAGTTGCATCAGAATCTGATACAGACATGTTTGTTTTGTTTGTTTGTTTGTTTGTTTGTTTGATATTTTTGAGAAATGGGTCTCAATAGCGTCTATATTCTAACAAGTCTAGTTAAAGGGGCATTCCAGACGATTTTCATAATTTCACATCTGGCCCTAATTTAAATCAACAGCTCCTATCTATATTGTGGAATTTATTGCGGTTCTTGAGCAAAGGAACAAGACTTTAAAAAACCTTAAACAAATTACACTGAACAAGGATGATGACATTGTAAGCTCACATTATTTTTATTTAGAAATGAAACATTAGCAGTGTAAAGTCTCGAAGACTGACGTTTCCATTACAATACCGCTTGCTTGCGAGTTCACCTGTGTATAAATAAGTACTATGCATGATGACTTCTTTTGTTCTGCTTCCTTGAGCCCCAACTCGTGCATTCTTATGGTGACCCTGCCATGTCATCCTTGTTCCTTGCAATTTGTTATAAATTTCAAAAATATTCTTATTTTTCATCCCAATTATCATAGATTCTAAAACTCTGTCCTCAGTTTAAATAATTTATAGTTCAAATGTAAAAATCTAAAATCATTCGGAGGTCTCAAGGTTTTCTTCTTCGACACTCCTAACTCCTCAGTGCAGCGGACGGCATGCCGGGTGATGATGAATTTCTCTGTGATTGGAGAGATTTTTGTCAATGTTGATAATATAATGATAATGATGAGAAGATGGATTTGAGGAAATTTATCATAATCATGATGATTAAAGTGTGATCTTATTTTAGCCTCTTGTTGAGTTTTAACACTCAGCTGGTCTGGCGGAATCCTTCATTTTTTTTTTCTTCAATTGTATTGTCCACTAACCGTAGATCTATTGATTTCAAAGGTGTAGAATTAGAACTCATAAATTAGAAAACAAAAATTGTAGGGGCATTTTCATTCTTTTCATAGTCTTGAGTAGTACTAGTAGGTCTTAAATCACTTTGTTTCATGCTTCCATGATGTTGATATGATTGATGATGATGATGATGATGATGATTGCTTGTAAAAGTTGACCAGTGCAAACAATGGCTTACTATCGTGTTAACCCTATTAATAATGATCTTTTTCTATTGGTATTGCCAAATACCTCTTGCTGTCAACTGGATATGCTGACAAGCACCATTTATAAGGATTACCTAAGTAATCATTACATCGCAGATGCTTATCTTTAATAGTCCTTTTAAAAACTGACTTGCCCTCTTGGTACAAATGACATTCATTTGGTCATGTGCAAAGTGGAACCCAAAACTGGCTTAAAATTTGAAGTGGTATTTCAAGTAAATGCTTGAACTAAATGAGATGTAAAATTTGCCTGACAGTAGAATGTTGATACAGTGTTCAAGGAATGCAACAACTCATACAAGCAAAAGATCAATAGAAATGTGACTTTGAATGTTTGTCAACTAACAGGACATTTTGAATGTGGGTATTGATATTGATTATTGAGACAACAATTTTACTAAGTTCTGACTAGTATACACTGAGAATAAGATAGTAATCATGCCTTTCAATGTAGATTTGAAGTTTGTTTTTACTTTAATATTTGACCATGTATGTGTGTACAAATACTGTGCAACAGAGAAATATGTTTGATATTCCACCAGTTTTGGAGATTCGGTGTTACTTTGCTTCCACAGTATAAGGGTTTCAATGGCAGTATATAGTATGATACCCCCTGCACTCTAAAATTTGGCTAATTGCTTAATACGTTATAGTAGAGAGACTTCTTTCAAATCATCTGTCTTAAGGTGATGTACACTTGTAAATGATGTACTTTTGTCAGAACATTGTGTGTGTGGAGTCACTATCTAGACTTGAATAGAGTTATTTAAGCATTACATCATACAACTGCCTTTGGCTTTCCCTAAAAGTTGAGATCAGGGACTTCCCTGACTTTTTTTTTCTTTACCTGGTACTTTATTATTAAATTTTATTATTTTCAGTATTTGTTTTTACCAAAAATCATTTGACTTAGATGATAAGTTGGAGATTCTCATAGTCACAGGACACCATGCTTGGCAGTTTGCTGACAAGAAAGGTTTTTTTTTTTTGTGTGTGTGTGTAATGGTCATTAGCCTTTTGTTTCACATATGATTTACATCAAATATCCATTCAAAGATTGATTAGGTTTGTTTGCATCATAGTCGACATTAAAAGATTCTTTGTGGCAAGTTCCGTTGCTGTCATGGTTACAACAAACATGTGCTACATTATACACAGGTATGCTTACTCTATACAGTATTTTGAATGTCAAAATCAACAACACCAACAAAATCTGGGTTGGATATATTGTGCAAGTCTTACCACTCTTGAACCACTTTGTGCTGTGCTTGACAGAATTGTGATGGACTTCTTTTTCAGTAATTCCTTTAGGTTTTAAACTTTGTCAAATTTGTATGATATTTGGAGCCACTTTTATTACCTTAAAATCTTAAGTCATTGGTCAAAAGTTATATTTCAACACGTAAATTTCAAGACTATTTCACTTTTCATGGTGTCTGAAAGAGCCCTGAAGGTCTTACATTAGATCTTGTGTAGCTTAGGCTTGCATTTAATTTCTATGTTTTATGTGGTTTTCCACCACCCTGCTTTGGTTTTCAGAACTCATTTGCATGCACACATAACATTCAATACCTTTAACAATAATTTCTTTTTTGGATGTATTGTTTCACTTGTGTAGGCAGTGACCAGACTGCCAGTGTTCCTGGCAAGAGTAATCTTCAGAAGGCAACAACTGGCAACTCTTTACCCATACTGCCCAAGAAACAAAGTAGAGAGCCACATCCATTGGCACAGAGCGGAGTTGAGAAGGCCACGTTCATCTCCAGCAAGCAGGAGGTCATTCAGAGAAACAAAGCAGATCTCCAGTCGCAGTTGCCAGGGATCACTGCCAAAGAGCCAGTGAGAAGTGAGCACTCTCTTTCTGGCAACAAAATCAGATGCTCCGAGGGTGAGAAGAGTGACAGCACTCTGCAGATGAACCCTGTCTCTGTTGAAAAGTTGAAGTCAACCCTGAAAGACTCTAAGAGTGGACAGACATTGAATTCTTGTAGAGTCCAAGCGCTTCCGAAACAGTCATCAGGCCAAGGAGAGACAAAGCTGAGTGTTAATCAGCAAATGCAACAAGAGGAAGAGGTCAAGCGTGGTCACCAAATCCAACAGAAACCTGGAATTGATCCAGAGAGGGTATACCAGGAGGTTCATGACCAGCAGAAGTCAACCAAGCAAAGCAGTGCTCTCAGAAGTAGTCCTATTAAGACTGCTGTTGCAGGTAGTTCTACCTCAAAGTGTCCAGCAAACAAGTCAGCAAATAAGGAGCCAGGATCTGTTCAACAGGACTGCATTAAAGCACAAACAGGTGAGAATCAGTTTCATCACCTGCCTATCCCCTTCTATGTATTTCCCTTGGGTCTATCACACCAATTTTTGTTTGCATGTTACAGTGTTTTTTGCTGCCAGTGGAAATGTATCAACTACATGAATGTGTATGCAGTTACAAGATTGTTGGGTCTCTGTTAGTTACCAGAGAGCTCCCCCCCCCCCCCACCCCCCATGAATGCCAACTGGATTCTAAGATGTCTGCGTGAGTATGTACAGCTGAATGGTCTGGTATGATACTAAGTTCTCAGAGAGAAAAGTATGCATAAATTTGACTGCAGAGGTGAACTGGTTGATGAAGCATGTCTTTAGCTACAACAAAGCTTGAAATGCATCAAGCATATCAAGGTGGTATGTGATGCAATACAACAAAAGAATCTGTTTTTAGTTGCAAGCATTTGCATGCAGTACTTCATTACCCTAATTTTGGATGATTTGGGGAGCTTTTTCCCGTTGACACACAAGGAAACTCTTCATGAATTATGAAATTCATTCCATGTAGCAGAACCCCACCATCAAACTCCAGGTCCAGAGTTCACGCATCTGATAAGTTTGTACAGCAGTCAATTATCTTTGAAGTTATACTTTGCTTTCTAACAGCTCCAAGACCATGGCTATTGGTGCCCATCACAACTGAAGATTCTGTTGGAGTGTCTCAGGGTCGCAACCAGCAGTCGAACAACAAGCTCTCAGATGGTCCTCCTTCTGACCCATCACTGATATCAAGGTTTCAAAAGACGAGAAGCCATCAAGTGCCTGAGGACCAAAGAGGATTCCCCAAAGGTATGGACAAAGAAGGAAAGAAAGAGACAGGTACCCCCCAAGGTTCTTCTGGCTTGGCAGTCTTAGGTTCAAAGAGAAAGCTTGGCCTGCCAGTGTTTGGTAATGAAGCTAAAAAATCCTTCCACAGTGGCAAGATGGAGAACCATAGTGATGCCACTAATTCTTCAGAACCAGGAACCACTATGGAGCTGGAAGATAGTAGTACCACCCTTAGATCTTCTGACCTTGCTGCATGCAGGAAAAAGGACAGTTCTTCAATGTCAGCTGAAGTCCTGACAAGTCAACAAGATGTTCAGCTGCCTCTCCCTCTGCTCTCCACAGCCAGGAAGGATTCTCAGAATGTTATGGTGGAAGGCTGCATGCCATCAACTTCTAGTCTGTCTGATGAGATGATGTCACCCAAAGTACCAAAGTCTACTTTGCAGAGTGCTGGAAGTATTGGGAGTCCGTTGGCAAGGAAGGTTCTTCTTGAAGAACCAGGAGCACCCATGGACGCTGCTACCACTGATAGAGACCAGCCAGAAACAGTTCAAAGAGATGATGAGGGTACTGTCCAAAAAGCACCAGAGCAACTAAAGGAGACCCAAGGGAAGTTGCCTGGTTCACTTCCAGAGAGTGGCAGTGCTAAAGTGCCAGTAGCAAAACAGCCTGCAGCTGACACACCTGGCAATGCCAGTGTATCTGATGATGTAGAGGATAATCCTCGCACAGCCTCTCAAGAAGAGATGGAGACTGAGGAGGATGTGGGCATTGCTGATGCGTCTTCTGGAGAAAAGGATGGCAAAGAAACCGAGGAGGCCCAGTGCCAGGAAGAAGATGATAATGATGATGCCTTGTCCCTTGGGTGTGATGCCGAAGATTTGCTGGAAACCTTGGATGACAACCAGGAGGAAGAGTCTGCTAAACCAAGCAAGAAAAGGTCAAGTCATTTCCATTTGTGTGATGTGTTTGTTCATGTGGTGCTTGAATCATGCTTGAGTCACTTTGTAATTTGTCTTACTGTCTAATCAACATACACTGCAGAGGTGTGAAAGCTCCTTGAAAATGAGAGCAAGATGCACCTTTTTACACATTATATAATGCCAGCATGGTGGAAGACTTGCACATACAAGATATTTTCATTGTTCATCACTTACAATTTGCTTTCTGACATATCTTGTATGTAAAGTACATAAATTGAACACCAGAATACCAGGACAGTAATCATGCACCAAAAACAACAGACAATCAAACAAACAAGCAGGAAACATAGTTGCAGTTACTGAAACAGATAGTGTCTTTATGAGTGCCTAAATCTGTGAAGTATATTTGCATTAATGACTAAACCTGAAGATTTGATAATTCCACAACTCAGTTCTAAGAGCAAAAGTATGAAGTGAACAATCGCCCACTGACATGTTAAAATGGATTGAAGAAATGGTTCTGATTAGTGATAGCATTTATGATGCGCTCTGTCAAAATGAGTCAAAACTCTGAAAAGCAAATTTTTCAATGTGTACCCCTTCCTGAGTCTTTGTTTCAGGATGATGCATAGCATTGACATATAAATTCTGTTGAGGGCTTGTGTTTTTTCCAAGTTTGTAAAGTGTGAACAGGTAAAGAGCTAACTTCTGGGATTCGTGCTCTGTTCTGGATTCCGACCAGATCCACCTGTGGCATGTATGGCGATGTACCCCTTGGACAATTGGCAGTCACATGCACTCTGATGCATGTGATACCTTATCAGGTGTGGTCAGAGGCTAGTCTGACAGAAGTCTGGTCAGACAGCAGATGTATGCAAAATATTTTGATCTAAGTCAGAAATATCTTTTTGTAGGTTTCTAAATTAGCACTGGCGTTATAATGTTTATAAGTAAATAAAAGATGGAGTTAAGTGTGCAGGTGGAAGGGTACACATTGCCAGCATAAAAACATACCTAATAATCCTGAGAGAATTATACAGGTGAATTTACACAAGTTCATCCAGCAAATATGCTGAAATTGAGAGCATGCTGTATTATGCTTCTCATGGTGTGAGTCTGTCCCACCTATCAACGTTTCATTACACTTGTTTCTTAACAATGCACGTAGGCTGCACGAAACAAAAATGAAAATCTTAACTGCCATTCAACCATAAGGGAAACTGAATACAACTTACAGTGGATCTTCAGTAGCATTCTTCCGAGATGTTACTCAATATTTTATAAGAAAACACAAAGAAGGCAGACATGGAAAATCATGTTCAATGAGGCAGTGATGTAGGAAAAATTTTACCTCTGCACAAAGAACACTACATTGTTATGATTTTTTTTTTCAACCCATGCACAATACTTTCACTATTCACAGTAGATTGACATACATCACTAATAGTTTGAGAACAACACATTAAATCATTCAGACAATGTGCAAATCAATCAATCAATCAATCAATCAATCAATCAATCAATCAATCAGTCAATCAAGTTTTAGCTTCCAATATGCACCTTAGTACCTACCAATGATGCAAAGTCTGTACATAGCTACTCTTACCCCCACAATGCTATCATGCATCATACAAATTCAGTAAAAGAATAGCTTTAAACCTGCATGGCAGTTTAAGGACAAAATACAAATCTAGTTTGATTTACTCTAACTGAATTTGATTTTTTCTCCAGATTGTAATTTCTTAAATATCATTCTCAGAGCCCAAAGGTCGCATAGCCAAAAGACCTAACAAAACAAACGACAATAAAGCATACCTGTGTAATTTGGACAGTTCTCCACTGATTTGTTGTATGCAATAGATGAGCTCATTACTGCACAGAATCCTCAGAGGTAAAAAGATACAATGTCCATAAAATATGACACCATTAACTACAGGACAACTGAATGCAAAAAAGAAACATATACTGTTTCATGCAAAGTTATTTTATGAAGCTATTTTAAGGCTTTGTAGCAGTATATACTCATGCCTGGCAGTACATGATGCAAAATAAGAGCATAAAGATGAAATTTGCATGGTGTAGAGAGAGCAAGATGTGTTTCTCTCTGATAAATTTCTTAACATTCAATGAAGTGAAAAAATTAAAATAGAATTATTAGAAGTTTGCATCAAAGGCATTAAAAAATCACTGCTATAACTGTCCTAAGTATATCAACTGATTGATATAACAGATACTTAGGACAGTTGTAGTAGTTGATGTCATAAATTCCTGAAGCATTAAGTAAAATGTCTACAGAATTTGGCACCAAATAAAGGGAGCCAGAAATGAGAAAGCAAATCTCGCAGCAAAAGTTACGGGTCATGATATGACAGTTTCATTCTTTGCAAGCACTAGACTTCTCATCTCCTGGCCTTGTAGGCCTTGCCATTGTAGGCTTTGTGCCCTTGCATTTTTTTTTTTTTTTTTTGGGGGGGGGGAGGGGGGAAGTGTTGCATTATCATAAATGTTGGATATGATTAAATAAGAATTTAGCCCAAGAACAGAAGAGGCAGAATGACCTCTCAAACAGCATGCATCTAGGCATGTTAGTAAAAAGATGTTTACCGTTACATTTCTCTTGCATTATCATTCAACAAATACGTTTTAATTGTCTACATTCCATCCCAGTACCTGCCTTTTCATCTTTATATCATATTATTCATCACATATGATTCTCTGTAGATTGCTTACTACCACACAATTGTGTGATCTATACTCTTCTAGTCATGTATTCTTTTTGTAAAGTATTGGTTGGTAACTTCTGCTACAAAGTATTGCATGTCAAGGCCATTTCTCTGTTTTGTTCCCTGTCTCTCATCCTAAGGGTTTTTTTTTGTGTTTGTTTGTTTGGTTTTTTTTTCAATGGATATTTCTAGCATATACATATTCCAACTCTCAAATGCAGTCTTTACCTCATTTGAGGCGATTTACCAAGAATCATTTCACGCAGCAGGAATGAACTGCTTTTAGAAAAAAGTTCCGTTACATGTAATGCACATAATGTCTTTGCATTGAAAAGGACTCAAAATGACGAGTCAGTCATAATAGTCTTTGTAAATTATCTGCATGAAAAACAAACTTTCAAATTATTTGAGCAAAAAGAGGATATTTCTGAATGATCCTGCAAGATTTACCATGATAGACTGACAAAATCATATTCCTCTTAATATGATTTCTAAGAACTTTCAAATGTTGAATTCAAACTGTAGGATAACATTCAAATCAGCTTGTCAGGCAGGAACCGGATATCTTTTATATTGTTGACCTATCCTGTCAGAATTATTTGTTAGAACAAACATATTTTCCTGTTTCTGGGTCAAAACACTTCATGCAATTTTTGAAACAAGGAAACCTTCATGGAATCGTGATCAGAAGCAATCTACATTTTTTTTTTTTTTGAGCACATAACACCATTTCAGTTGTACATCTTAGCGTAAGCTATTTGAAACTCAAAATAGTTTGGTATTGTAGAATAGCAGATTTCGGTGAAAAATTCATCACATGGCCATCAAAGCAAAGGCAATTATAAATACACATCATATGAACATCAAGTTGCGAAAGACCAAAAAGTACAAAAGATGTTGATATCTAGCACATTAATCAAAGAGGTTGCATAGTCTTGAAGCATAACTCAAGTCTTCAGTGCTACTTTGCATGGTTGAAATCATATGGTGTACTGCTGATAAACAGTGCATCTGTGGAGGATTTTAACTACCAATATATTAATATAATATATTCTTGTGTGTATTACCTCCAAAAACTCACTTTATATAAGAGATCGGTTGAGACAACACAAAGACAAATGTAAACAAAAGGAATTAATTAAATAATCAGTTATGTTTTTTTATGTTATTTGAAAAGAATGAAATATTAAACTCTTCAGTGAATTTTTTATCGGGAACTTGATATTATATTTGTTTGAAATCAATGACAAGAAAATGAGCATTTGATAATTATATTGGGATCAGAAATTATTCTAATACACTCTCTTTGATTATAAACAACTTCAATATACACTCATCAAGTTAGATTACTTTGAACTGTATGTATTATAACCAAAATAAGGCAATTGAATTAGAGTTACATGTTGCCGTAACAATTGAGATGATTATTAAATATATATACGAACAGTCAGGAGAGTTCAGGGAGATGTTGCGATTATCTGTGAAGTCTTTGATGAGGAGGTAGAAAGGGATGTCCTGGTAGCCGGAAACCGAGGATGTTGAAGTTCTGGTAGCGATGAACAGTCGAGAGAGTTCGTGGAGATGATGAAGTTCTGGTAGTGATGAAACTGAGGAGGTGTAAAAATGGTCTCTGAAGAAAAACCGAGTCACTGAACGATGACGGGGAAAAAGGAGTCTAAGTAGACTCCAGAAGAACCTTGTTTTGATACAGCGTGCATTTAGCAAAAGGTTCGGCAAACAGTTGAATATATTCCCACAGTTCTCTTCGTGCAAGTTGATTGGGCAATGGTTATCTCCTCTCTAAACGTAAGTAAGCATATCACTAAAAATGTCTCCAAACCAATGCGTTAGCAGAATACCATGCCTTAGCAACAAGACAACAATACTGCAAAAATGAGCGCGACGCGCTCAGAAAATGCACCTGCACTAAACAAGAGGCGCGCCTCAAATAGCGCAGTGCTCCTACCGCATTATTACAGAACAATAGAATACGCATATGTATACGTTGTATACAGGAACATTAGTATAATGCATAATTAATACATTAAAAATACATCGACTGTGGCTAAGAAACATAATGCCAAAATGAGAACATGCTACACATCAATTGAGGAATTTAAATCCGTAGTCATATCTGACAGCAGCCATCTAAGATAAATGTCATTAATTCAACCAACTGATGAGGTTTCAGTCAGCAGGCAATGGTTGAAAATGAAAGTCCATGATTCAGCAAAGATTGTTACGTGTGAACTTTTGAGCGTCACGTCCATAGAATTATCTCCCAGACTTGTCAAAAAGCTACTCTTGGCGCTCTTTGAGTCTTGGAACAGGTTTGATCTCAGGTAGACCAGATGGCAGCTCTGTTTGATCCATCACAAGGCAGAATCTCTCTATGTAGGAAAAAAAAATGGGGAATAAAAAATCTGAACACTATAACACAGAACTGGTGCTGGTAAATAAAAAAAAAGCACAGAAATAAAACAAAACTGAACACAACAGCACCGGACAGTTGCTGGTTAATCCAGTGAAGTTTAAAGTAAGAGATAATTTGAATATGTTGATTATTGCAAAGAACATCTGATTGATAGAACGAAATGTAACATATTGATTGAAAAAAGAAGAACAAGATAGGCAAAAACATCTCAGTAGAGTAGCACAGAACATGTGATGAATGTAGCATTAAAACTGAGCTTTCAGCTGTGATGCTCATTATACCAAAAGGAAAAAATGAACAAACATACATGAATAGATGAACTCAACAATTTTTAGGGTAGAGTTGAGATTATAAAGCAGCTAAAAAATAAACTGGAGATCGCCAGAATGCCTTACAAAATGCTATTTCAGGGCCGTCACCAGCTTGTATCGGGGGGGGGGGGGGGGGGGGTGTTTTGACACTAAATGTAACCTGTGAGGGAGCGAAGTGAACGAGCCCTTGTGAGTGAGTGGGGGAGGATCTGGGAGGGGGGGGGGGGGGTGTCCACCCTCTGAGACCATGGAGATTTTTTGTTTCGGGATGTGAAGATGTGTGATCTGGTGCATACTTGATAGAGTATCTTAACATTGTACTTAGAGACATTATTTTTGCATTCAATTTAGTATTGGGTGCTGATTATCTAGGGAACTTTACATGTACTTTATGCATGGAACTGAAAATTAGCCATGGCTTGATTAAACACACACATCATCTCAAATGCTATCCTCTCTCATGACTTTTTGTAAGTTAATGTGATGTAACATAACCAGTGACCATGGTGACAGGCAAGGTGGACACTTCAAAGTTGTACGTACATACATAAAAAGGTATGAGCAGGATGATATCCCTAATCCTCCACATCTTAAACAGGAAGTAAGCAATTTTTTTTTTGTTTTTACTTTGACTATCCCAATGTCTGATTTTCCAAAAACTTGGAAAAATGGATATTGTACCTATCACCCTCAATAACATCTAATGCAGTGATACATGGTAGTGATGATGCACGCAAGGTGTCAAAAGCCTCGAGTTACTCTCTGCTATGAGTTGACTTAACTGGCATGAAAATTTCAAAGTTTGCAAATGGCTGATGTTTGAACTTTGGTTACCTTTTTTTAGGAACATGTACACAATTCTTTTAAACAGCTTGTATGCTGATCGTCATTGTAAAACTTGATTAATCCACAACCAATTACAGTGCACCCCTGTTAATAGAATGACCCATATAATTTTTTTCCTTCCAGAATTTATAGCTCACTGTCTACAGCTGAGATGAAATCCGATATATGGCAATGTGAATGTCATCCATCTTTTCTTCTACCAAGAAAAAAAAAAAGAAATTAATGTTCCCGACTCCCAAGTAAAAGTAGGATCCAAATGAAGTTGTGCAATAAAAAAAAAAGAAATCCACAGAAGAAAAAAAACCGACAATGTTGTGGATGACATTTTTCTGTTGGCATCTTTAGTAGATATGAATGTATTGTTCTTATTCAATGATTCATTTCCTAATTTGACTCGATCTCAGAGGCCATTTATACATCACTATGCATACTGCAAAACACGTTTACCCAGCTTTTGTATTACTGTACGTTACTTAAGTAGCTATTAATCCCATATTACATATGCTAGTCAAATATTCCAGTTTCACAACCTCAATAAAATGGTATTTAACCCGTCAAGGACGAGTCCCGAGTATACACGGGCAAGTGTCTATGGGAAATGTGTGTTGTAGCAAAATCAGCCCGTCTTCAACGGGTTAAGAAAATATTGACTGTTGCATGAATTTATGATAATTTGCCGAAAGAATGTCAAAGCTGCCTTCACATACCTTGCCATCACTAGCTAATTTAGATTGCATGCAATACTTACACTTTGAGAAATATGTTGTGATGGAATTTCTCTTCTTTTTGTCATGTTGGACCGGTAAATTTGCCAATTCCTTAAAGTAATTTTTACTAGTCTGGGACCGTCGAACCAGTGCCATTGTTGCCTTACATCTTTTGGGGGCAAATGTGTATATGTTTACGAGTGCACTAGCCAATGGTTTCTGTTGCAGTACCTCTTGTCAGAAGTTCAATTTAGCCTTCAAGGCTTTCATCTTGTTTACTTTAGTCTTGAGCACACTTTAGTATCATCTGCACATTGTTCTGATTGCCATATAGGCCCCAGTGGACAGTTCTGTTGTTGTTTCAATTTTTTGACAAGTTTTGGCTTTGCTTCCTCGGCAGCTCTCACCTTCTCTATCAGCCGACATGAACGAATGACCTGGCTCAAAGTAGCAAAATGTGATGCACTGGGTGGAAATCTGTGGGTCGTTCATGATTCTTGTCATTGCACAGAACAGAAGCCAGCATTTGTTTTGAGACATACAATTGTCACAAAAGAAGGTAATCAAATCTGCATCACAATTTCATCTGGCAAAGTCAAGATAAGTGCTTGCAATGTTGAAGGCACGTCTGCCCGCTTCTCCCTCATGTGTTGTAGGTGATAGAATTATAGAGGTCTAATGGTGGAGACATGGGGATGCGCAAAGAGAAATTGCGCAAAAAATTATGAAATGAAAGTGAAAATTACTCTACACAGTCACTGCCACTGGCCATGCCTGGACACACTATTCTGATATATCTATTTATGAATAATTATACTTGAAGATTATTCCAATTATCAGTTTTATTTGTCTGAATTAAGTGGGAAAATGATAAAACTGGCTTTCCAGGAGCATACAGAACAGTTTTAAACACTCTCACATGATACAGCTCTGATGTACACTAGTTTTGCACATATTTCTGGAAGGGATTGACATTTTTTTAATGTGCTTTGTCATTAAGTCAGATTTTGTTTCAATAAGGAAGCAAAATATAGCCAACATTAAGTTAACATTGAAAATAAATCTTCAGATTGCCCAGCAAGATGGTGGCATCAAACCCCGTCATCAAAGGCACAGATGCACCAGTCCTTTAGAATTCTTTTGTATAGGCCCTGTATACATCAATAGAAAAGTGACAACTGTTTTAATAAGTATAAGCAGTTGGAACTCCATCTCTTAAACCTCCTTCGTGCTATGAACAGTCAGATCACCATCACGGCTTGCGCTTAGTTATAGATACGTACACTCATTGCAGGCCCTTGGGAATACTGCAATGAAAGATCCTAAACTGCAATGTGCGATAGTTTTGGTTCTTTTGGCGCTATCTGCAACTTTCCACTGCACATGAACTATCAAAGATCCTTACAAGGATGTTTGCTGTTTAGTAGATGTGCAGTTTATACTGTTACTAGTTAGCACAAGTATAATGTATCATGATGACATGGTATGACTATGTTAGATTTCTATGAGCAACCTTTTCGCTTTCTTCTATGTTCTTATGTCTGATCAACACTGCGTTATTAAATCTAACAATAGATCTAGGCCTACTTAATGCGCGATGGACCTTACAGATAAATTGTAATGTTCCAGCTATTAAGGCAGGCGCAAACAGTCGTAATATTAAATTAGGCCATCCCTAATACAAGTTGTGCAAGATATCATGAATTTCAGACTGAGAGTTGCTGAGCTGGGTTGAGAGGTGCCATTGACAGGTTTGTATCGCACGAGTCAAAGTCGTACACCCCTGTCATTGCATGTCCCTATTTGATTCTGTTCTAACATCGTAGATCATATCTAAATATTTGACCTAAACTGTGCAACCTTGGAAGCTTGATGTCTCTCAAGACAAAGGGCACTTTCCTGTGTTCCTGGCCAAATTTTTTCATCGATGTGTGGTCCAAGGGCACACAGGTCATGGAGTTCCTGGATTCTGAGATTGCCTTCACATAGTCTTCAAGGTCTCCGATTGTTGCCATGCTGTTCAATTTCTTCTGAATGTTCCCATGCACACTGTCAGCTGTTGTCTTTCCTTGAAAGCTTTGTGAGGCTTCCCAACCGCTCTATGTGACCAAGAAGAATTGAGCCTTTTCAGTGTCAGTTTCTCCCTGTAATTACAGGCATGTCTTGCTGTTGGAGGACATTATGTAGGCTTCTATTGCAATTGTCAATATGTTGGGATTTTCCCTGAGTAGTCTGCTGAGATACTGGAGCACAGAGAGTTGTTTTGCTTGGGCAGTTTTTGTTCCTCTGGGCTGGAATCATGCCATCTTCCACTTTCAAGGTGATCTGAGAAATTTCTCTTCAAATGTTGAGGCATAAGTAGAGCCTAATAGAAAGCACACAACTTCAGTCTAAATCATCAAACACTGTCACTATAATTAGTGCTGTAAAGATTCCGTCATTGTCAAGTGAGTGTTGTTCAGCAATTGGGACATATTGAAAACTTTCCGTCATCTGCAAAAGCCGCGCTTCCGCACGAACGCTGCAACGCGTAAAACGGGTAAAAATCAAAGCATCTTTCCACAAAATCTGCCATAACTTTTGAACTATTAAAGTGGCAAACTTGTGGTGCTCGGATCCTGAAAGTGTACACTTCAGGAATTGTTTATGTGTACATGATTGTTGTAACATTTGTAGCAGTGATGCACTTTTGATCAGAAAAGTACCTTATGAGTAGATTTGTCTATGGCGAACAGTCCAAATTTTGCGAATTTTAGCATATTTTGCTGTCTTGCAATTCTTCCACATGGGATATCTCGGGAACAGAAGGTGGCACGAACTAGGGGTGGACGGTTTCAGAAAGTAGAGATTCTGCCTATTTTTGTGATATAAGAATCTTGTTCATTGGTTGAGCAGTCCTGACACACTTTTGCTGTAAAGTTAGACTACCCAGTCACAATTGCTGCCATAGGTAACATGTACAATCTATACAGCAGAACTATCACGTGATGAGACTACCAACGAAAATTTGAGTCATTTACCTTCACTGTCTGCCATCAGCAACAGTATGAATTCCTGTAATTTCAAGCTTTTTAGCCAAATATCATTTCAATCTATTATCCAGATACTTTTGTACAGTGAGATATTAGTTAGATATGTAACAACCTTATGAACAACATAACTGTTATGTTTGGGAGCAGAAACAATCAAATATATTCCACATTCCATCTCATTTTTTGATGACGGCTCTAGTTGGACTGATGCATTTCCTTGTAGGTGGTAAAAATGTAAACGGTTGTAACTGTCCCTTGTGCCACCTGCTGTCTATAATCATTGGTGCTCCATACATGTGTAGTGGTTGAGTGACAATAATGTAGGTATGATACCAGCCCACAGTGCCTTACATACTGCTTACATTATAAGTACACACTCTTCCACTTTGAAGTCATGCTTTGAGCTACTTTTCATCTGCTCTCTCCTCAAGGAAAGAGATCAGTTCTCCCACAGAAAGCATACTCCAGCAGCATTGCTGAAAAAAAGTTAAACTGTTTTCACAAAACTGCTGAAGAGAGAAAAGTTTCTGAAATCCTGTAAGAATCTGCTATATGGCATCCTGCTTCTCACCACCTCCCCGATCCATTACCTTTAAATTCCATATTGACCAACCTCATTGATCTTGTTTCTGTAGTTTGACTTCCTGAGAGACTTATCAAAGAATGCTTTTATAGGGCTTTGAAAAAAAAAAATCTTTCTGAGTTCAAGAAACGATACTGCTGATGGGTCAGCCAAATGTAGAAGCAGGAAGTCACACAATTTCACAACTTTCCTTCTTATTCTTATTTTGAAAAGTAAGTCATGATTTTATTCAGTTCAATTCAATTCAGTTTATTTCCATCATCAACAAAAGTAAATCAGAAAAGTATGCATTTGTCGGTTCATGTTATTGAGCAACTCGAAAAAAAAAAAGATACAGATCATGAGATATGAAGCAATTTCATACAGGTAGTTATACATCAGGAAAACAATGCACACTTTGCAATAGAAATGAAAGAAAAATTGAAACAATGGAAAAGAGCAATCTAAGAAGCAAAGTTTTTACATCGTAAATTGCTCGATAATGCTTAACAGTCTGTGGTAGATATTTCTCCCAAGTTTTCTTCAAGCAGCTCATTGAATTCATCTGGGTACTTATTGCCTGGTCTAGTATGGTGGATGAAATATTTAGCAGTACTTTCAGAGCTGTGTCATCTGCACCCTGAGAAACTTCTTGCATGTTTTCAGTGTCCTTCAGTGTATTCAGTACATCATGTCCTGCCATGGAGGCAATGCCCCTAACTCTACAAGGACCCTCATTCATCCTTTACCATCACCGATGTGATATCCCTCATACTGTCGTTCATGCTTAAAAGTTTCAACACACCGAAGACCACGGTTCTTCTCCCCAGGTACGGTAGCTCTTCTGTTGTTGTGCTATTCTCCAAGCCTCAATCATCAGATTTCAGTCATGCAGAGTACTCTTACTTGGCATTCCATCTGGTTTTAATCTAGCTAACTTTAGCACTGAAGTAATTACTGGGCCACTAACTTGGCCAAATGACACATGGAGATTCAGAAGTGCAAATACACATTCCTTATCAAAATTCTGGGGAAAAGTGACCACTACTGTCCTATGATCTCTGGGATCAGATCTTTCTTTTCACTGTCCATTTCAGACACTTTTTCCCTTGCCTTTGTCACTTTATCTTTCTATATCTCTCTTTGCCTTTCTGCATTCCATGAGCCTCTGCGAAGCGTACAACATAGATGATTTCCATTGAAAATAAGGAAGATGTGATCTGTTCCTTTTCAGTTTAGTGTTATTGGTTTGTAATTCGTCTTTTAAAAAGGGATTCTTTTGTTTCAAGAAGGGGAGGGGACCATGTTTTAGGTGATGCTCTGGACCTTGTCTGGTGGGGCTGCAGGTATTCCTGGTGGTATTCTGGGTGTTGTAGGTGGTGGTATAGGAGCAGTGGGAGAAGCTTTTGCAGGGTATATGAAATTACACTCTGATAGTTCAGCAACTTGTTTAATCTATCATGTTCCTTGTCCTTATGCAGTCTTTGAAAAGTTTTCTTTGAACTGTTCAGTTTCTTTCTGTAAGCAGCTATTGGGGCTTTTTGTTGGGGTGAAATATTCTATGAAGTTAATAGTACCTTCACTGATGCGGTTTGACATTTGTAGTTCAGAAATTTCTGAACTTCTTTGTTTTTTTCATTTCACATATTAACTTATTATGCATCTATCATTCTTATTCATAAAGTTAAGGTTTTCAAATTCCTAGTACTATCTTGTACCTTGGGCATTGTATACATGGGCACGTTACATTTCTGTCATCAAATTTGAACCACGTAATAAGTCCTCAGCCATTATCTTCAGTCTTCTCCAAATTCAAACTTTTGATTTGCTAATTCTCTTTCAGCAGCATAAAGAAACTCTGTCATGATGTATGCCTCCTCTGTCATTGCATTTTTTTCTCTGACGGAATTGCTGACAGAAATTGTTTTGATGTTAGATAGAACAAGACAATGTGAAATCAGAAGACACAACCTATCTCTTCTGTTAGTGTGTATTGAAGAGTTCAGAAGTGCTTGACAGTGGAAGATGTCAGTACTAGCATTTGATGGTTACTGTCATGACGACTGCACAGATTGAAGTTTCACATACCTTTCTTGTCTTTAATCTCCCTAAAAGTTAAACTGGTCATTGATGTCATTCCTCTCGCTACTCATTTTGAAAGCAAAGATAAAATCGCATAAAGTAAATTGGCACAATAAACATACAGATGATGCTTTTTAAAATGACAGTCTTATAATTGTTTAGAGAGAATTCTCAACTTTGTATGGGTTGAGTCATCCATGATGACTATTGTAATATGCATACAAGAAGTGATGGTATTTGTTGTTTGAAAGAGGTCAAGAAGAATGCGGAAAAGAAAAGCTGCCATTTGTAGGTTGGAACACACTATGTATCACTGTGTAAAAGCAATGTTCATGTAGTTTGCAGGGATTAGGCAAGTGTTGAGATTGATGGCTTCTTGATTTACCTCTGCAACAAGCTGAAGCAGAAGTCGGGAGAAAGCTTTGTATGACTGGCAAGGAGGAAGTCGAGGCTTGTGATGTGATGGTAGCCCCTCTGTGGTCTTCCATCCAAAGCTGCCATGGCAGATAGCAATTCATTGTTTTGACCTCGGCAGTTTACGCAGTGGAGTTGTGCATTCTCCTCCCCCAAACAATACGAGCAAAAAAAAAAAAAAGTAATGTAGAAAAGAGATGATGGAGGTAGATCCTTGTGAGACTCACATTCCTTCATTTACCAGGAAGTTGACCTGTATGAAATATGACATGAAAACCGAAATTAAATATCAAAGTTTGAATATTCGTCCGTTTTTTGGTAGGTGTGAATTATTTCTGTAAGGCTTATGAAAGAAAAACACAGTCTAGCAGCATTTGAAAAATGTGTTGAAATAAATCTTCCTCTCTTTGATTTGTAGTTTTGTCAATGCTTTCTTGCAAAAGTAAATAAATAAATGAATAAAAAACAGAAGAATGCCTGTGAGACTTACTGTAGCTGCAATCTTGAAACTAAAGATTTTTCATGATTTCTCCTTTTAGTATACATAAGGCAAGGGTAGCTATGTAAAATATATAGTTGGTGATGATACTAATCATTATGTACTTTGGTTGATATGTGCTCTGTCCTAGACAGAAGGTAAATTGTTCTTGACCTTAATGAAAGCAGAAATGAACTGCATGCCTGTGGCTTCATTATGAGTACACATAAGACAAAACTGTAATAGTGTAAGCGTAAACAATGCAAAGTATAAAGTATTTTCTGAAGAAAAAAAAAATGATTAAGACTGATTTAAGCTTAACCTTTTTTTTCAGTGGCTGCAGGTAAAAGCACATCTCCAGATAAAAACAAAACAAAACAAGCAAACAATTTGCTTTTGATTATGCTGCGAATTCATGTTGAAGGACAAAAGTGTAAGTGAAAATAGTGGCAAGAATTACCGGTTGTGATGACCCTTTACAGTTGACTCCAAAGATACCACACTTTTAGGGTGTGAGGAAATAGATTGGTCCAGGCTGCTGCGGGTATGTACAATAGTGGATTTGTTGAGCGTGATCAAAACTGGTGAATAGTGGTGTCCCTAGAGCGGGCTGTTTTGACCCCCAGTTTTTTCATCATGCAAGGCTCTCTTACATCTTGATGCCCTTTTCTGCAGGACCTCTCTCTGTCTCTTTGCATTTGATTTTCTCCGATGGATAAGCTGCTACAGCTGACACATCTCTGTTTCTCAGCCTCTGCCAGATTGGCACTCATGTGCAGGAGATTCTTGTTTTGCTGGCATTGCCAATATAGGTCACTCATTGGCTTGCACACCAGTATGTGAGGCAGGTATGAGTTCTGCACCAAGTGCATTCAGGAACACACTTCTTTCCTACCCAATTGCTGAGAAGAAAGACAAAAAAACAAACAGATTGAAGTCAATGTTTCAGTTGATGTTAGACTGGAATATCATGTCAATACACTGTAGATAGAATAAAATTTTGTAAAAGTGATGGAACTAAAAACCTAAATTCCTTCTTACTGTGGCTGGTGCACTAGCTGCAAGCAAAGCCGACTAGGACTTGACAGGAGATGACTTAGAGTAAATTGAAGAGGCAATGTGTGTTGGCGGAAGCTCCGATGTCACTAATGCACAACTGTGTTCTGCTCATTACGGTACGCTCACCAGTTACCCAGGATACGTTAAAAGAGTGATGGAAACTTGACATTGTTTTCATGCTGTCTGTACACAAGTGTGTACATTGTATATTTGTATGTCAGTATAAAAAGTAGAGATACCATTGTACATTTTATACAATTACACGGCCCTGGTTAGCTTTCACCTTTCCAATCTTTCAACATGCCACTGTGTCAAGCAGTATTCTGCACAGGCAGTATTCTGCACAAGTTGTAGGGAAAATTGCCAAGGACTTTTTTTTTCTATCCGATACCCAAAAAAGGATTTTGAAGGAGTGCTGTATGGTCGAGAAATCTCGATGCAACAAAGCTGAACATAAAAACTTACCAACATTCTCAATATTGTGTTTAGGCCTACTTGTTTGCGAGATCTCCCGAGCCTTGGAAACCCTGAATATGCTGCTGCATAATTATCATGACTTCAAGTATACTGGGGGATAGGCAAATGTTCTCAAAGTCTTGTAGTTCCGTGATACACTAAATCCCAAACGATGTCTCTCATATTTGCTGACTGGCACTCGTTGCAACATTTACATTCCCTTGACACTGGCATAATGCTGCAACAGGTGCAGCTACACCACTGTCCTATCGGCTGGGTAAGTTGATCCTGCCTCTCCTCCCGAGTCCGCTGGCCAGCTTGCTCTTGGCCCTGGGGCTGGAGGCGGGGTTTGACGTCAGTACCACTGCCAGTGCCAACTGGACCTGCAAGGCGAAGTGAATCAAAGTCATATCTCTGCAGACCCCCATTTCTGCCCAGCCCTGCAGAAGTCATACTTGTACTCGTCGTTAAAAATGTACTTGAAAATATTGAGGAGTGAATAACACACAATACAACAACTTTTTTTCAATGAACTGGAGTCTCCTCAGCTGAACAAATTGAACAGTTGAATGCCAAAATATTACCCCCCCCCACCAAAAAAAAAAAAAATAAAAAGTAAAATTGATCAGCTATCTTAGTAATATGCATTTGTGGTTTGTATGCAAAGTAGAATGCAACGCAGGTGGTAGCTTGTAAAAGACCATGGCGATTTGATGTCAAATGCGTACTTTTTAGCTTTTAAAAAATCATATTAATTTTTAAAACATTTTTTATATTTACCACATACAAAAAAGCTTAAAACAACTAATTTTAAAATGATTAAACTACATATTGTTGCATTTTATGATGAATCATAAGTGACCATTTTGAAATACTTAAATTGGTTTTCTAAAGCGCTACCTTCAACCCACAAGTTGTGCATCACCTATGTAGTAGCTTATTGCATGCTCTTGCACAATCACTTGCATTAATTATTTGTCAAAACTTACAGATGGAGACGGTGAATTTCCTTGCATAAAAATTATTGAAAGATTTTGTTATCTACTCTTCTTGATTATCAGTACAGTAAAAACCCTCAGGACTTCATCCCTTTAACATTTGGGAAAAATATACATTTTTCTAGTGTAAATGTATATTTCGGGGGGAATAATGCCTTGCCCTTTATCATGCACAAGACATTAGCCATAGCTGCTTCCATGTCCATGACTCAAAAACAACCACTAAAACTCCAAAAAGAATGATAATGAAAAAACATAAGTTTCGACAGATTTTAAATGGCTAATCTAAAGTAGATCTTGACTGTGTTGTTGTAGCATAACGCACACGTACCACTTCATACAAGAAGGGAATAGTGTATTTGCGTATTGCACTACCGGTGCTGAATAGATAAACAAAATTAATGTACCTGAATTGATTTTTGTTTCTGATCATGTGAGAGGAAATTTGCCACTTTTGGAATGAATCATGCTAATTGCACTGTTATGTAATGGGGTGCAAGCTGTCTGTGATATGTCAATTAGATAGATCTATAATATGTATCTATGGAGGAAAACCATTGAGTAGATTTATTCCATGGTTTAAAGCAACGTTTTGAGTTGACTTTGTCCCTTGTAGTTTCCTTGAGATATTGGCTCTCATCTTCTTCTTTTTCTCATCACTAGTTCTCGCATAGCTTTTTAGAGATGATTCGGATTTGTTCCCTGCCACTGCCATTATATCGCTACTAGCGAAGCCTGCACAATCTAGCGTCGTTACTGTCATTGCTCTCAAGCTGTGATTAGTGTAGTGGTTAATTGACACATCCAGCAGTCTCACAGATCTTCCTCATCTTATTTCCCAAAGTATTCATTCCCAATGGCACATTGTCATACCAAGGTCCTTCCGATGGAGTTGAAGATTTAGGTTCGCTGCCAAAAGGTGGTTGTCTTGGGGTTCATGGAAGATAGATACTTGAGCAATGAAGCAACTGGGCATCTCAAAGAACCAGGTATTTCATACATATGACCACCAAATTCTTTGTCTTCATTTTCACAACGGGATTTTGTAAGCATATCGCGATGTTCGAAGTAACGATGCCCATCATCGATGGACATAGTCTTGAATTTTCATGTTACAAAGATTTTCGCGTCCTCTTTGTCCAAAATATGTCATGACATTTAAAAACAACTTGTTTTGAAGACCAAGTGGTGTCTCTTGTGTTGACGGCATTCGACTTGAAAATCTTCGCCATGTCACTGTTAGTCACAGCTGTCTCTTGCGTAACGAACCCCTTCCCCTCCTTCTTAAGCTTGACCATCATGGCTCTGAAGACACTTTTACTTTCTGGATATTTCACTTGGTCAGTAATATCTTCTCGCTTTGTGGATTGATAATGACAACGCACCCCATACTTGATCGAATGCATTGATTTCTTGGTATACAGACCCCCATCTTCCTTACGCAGACCGGCGTAAAATTGGGAGAGAAACCAATCCAGTTCTGGCGTGGGCAAGCTTTCAATTTCAGCTAGTGAGGTTGACACATATCTTGCAAAAGATTCTTACCAACTCGTGGCAAACATTGTGTTTCTCTTAGTATTATGGGCATCGGAGTCAGATAGTAGGTCCTCCAATTTTTGGTCTGTTAACAAAACAAAATTTGGTCCTGCCATGATGACAAACTCAGCCTCAGACTTCAGAGGGTATAATTACTCCAAAAGAAAACCGAGGTGAATCTGCTGCTGCTGAGCTAGCTACTGACTACCTGTGTACCTAGATAGCTGTGTGCTGCATATTCCGCTTCATTTTTCTTCCACGCCTTACACTCATCTGGATAATTTTCTTCAAATCTGAAGCGCCACAACAAAGATCTTTCGGTGTTTGTAAGGGGCTTTCTTTTCCAGTTATGGCTTATACTAGGCTCGTAACTGGTCAACCTTATAGGCGGCAAGGATCTCCGTTTTGGTCTGGACAGTCTGAAATTAACGTGAAATTTATGAAGATTATTTCAACCAAAGTAATACTAAATACACTTTCTATAGTATGTATACCAGAAAGACTCTTCAACGATAATTAGGATTTTTAAATATGTTTCTGATAATTACCGACGTACCAATTACCGCAGCATTCAATCGGTAACCGGTGAAAAAAAAAATTGCTACCGGTAACCGAAAATGAGGCCAAACATTTAAAAATATACATATAAGAAAAAATAAATAAATATCTGTATTTTTCTTAGACAAATTAAAATAATAAAATCTGGTTTGCCAGGATAGTTCCCCCCTGTACGGCCTTAGTAAAAAACAAAACAAAACAAAACAAAACAAAACTAGAATGCAAGCCATTACCTTGAGAAATTAATTCCCCCCTTCCCCCAGCAAAGAAAGAACGAAGAAGAAGAAGAAAAAACAAAAAACAAAAAACGGGCAACAACTGAATTGATTTTGTGAAGCAGAAACCGTTCGTGTTTCCCCCATGAAAGATTTCACTCTTCTGCGAGAGAATGAGAGAAAAAAAAAAGGACCCTCATCATATCACTTGTCACATCATGATTCACGATGGAGGGGCAGAAAAATCAACAAAATAATATACATTTTTGCGTGGTCTCCTGGCTTCCCCCAAGTTTCCCCCAAGTTCTAATTTCCAACCTTCCCACTTCCTTTCCTTCTATTTTCCCACAACTGAGTAATTTCCCCCCACTGAGTGTTTTTTTTTTTCTCCCGAGTCCTGACTAGCATACCCCCCCCCCCCCCCCTCGGCCCGGCCCTATTCACGCAGGCGACCCGCATTCAATTTTCCACATCAACAATTCAGGGACATCGAAAATCAGTTCGTGGAAACACTGCTAGTGCTGAAATAAAATGGCAGGGGAGTAAATTGGCGATGAATGTCAGTGAATAAATCATCAAAAAGGGTCATTGTTACTATTTTAATTCGGAACATATGAAGTTGTAGTAGGATTTAAGTGTCGTTGCTACGGGAAACTTCTTCGTAAGTGATATATTCAAATGTTAAAGCAAAGTTTTATGAGTTTGAATTTCCGTATGGGGCCTTTCCGTGTAAAAGTGAGCCAATGTCCACTTTGAAAAGTTAGGTCCTATAGAAAACGTTTGATTTACACTACTTAAAGAAATATAATTGGAATATATTTATCAACAATCGTAGATATAATAATGATATCAAGTGATGATCATTGTTTTCATATGTGATATTTTCATATTTGAGGCCTGAAATGTATTAGACGTTACTCCTGACAATTGGACAATTTATTAAATGCAATTTTTGAATGACTAGTACAAAAAAAAAATAATTATACCCGTAACTTTGATTGTATATCATTTCTTGCCAAAAATTCTGGTACTGGTATATGAAATTCCCCCCCCCCCCCAAAAAAAAAAAAAAAAAAAAAAAAAAAAAGAAAAGAAAGAAAGAATGCAAAAAAAACCCCCAACTGATCCATGTAATGAATTTTCACCTTGTCCAGTCCACAACAGAGAAAGAGGAATTGTGACTTTTAAAAGACTCATTTTGACAGAGTGTTACACATTTGGAGAATCACACATTGACTATGTGCAGAAGAGCCTATACAGGCCCAGACACTTCAGAGAATCAGAGGATTTTTAAATAGGACTGAGTCATCAGTATTGTATCCGACATGAAAACATTATACATTAAGGACAAAAATATGAATTCAAAAGCATTGTTAGCATGATTGTTAGATTAAAGAAAAATGATGCAGAGACTCCAACTCTCCCGTTTTCGACGGGAGATCTCCCGCCGAAAACCCATTTTTGCAAAATCTCCTGTTTTCCCGATTATGATTTAATTTCTCCCGCCCTGGCTCTTTGTCTCCCGTTGGAAAGGATTTCTTACTTATTTCTATGGTATGTTGAAAAAATAAGCCTTAAATAGCACCAGCGAGCATCTAGAACCCTGGGAATTTCGTGCTTCGCACACATCCACTTGGAATCTCCCGTTTGCTAGGGGTTCAGGCGGGAGAATCTCCAGATCAGAAGGTGCTTTGGGTTGGAGTCTCTGATGATGTGATTGAAATGCTCATGAATTTTTACAAGACCACTTCCTGACCAGTGTCAACTGCACAATCTCAATATAAACTGAATGGTACACAAAAAAATGTGTGAGAGATATAAATTTCACTAGCTGTACTGTAATGTAAATGTGGTATATTGTGCAATGAGATTTATTAATTCTATCAAATGCTTCACTGACCTGGCATGAATTTAAATGAATTTGTAAATATTTATGGGAGATTATGAATTATATGCAAAATATTTCCAGCTGAATCATAACATGTAATGTTTGTTGACGGTGGCTCAGTAATACGAAAAAAGAGATAATGATAATGATAATTATGATAATTACATAAAAGTTTGCATTTTGACTTCTATTTCAATGCTGTGAAATACTACTTCTCTAAGGCATGGAAGTAGCACAGCGGACAGGGGAACAAAAACACCAAAGTGACATTTATTTATTTATTTATTTACGTTTATTTATTTATTTATTTATCTTTTTTGGGGGGTGGTGTTTTCTTGCTTAAATTGTTTTTTTTCTTGTTTGATAGATTGTGTTTTGAGGGGAAACTTGACAAAAACCAAGTGTACATGTATGAAGTGTGAGGAAGATTAATGACAGAATGGGTATAGTATTTGGTGTTACCTGAAGAGACTAAATTCTTTGAATGAAATACGGAGCTGTTATGAGGAAAACCAAGAGAGAGAATAGAATCTCCACACCTACACGTTATAATCAAAACACACTGTTAGAGTGAATTATTTATAAAACAATTACACCACGCATTACCCATGGAAGAAAGTATGAAGTGTTTCAGAGTAAATTGGGTAAATGTTTGTAGTTGTTAGCAATCTTTCTCCAAAATATATAAGCTACAGAAAACAGTGTAAAGGAAACATATAGTGAAAGGGACTTTCAGTATCAATTGATATAAAATAAAGAAATACAAATCATAGCGCTGTATACAGTATTATGAATGGGCACCTTGAAGATCATGAACATATAACCAATAGTTCTCAGAATGATGAAAGGATGATATGGCATTATGTGACAGTAATTTTGTATAGAGGATTGAACATAGAAAAGAGACATAATTGCTAAAGTGAACATACATTCTCACAGACATACACACATACACACACACACACACACACACACACACATATATATATATATACTTAAGACACAATTCTTAATACAATGTACAATGTATGGAGACAGGAAGGGGGTTGAAATTTGTCTTTTAAAAAATGGTTAGTACAATAGCAAAGACACAGAAATGTGGATATTTCTATCCTGCATGTATTTTTATTTTTCTCTGCACTCCCCTTTTTTGTCATAGCAGGGCCAATATGGTCTTTTATCATTGCCATTGTTAGTTGGTTTTCCCCCATAGCAATGAAGCAGGGCCTATTTGTCATATTTTCTTGGTTTTGTATTTATAAGTAAGCTGGTTAGCCTTGCTCTTAGAAAGAGAATTCCAGCCAAAGTCCACTAATTGTTCACAACATTCAGGGCATAAACCAGGGATACCAACTCACTGACAGGCAAAGCCTGAGTGTCAGGTCCAGGCAATCAAATTTCTAGTCCTTTTATGTAAAAATTATGTTCTTGAGGTTTTTTGTTCAACCCTCTCAGATATCATTGCCAGAGATTTACAGCTTAGATCTTGGTGCACAAAGGCAATGTGTTCTCTTGTAACATCTACTCTCATACCTCAACATTCCCATGCACACAAAACTTACTTTACAAATACCTTATGTTTCTTCACTCTCATGAAGGCTAGCGCACATTAATTAAGTCTGTACATTAATCATTTAAGACTAGGCACATAAGTGACGTTTAGCTGGCTGCATTTTTGTGTTCATTTTCATGTGCATAATGTGTGTTTTCATTTTTTATGTATTTGCACTAATTTCTCTAGCAGTTAGATGGAGAAACACAATTATCATTGTTCTTGCATTACAAATATTTTTCTAAGCATAATATCAAATCCAGAAATGGAGTTCATTTGTATGATTTTCTGTCAGGCAAGTTTTAGTTGTTATTTTTTAGGCTTGTTTTTCATTGACAGTGACAGCTTAATGACCAATACAAGTCATTACTCAATTTATGGAATTTATCATATAATGATTAGCAGGACATATCTGACCTCTATGGCTAGTTTCTCCGATAGTCTTTCATATTCAAAGTTAAACAGGAAGATGGATTTAAAAATGAGCACAACAATTGAAAAAATGAAAGAAAAACAGTGGAAGGTTTTTACACATGAATTGCAGAAACATTTAGACCTAAATGCAAAAGAAATATAACTATCTGTAAGCATTATGATGGAGTTGTAAACTTGATTGCTTTGCTCTACTTTGAAATGAAAGCAGATCCTGCATAAATCATATCTCAGATTATTCAAATTTATTGTCAATCAGTTGCAATATCTAAGGTTAGCTTGATCCTTTGCAGTATAAACTTTCGAAGATGATAGAGAATTTTCAAGTAAATATGAATCCAGGGATTTGTTCTGGTGCATCTTTATGTTAATAATCATAAAATGCACTACTAATTTGTCTTGCACTGCTAATTTGTGTGAAAACAGATATTTAAACAAAAACAGTGACACAATTGTTCTTCACGAACAGTTTCTTCAGAATTTTTGTTTGAAGACATCCTCATATTAAGAGAAGAACTAATAATGGTAAAGATAGATCAAATGATTTTTCTTGAATAATTCTTAGAAAAGAGGCACTATGTAGTTGTGATGACCAATTTTAAATAACTCTTTGTCTTACTTTTTTTCTAAAACAACTGAATACTACCTTGTGAGGGATGTTTCTGTTTACTAAAATGGTTGAAAGACCTGCCCCATTTGACTTGCCCGTAACTTCTACTTGTCCTATACAATATATACTAACATTAAGAATGATCCTCAAAAACAACAAAACCACATATCTAGACCAGGGAATGATGTCATGGGTGGCAAATCCCAGGGGCCAATATTGAAACTCTCGCCGGGGTTGAAACGGACATCATCATCTGACCTTGGGCAAAGGTCGCAGTCTGAGACGGAGAAGGGACGGACAGGGGGTGTCAAAGCTGTGGCGCCCACCAGACCTCAGGACCAGAGGGCCTCCCGTAGCTCACCCCCTCCTAACTCTCAACAGCACACTTCCAGCAGAGGACCTGAAGACAAGTCTGATGCTCCTTCAGGACGATGGTAGGTGGAGACTTAAACTTGCACAAACTTATATCTAAATGAAATCCTGAGAATGCATGCAAAACAAGAAACTCTACATGGAGACTAAATCTTGTAGAAACTATAAAATCCCATGAATGCAACTTTACACCTTGCTTTCATCACACCCCCTATAAAAAAGAAAAAGAAAAGAAAAACCTCTGAGATGTTCACAAGATTTTCAAAAAAATTCAGTAATCCAAAGTTATCATGGATTGCATAACTAAACATACCAGTACTTGGAGAGAAAGGGCATATTGTAGGAGATTAACACCCGTGAGTCAAACAGCCCACAAGTTATACAGCCCAGGAGTCATACAGCCCACGAATTTGACACAAAGCAAATAAGGCCCACGAGACCGACACATTAAACCCCATATTGTATCTATCGAAGTCGTGGGTTGTTTATATCTAGTGTTGAACTCATGGGCTTTATTTGCCTAGTGTCAAACTCGTGGGCTGTATGACTCATGTGTGTCGGTCTTATGGGATTACCCCGTTATTACCTCCGCCAAGGGAGGAGGTTATGCTTTCGTTACCGTTGGTTCGTTAGTTAGTTAGTTTGTCCGTGTGCAAAATAACTCAAAAATTAGTTAACGGATTTAGATGAAACTTGCAGGAAAGATTAAGAATGATACAAGTAACAGATAATTAAATTTTGGTAGTGATCCAAGAATTTTTGGGGAAATTATGAAGGATTTTTTGATATTTTGGCAGGTAGGGTCAATGAACTTGGGAGTTCAGGTTGCGGCTGCTGCGCGTATTTGAGGTTTGCATGCGCGCACTAAAGTGCTTGCTCTAGTTTCTGCTAGGGCGAGGCGCCGCCGTGCAGCAGAGGGTTTATGATGTAACAAAGGCTTCTAAACTGGGAAATCGGGCAACTTTCAGGATGGGTGGAAATCACTGATATCTCTATGGAAAAACAACATTCAGCGGTGGAAATGAGCTGCATGCTTGGCAGAGGTCTGTGCTCTTGGAGTGCTTTTCTAGTTTTCTCCTGTACCAGGCATAATGACGAGTACCCTGTAACTTTTATCAGACTGCTACACAATTGCACAGTCTTTTTACTCCACCTCACTCCTTTTCCTTTTGCCATCTCTCTTTTACAGAAGGTACAGTGTAAGGAAGACTGTGCCAGAGATTTAGATTGCACATTTCAGAGATTAACACTTAATATCAATAAGTATAATTTCAGAATAGCAGTTGCTTTTGTCTTCTGCATGTTTTCAGGATTATTTCTTTAAAATATTATGTGTATTTACAATGCTTGTTGTTCCATGCCAGAATATCATCATTGCACGCTTATATTGCCATGTGCAGCATTTTCTTTAAATCCACTTTATTTTACTTCCAGGGTTGCACCAAAACCAATGAACAGAGACTTCAGATGTGGAGATTCTAGAAGTGGACAGAAGTATCAGGACCATCCAAGGGTGGGGTGAAATTCATTTAACCCTTAATCTCTTTTCTGTACTAATGTTAAGATGTACTTGTATTGGACAGCAATGAATGAGATACCAGGGAATATTGGCCCTATTCCTTGGTATTCCATGAGTTCAAGCCATCCAGTATTATTATTCTTATCTATGGTCATCCAGAGAAGGCATTCTGTGAAAAGCACCATACTTTTACCTCACTTTAAAGTTGACGCTGCACTGGAAAAGGAGTGACTCACCTCGTGCACAAAAATAACTGCTTTAACAGTACCAGTTCGGGATAGTATAGATATAGATATAGATAATATACATTGGACTGTTTGTAATGTTCTAAGGGCCGAGCATTCGGGTTGTTCTTTCATGAGAGAGCTTTGTTTGTTTGTTTGTTTGTTTGTTTGTTTGTTTATAAACAAATGCCAAATGAGAGAACATTTTGCATTTATGCACAATTGATATTTGTAATGTTCTAATGGCCAAGCATTCTGGGCTCTTCCAGAGAAAGCTTTGTTTGTTTGTTTGATTGTTTGTATGATTGTTTTTAAACAAATGTCAAATGATAGAACATTTTGCAGTTAAACAAAATTGATGGTTGTAATGTTCTAAGGGCCAAGCATTCTGGGTTCTTCTTCCATGAGAGAGCTTTGCTGTTGTTTTTTTAGACAAATGTCAAATTATAGAACATTTTGCATACAAGTTGTTTTGCACAATTGATAGAATAGATGAGTGATATACTGTAAAATTCTACTCTCCCTCTGATTCTGTGTTCTTATGTTATGTTTTACATTCAAAAGTTTTGAAAGTATCCTTCCATGAAGTGGTCTTTAGTAATTGAAGAAAGTTATTGTAGAAAATTTGTTCTTATTATCATTAGGATTAAACGTGTGAACTGTTAGAATTGCAGTATCCATTGCCAGTTTATTATTTTGGCATAGTTTCAGGTGCCACCAGATAGCAATACATCCAGGCAGGGACCCTTTGGCCAAGCTCCGAACCACCCCTTTCAAAATTTGCCTGTCAGGAGCAACCTACAGCAACGACTGGGTAACAGGGTAGGCCCACAAACACCCCAGGTAAATAGCAGGGCAAAAATGCATTAGAAATGAAGGATTTGTATTTCTTTTCCCTTCCATATGAGATACCCTATGTATTTCTACAGGTGCTCATTTGATATGAAAATGGGTTTATGAAGCAATAAAAACAAAGTGAAAGTAATTGGGCATAGCTATCTAAGGCTGATATGAACTCACTGTTTTAAGGTTTAGGTTGGGCAAAACGTACTATAAAAGAATATTCCAGAATCATTCATGCATGATAAAGAATTCAAATATTAATGCCCCAAGAACTTGATGGCCGTGCAATAGGCAAAGGGAATAATGAACTATTGCCAAAGGCCATATGTGACCCGCTACAACAAAAAGGTCCTAAAGTCGCGCACGGTTGAAGCCGTGAAAATCTAGTTTGAAGTCAGAGCATTAAAATTGGTCAAAACTTACGATATTCTGATTTTGATATATTATTGGAGTCTAACATGTCTTCTATCATCTGTCGAAATTTTGAAGCAAAATGATCAAAGGAAAGACCAAAAACTAGCGTTTTTCTGAGCCATGTTTTTTGGCGTTTCAACGAAGCACTGGTTCGAAAATTTGGATTGAGCGCCACAGATAGGTTCCGCCCCTAACAACCACCAGAGTGATCTCATTGGTCAGTTTGCTGCTTGCTGCTAACCGAAGCGTGAAGCTCGCACACTGCCCAGTCGACTGGTGCACGTGCCGGCGGGGCGCGCCATGCTCAGCCGCTTCTCACATTCTGGTCACTGATTGGTTGGTGAGGAGACCGCCGACGCTGATGTGCTTGAATGAACTCTTCGGGGGTTGCTAGGGCTTACCTTCTATTGTCCAGAGGTGAAAACTAACTTGCGTGTCCGTGATCGCGATTGCGTCGAAAGGAAGACTTTAAGGGCGCTTTTCTCAAAACAGTGATTTTCCAGACGCCTCGACATGCTCTCTTTTAAACATCGATATCTCAGCAGCCGATTATTGTTATAGAATATGTTATATATCAATTTAAAGCAGAAAGATTAGGGGATTATATCATGCAATTTTCAAATAATCGACCTACCCCGACTTTAGGATCATTTTGTTGTAGCGGGTCACATATCATCAAAATGTTGGGAACATGCATCTTTTGATTTGTTGGTCAGTGCACTTTTATCTGATTCATCTTCTGTTGAACTTGAAAAGAATCAGCTTAATGGCTGGAATTTCCTGTTTTAGTCATATTGAGCAAATGCATGCCTTCTCAAATATTACCTGTGAAAAAAAGGAAATTCATAGCAATTTCATGATTTTCTTAAATAAAGGTTAACTTCTTAATTGTCAGTGCATCATCAACTGAAATATGGATTTGTATTATGCCAACCTTTATCAGTAGTTCATAATGTGGGAGCAGCTACGCAGAGACACTTTCCAAGTCTAACTTCCATTTCTTTTGTATTCTCTTTTTTGTTGTTGTAATGAACATATAAAGATGATAATACAACAATGATGATGATGATGATGCTGATGATAATTGTGAAAGTATCAATATCAGTATTGATAAGGGAATGTGTAATATGAGTTCTTCTATGATTGGTTGAAAGTTCAGTGGTCTCAGCATAATTTCTTGATTTTGATGTGACCTTTTTTGGAGGCCTTTGAGCTTCAGCAGACGATGCGTAATGGCCCGAGTGCTGGAAAGGAGTATTTGATGCGACAGCTGCGCCATCGTCAGACGTTGCTGCAGCTGCAACAAATGCTGCCCTCGGCTCTGCGAGTTCAGCTTGGTGCTGTCGCTAATCACTTGGATCCTGTAAGCCCCATACCCAATCTTTTGCCCTGTTACTCATTGCATTTGGACCTAAATGCCTAAACCATGTATACAGTATGTCCCCCCCCCCCCAAAAAAAAAAAAAAAAAAAAAAAAAAAAAAAATTACAATCAGATTTCCACATTGATAACTTTGAATATGATGAAACTGTCTGAATACTGTCTTAAGATATGACATCTTACCTATATTTTACGGAAAACCCCACTCAATTTGGTTAGTGGTTACTGAGAAATGTGGTTAGTTGTAAAACATGTCACGGGTCTGTTTCTTCCAAGTTATTCACTCGGATGCTCTTAGAAGTGCAAATTAATGTGTGAACACAATGGGCAGATCTTGGAGGGAATGGATCCCTGACATGCTCTACAAAGATCCTCATTTCTTTTTGACCACTGAAGCATATCAGGTTGTCAAAGCATATAGTGTGTTAGATCCCTTTATTCAGAAGAGTGAGGTCCCTGATTACATGGTGCTTCCCTTACACTCCATAAATGCAGTTATGAGCTTAGTGTTCACATTCAGTATTGATGATTGCATGCTTCTATCTATTTCATAGTTTGTTCGTTGTACAGTGCAGTCCTGTTATAACGGATGCAGTTATAACAAAATTCCTGTTACAACGAAGTAACAACGTTATCTGCTCTATGTTTATTATTATTATTATTATTATTATTATTATGTTTTTGTTATGACAAAATGTTGATATAACTAAAGAAAAATGCTGGTCCCGAGGACTTCGTTATAGTGGGAGTCGACTATAGTATCTTATTCTAGGTATTGAAAGGTCATTTGGTGAAGTTGTACTGTACATGAAAAAAATATGTATACTATTAATGACATATTCTATTTCCTTGATAAGATAATACCAAAATTTCATCTAAGTCATTGCAAAGTTTTTGATTGATTGCAAACATTTCTGGTGCAAACTTGTCACAGAATTTGCAGTCCCTCTCTGGGAATCATCAGAATGATCATCCACCACCCCTCCCTCCCCCCCCCCCTTTTCCCCACAGAGCTCCCCACATGCAGACATGCCAGTCCTCCTCCGCCAGCTACAAGTCCTGATGGAGGCCGTCATCCGCCTGCATAAACAGCAGCAGGAGAGTGAGGGCGCCCTGCAGAAGCAGAGGCAAATAATCCGCCACTACCAGCGGGCCTTCCTGATTGCCAAGAAGGGCGGTCCTCTCTCCATGCGCAATAACGGAAGCAACGAACAGTCGGCGTCATCGAGGTTAGCTGAGCAGTAGGAGATGAGGGATGCGTGTTAGACCCTGGAGATCTTGCACCCTTCTTTCTTTCTCTTGCCTTTTCTCTGTGTTTAATCTGATCTTACTTTATTAATGTTTCTCCGTTGGCTTGTAATCATGTTAGGTTGATTTAAAACAGGATGGAAGTACTATGCTTCCCTTTTTTCTGTTAGCTCTGATTGCAACATGTTAATGATTTCTATGTATGTGTAACATTGTGAAGCTAAACCTCAACTAATCTTGGTTATGCAGCCCAGGAAGTAAAACATGTAGATGTGATGATGATTATATTGCTGAAAATACTCTCCTCACCAAAGCCAGCAGTGTTACACACTAAGCAATGCTGCTGTGATCATGAGGGAGATATTTGCAGGTGAATATACTAAGCAATAAAGTAACATGGAATATACTAACAGATGTATGTGTATTAATCTGTATGTGTTTTAATCTGTAGAAATATATGTTTATATGTAGCTTTACATTCACATCACTCCTAGCTGGATTGCCAAGTACCAGGTAGACTTTTTGTTTTTTTAATGCAAGAAATATATTTCTTTTCTTTATAAGAGGGTAAGGTTTGAAATGACAAATATTTTTTACATCAAAACATTATTTGATATCCTCAGTATATTCAATTTTCCCATTTTATGAACCAAGATTTTTGTTATGTCTCCAAACTTTTTTTTTTTTTTTTTGGTTTTTATCAGTATGGTTTCAACAGTTAGCAACTTTATTTTGGTGGCATTTACTTTTATAAAAGGAAGAAGAGAGGAAAAGGAATGAGTGGAATGGGGGGGGGGGGGTGAGGGGGAATCCTCAGTGCAAAGTATCTGATTCAATTGTGTTGAATGCATAATTATATGTTATGCCCTGAAATTGTGGAAAACTTTCTGCTTTTAAGGAACCATTTGCGCTGGTCTGTGTGCCATGCTGTGATTATTCAAAGTTATTTGATAAATATTCTCAAATGTAGATTGAAAGTATATATTGTATCTTTTAGTACAGTCTACTATGTCGAAATATTGGGTCCCGTGAGATTTTCGTGCCAAAATTGATATTTTTAGCTAACTTGGTCAATTTGGGGGTGCTGAATCCAAAAAAGTTTGGTTCCATTTTTTCCGACCACGTCTTCAGTCGCCATTTTGAATTTCAAAATGGCCGCCATAGCAAACTGTATTTTGACCCAATTTGCATAATGTGAGCATCATAGAAGGTTCAGATTTGATGCAAAAAGCATGTTTGTGATGTCAGACATTCTGATACACCATTTTCTAATATTGTAGATAGCTTTGATACATTTTTTAGGCAGCCATCTTGAAATTCAAAATGGCCGCCATATAGCTAAATATATTTTTACCCATATCTCAGGTTGTAAGCACTATGTAGAGTATAAATTTGGGGCAAAAAGCATGCTTATGATGTCAGTCATGCTAATATGTACATTTATTTATTTAATGATGGATCATTTTCCTTAGCGGCCATCTTGAAATTCAAAATGGCTACCATAACAAATGTAATTGGACCGGTACCTCATATCGTATGCATTGTGTAAGGTTCTAATTTGGGGCAGAGAGCATACGTATGTTGTCAGACATTCTGAAAATCTTTTTCTGAGTGAACGATGGTTCATTTTGATATTAAAGTTGGCCATCTTGAAATTCAAAATGGCCGCCATACCAGAATGTATATTTTGACCCATATCTCATGTTGTACGCAATACAGACAGTTCACATTTCGGGCATAAACCGGGCTCATAATATGTTGAACATTCAGATGCACTTTTCCCCTCCCTAAAATTGCAGATAGGCCTAACTTTCAAGGCTGCTTTCTTAGAATTCAAAATGGCTGCTTTTCAGCTAATATCTCTGGTTACAAGCAACTTTAGACATATCAATGTTTATGGTGGCTTACAGTGTACATTCTTTAAACACACACACACATAGGGCCTATACATTCTGTAATAATGGATTACAGTAAACCTCGCATGAGTCGAAGCTCTCGGGACTGACAAAAATGCGTCGACTTAAGTGAACTTCGACTCTCGCGAGAGTCGATTTTTTTTCGACTCACAGTTATGTACATGTATTATAGTACATTTGCATGCATGTGTGTGTGTGCGTGCGTGCGTGCGTGTGTGTGTTTGCATTCAAATTTGTCTGTTCTTGAAGATAATGTTCTTATTTTGTTCTTAATTGAACATGGAATTTGTATCAATACTAGTAGTTAAACGTAGTTTTGAGAATGTCTGCGCTAATGTGGCAATGTGCATGTGTTATGTCTATGGTGCAATATAGGTAGCCATCTCTGTCAACCTACCCTTGAGACAAACACTCTCCCAGGCCCATCCCACCTCCATTGAACAAAACTATACAGCCAGCCGGGCACGCACAAACAAGCTCCGCCCACTTGGCCTGTCACTAAAATATTAAAGCAGCGATTGGTTGACCAAGGAGTTCTGGCTTGACATGGATAAAGTATGGATGTGCTGTGTTTATGGATAAATGGATCGATGTGCTGTGTGTATACTATACATGTGTATGTATTCGACATGCGTGCGGCGGAGCGGTACGGTGAGTGTGCATGCTTACCTGCAGCAGGTCAGGGACGGGGTTCTGCAACATGCCGATTTTTTTGTTCTCCTCTAGATGTCATGAGAATGCCAGACAAATCTTCTTCGGCTCAAGTGATGTATACTACGTGTATTTTGTACAAAAGGGACTGAATGTTTTACTTCGACACAGCCGAAATTCGACTCTCGTACTTCGGCTTATCCAAATGTTTCTTAGGGAAAATACATAGGGGAAAATCGGGACTTTTTATTTTGCTTCGAGTTAAGTGATTTTCGACTCACTCGACGTCGACTTATCCGAGGTTTACTGTATTTGTATTGGTCGCCACTCTTGAAATTCAAGATGTATTTCGACCATATTTGGTGCTGTAAGATCTTTAAACTGCAAACCCAAGCATGGTGAAACACTCATGTATAAGTCAATCACTTCAAGTGTTTCCTGTCCTGTAGGTACACTGTTGTGTTGAAATGCAAAAATGCTGCCATGTGAAACATTCCTTTAAAAGCATAGCATTTGGGTAAAATTTGTGAATGGGAAATCATGTGATTTTGATGTTAAAAACAAATGACTTTCAAAAAAACCCCTCTCAATAACTGTGTCTGACTGACTAAATAATGCCCCATTTAGACGATTTGGTTGTAAGAACTTACAATATTAGCCCTATATACTCTAACAATTCATGGGATAGTCACTTAGATAATTAAATGTTTTCTGGGCTCATTCCCTGCACATGTTTAGAAACAGCACTCTAAAGCTGTACACAGGGGAGAATTAGTTCTAAATTCTTCCAGAAATAATGACTTTTGCATTTCTTGCTTTTGAGCATGATAATGAATTCTGTGGCTACCGTTGATGTAGGAAGTTCGAAGCGTTTTATAATAATTGAACAATTTATGCATACCCTTTCGAAATATCTACAATCTAATATATCATATTTATATGTATTAGAGGCACACATTAGGTTGTGAGAGTTTACGAGGTTCGTTCTCTGGTTATATCGTCAAGTCTCTACGAGGGTAAAGCGGGAAATTGTCCTGGTTGAAGTCATCCACGCCAAACTTCTGGAAGGCACGGACTGTGTCATAGCACATTCTGCATGATTCAAGGTTTAGATACTTCTTGGTCCATCTGCTCTTGGAGACATCCTAAAATTTTCAACTTCAGCCAGCACCATGAAAGGCATTAAAGAGCAGACCTTTAGCTGTTCCTGTTTTTTCGCAACAAACTGCAGAGCATAATCTCTCAAAATTGTCAATTGTACCTTTATCATTTCCTTTTCCAGTGATGGAGCAGACAACATGCAATGCAGTAAGTGAAGCAAACCTACAAGATCCATCAGGATAATTGAAATATTAGAGTCTACGTAATAATCATCAATATCTCTGATTTTCTCGTTGCTCTGATACATACAATGGAATGAGGCTATCTCTGGTGAGTGACGGGTGACAGTAACTCCCATGGCATCTTTGATGAACTCTTTTTTTTCTTTCCATGGTCTCTGTGTCAGATGGAATTGACTGCTCAGTATTTCAACTTTCAGGCCTATTATTTGGCTCAGTTCTGTGAATTTCTAAGGCATTCATGGGTAGGAAAAATGAACCTTTAATAGGGAGAATGAGGAGAAGGCCATAAAACAATGAGATGAAGAGTGATTGTGGAATTGCTTAGAACTTATACCTTTCAATAATTGTATCGTTCAGCAATGACCGGATAATGACAGGTCTACATGTATCAGGCTGTAGAACCAGTAGAAATGTTATGAAGAATTTGCATGACTTTGGATCCAATCTTACATGGTGTATTTTTTTTTTCGCACGAGCTGAATGTCTGGCCTTTCTCACAATATTCCAGAGATTAATATATTCTAATTCTCGCAGATACAAATTCTTAGTACAAAACATTAAAATTGCCCTTTTCATCTCCTTCCAGAGTATCTCCCTTGAATGTTTCTGATACCTGACTGCCAAACACCACATTTATTAGCTTCAAGGCTGTGTCAATTTCTTACATTACCCTCGTGTGATGATCTTCTAAGTTGTGGAGGAATTCTGATGGATGCAAGCGCCACAGAACTGAGCTATCATTACTCCTTTGTAGTTTTAGAATAATTGGCTGTACAGCAATAAACATCTTGGAAGTCTTGATAATTGAAGATGACCCACTCAAGGGCAATCAGGAAAAGCTTACTTATTCCTTCTTCATTCTGTGTTATTCCAGAAATAATTACATCTATCAAATCTTAAGTGTTTCAGTTTATGGCCAACAAACAAGCTTGTGAATGGGATGCCTGGTAGGGTGACCATATAGCATTTCTTGCCATTGCGAGACTTTTCCTCGTTTGTCTTCATTCTCTTGAGGCAGCATCAAGTTTTGTAAGATCACCTTCAATTGCATCAATGCTTGCTTATACAAATATTCATTGATTGGGATTAAATATAATCATTAACGAGGTTCCACAACGCAAAATAACGTGTTGCCCGAGAGGCAAAAACGAACCGTTTTAGCGCGCAGTTTGCAAACCGCATACCCGCCTGGCTATATGGGATGTAACGCTTACACGCTTGCCCACACTATCGGACAGTGGTATGCCCCCTCCCCCCTTACGCAGTTCTTGCCCCTCAGCATCTCTTGATGACGTAATTAGAACCTCATCCTTACATTTTGAATTTATGGTGGCCATTTTGAATAGAGAGATGGCTGTCATTCTGCGTGAACTGGAAATAAATTCAGTCTAACTAGGACAATTTTGGCACATTCATCTAAGGCGCTTACCACAGTATTATAATGATGTTTTCTATGGCAGCCATCTTGAATTTCAACATGGTGGTCTATCTAATGATCCACAATTAGGAAACAGCTGTGCTGGACCATTGGACACCACAAGCATGTGCATTCTTAAAAATGTGATGCTTCTACAATAATTGCAAACTGAGATATGGGTAAAAACGCTATGGCGGCCATTTTGAATTTCAAGATGGCGGCCTACAAACTCTACAAAGCAATCCACAATATCAGAAAATGATATATCAGAGTGTTTGACATTATAACGATGTATTTTGCACCAAGTTTGAGGTTTCTACAATGCTCACTTTATGAGATATGGGTAAAAATACAGCTTGCTATGGCAGCCATTTTGAAATTCAAAATGGCAGCCTACAAATTGTATCAAAACAATCCACAATATCAGACAGAGATTTATCAGAGTGTCTGACATCACACCCATGCATTTTGCACCAAATTTTAAGCTTCTACAATGCTCACTCTATGAAATACGGGTCAAAATACAATCTGCAAGGGCGGCCATTTTGAAATTCAAAATGGCGGCTGAAGACGTGGTCAGAAAAAATGGAACCAAAGTTTTTTGGATTCAGCACCCCCAAATTGACAAAGTTAGCGAAAAAAATCAATTTTGGCACGAAAATCTCACGGGATTACATAGCAGCCTCTACTATTTGTATAGCAGTGACCATTATGTTATTACTTACTGTCTCAGTATTTTAATAGATATTTCCAAATTGAATTTGTAGCTAATCTTATTGTATTGATAGTTGTCACTAGGTGAATATCATGTACAGGTTGTATTGGACATATATCTATGCCTCATTCATATTGAAGTTTTGTACATGTACATACTTGACTACCTCTAATCTGGGAAACTAGCAACTGGACACACATTCTTTGCCTGTTGTGTACATAGTTTTGTTTGCCCTATGTGCAACTTCCCTGAGATCATTCATGGCACATACTGCAATATTATGCAGTCCTTCACTCTTGTTTTCCCTGAGTGGCTTTCATCTTGATCTTTTCTTTTTTAGCTCTGTGGATTGCTGCTCTTTATTTAACTGGTATCATTCTCAAGTCCACTTCTGTTTGTAGGACAAGAGCATTCTCCCCAGTTTACATAGGTTATTGTCTAAGCTCAGCAGTTTTGGTGTGTTACTTTTTATTTGGCAGACAATTTCCTGGTCTTTCCAGTGTACTTTACGTCTTTACTGTGCTGGTGGTGGAGCATATTCTTTTTTCTCTCTTAATACATTTGTGGTATCTATTGTTTTGTATTAACACTTAGTGAACACATGTTCACTGAGGTGCAATAAACATGCCATAATAGACTTTGCTAACACTTAATCGAGCTCTCATTGATCACATTTATTGACTCTGCAGTAAAAACAGTATTCATGTCATCATAAATGTCAAAATGTGATATGAAGTGATTTTTTTTTATCTTCACTCATAGCCAGCCAGAGTTGAATTTTCCCATTAATACACTTCGTAATTTGGCAAATTTCCTCTGCAATTATTGCACCTAGTGTGGAATTTACTGAAATGAAATATCAGCATCAAGAATGTATAAAGTAAATTTAAAGTCATATGGTTGCAACATTTTATGTTATTTTCAAGTTTATGGAAGTAATTGTTAAATTTTTAATACTGATTTCAATTTTTTTTTTGCTCTAATGAGGAAAATTTGCATGTTGTAAATGCTGAAAATTTGATTTTCTTTGTAATTGCAATCTGTAAAATAAATGTGCACTCTCTCAAATTCAGACTGCAATACCTGAAAAGTGAGCTGGTGTATTTGCAATTGTGGTACAAGTCTGAATTTGCTAAAGGAAATTTGTATAGGCACATCGCAGTTTGCTGTGGATGCTCATGGCATTTATTGCTGTTATCTTGTCTTTGGCCCACTATTAGCAGTGATAGTAGCACATCCCCTGACATCCATGCGGGACCAGCCAGCTCCATGCACAGAGCAGATCTTTTGAAGAGACCGATGCAGGGAACACGGAGTGCCCCAAGTGACTTCACAAGATTGGAGGAGTGCTCAATGCTGAAGAGGCGCAGGATGAGCATGGAAGCCAGCGCTCCAGGAATCCTTGGCCATCCACCACAGGTATCCGCACAATGTGGCCTGTCTGCACAGGATGCACGTCGGGTTGTAATGGCTGCAGGAAGAGCTTCCAATCATCCAGGAGATCGGGAGTTCTTTCCCCAACCCCGTTTGGGGAAAAGACCTCCAGACGACAGAATGTTCCATCAGGTTCCTCCGTGTCCTCCAGAAATGCACCAGGATGGGCCTCCACCCTTGCCACCATATGCCCTCATCAGACGACCAGCGTTTGAGCATGGACAGGAGGCAAGGTTGCCTCGGCACATCAAAGACAACTCCTTTCAACCCAGAAGGTCTCATCCACAAGTGGAAGATGGCAGTGATCAGGCAGCCAGTAGGGGCACTGCACCGCAGTCAAATGAAAGCAACCAATTCAGTGATGACAAAAGCACCAACGGAGGAGGCCAGCGAGAACCATCAATGCAGGTGGTTCCTCTTCGGCAGCAGGCCCCTACGTACTGCCATCCAGAGATTGGGAATTCTGATAAGTCTACTGTGGACAGAAGGCATGCCCCATTTGGACAAGACCAATCCTTTGAATGGATCAGCCGCTCAAATGGGCGTCCCCATCCAGACATGCTAAGGCTTCGGGCTAACAGGTCCATCATAGACTACTATCATGGTATCTCAGGTGAAGGACATCTTCGTTTTGGAAGAGGAAATTATCAGGAATTCCAAAGCCGCCCTCCAACAGTCTTCCCACCAAACAGAGGTGAAATTCAGCTGCTAGCCACCTCAGCTTCACCCACCTTAAGGATCATGGATGCAGTGAAATATTCACAGGAGGTGCGAGAGTTCTTGCGACTGTGCCAATTGGCTTCTAAGGAGCAGTGTCCAAAGGGTCTGCGAAGCCTTTGCCAAGAGGCCTTCCGTCAGCAGTGTCTTCCATGAAGGCCGAAATTGCCCCCAAGTTGTCTTGCCTTGGTACCCTGTCTTCTGATCCCTATGTCCCCATGCACCCCTGGCAGCTCCAGTGGGTTTGTATGGGGCTGTGTGCAGGGGTCCCTGACATGGATTTCTACATCCATTCCATTGTGAAATGATATGTGTATTCAAGCAATTACCCCCCAAGGGCAATTACCCCTCAGCTAACCGGTTAGTGTTAAGGTTAGAGTAAAGATTAGGGTTAGGTTTAGGGTTAGAAGTTTGGGTTAGGGGGATTAGGATAATGTTCAGGATTAGGATTAGGACTAGGGCCAGAGGAAGGATCCGGGGGGTAATTGCCTAGGGGTAATTGCCTTAGACCCATGAGACCATGATATGCTAATCAGATACAAAGGCTTGATGAGAGTTGTATGTATGTATCTATTGAAAGTAAATAGTGATCTTTCTTCTCCATCTTGTTGGATGTTTAAAATTTGATACATTCTCATACCATGGCATATTACTTTTTGTTCTGTAACAATATCTTCTGCATGTATACTATGTGTATATTTTAAGTGTTTGGATAAAATCTTGTTAAATTTATGTGATGCTAAATGTGGCAAGACAAAGTCATTAAAGAAGGGTTTTGTTTTCACAGAAAAGATGAATCAGAATGTTATTGAAGTCACTTTCAAAATAAAAATAATTCGCATGCATTTTAATTTTGAGAATTTCGCTAGAGCAAAGATACATGATATTAAAATGCATGTGAAAGTTCTTGCGCTACTGTATACGCTATAATTTTCGCGTACATAAATTTTCGCGAATTGCCGATGTCACACATTTTCGCAAGTGGTTAAATTCGCGATTGGGGGACCAGAGAAAATATGAAGTGGCAAAGAAAGTGTGAATTTTCAACTTACCAGCATATAAGAATGATACTAGTTATACACTGCATGAAAAAGACTAGCCAAACTCTGCGAACTAGTAAGTTAGAATTCAACATTTTTGAAGTGGAAAGTCTATTGCGCTAGATTTCTGACGAGTGGTCCCCTTGCGATAATGGATTGGCTCTCTACAGTATTCGTAAGTAGATGTGGATGTGCGTAAACAAGCTTAGCCAGTATGGTCTGTTCGGTAAGCCGTGACATGGTATTCTGGTACTGAAATGTTCGTATCATCAAGGCAAGGGATTCATTTTGGAAGGTAATATTTTCGCGTGTTGTTAATTTCGCGAATAGCTCCCGACTCGCGAAATTCGTGAAAATAAAACCCCCGCGAAATATATAGCGTATACAGTATATGCATTGATTGCCACTGCAATTTGCAAAAATTTTGTGAGGTGAAAAAGCCGTCAGCTCTAATTCGTGAAAATTTCATGCTGTGAATATATCATGTTTTACAGTAAAACTGATAAATTTATACACATAATTTAGCCTTGAGATGGTTGCAAGAACCATGACAATGAAGGATTATCAATGCAAAGTGTTTTATAGTATAGAATGATTAGGTTGAGGTGATCTAAAGTGATCACACATTTTTTTTTTCTATGACTATAGTGTTAGTAAAGTTACTGTCAATCTCTGAAAGCAGCAATTTTTCTCACTCAATTTTCCAAGGTCAGAGATAAGAAATAGGTTACAGTTTAACCTTGAAATGGTTGCATAAACCATGACTAGGATGTACATTGTGGTGGTATGCACTTTGTCTATGAGGCAGTCTTGCGTGATCCCAATTTGTTTTTACTTTCTCAAAGTCTTGACAGCTTGATAAACTACAAAGACATATACCTGGTAGTGAAAAGTATTGTCACTTGTCTGTTCAGAGTGTAACCGTCCATATGATAGCTGTAAGGCTGCTCAAATCAAGTATTTGATTATTCAAAAGTTGCAAATTTATCAACTCAAAGTATTTCCATGGCAAAAGATAATGGGTTAGTAATATTGTGGCATTCTAATTTTTTCATTACGGTTCTCATAATGTCAATCATGTCATTAGTTCTAAGAGGTTGTAAATCAACAAGGACAAAAAGCAAAACACAACATAGGAAATGATGCTAGTAAATGTTTTCACGATGTAATCCTTATTTTTATGCATATTCTTGCTTTTCCTATACTTCATGGTTGGATGCATTTGGGATGGCGAATTCATTGTAGCATTATCTTACAACCTGTACGATGAAAGGAAAATATTTTGATTTGAAAACTAGTCAGAGTTTTCAACAGGTTATTTGGTTGTCTGTTTGCTCACTTAGAAAAATTTTATTTGGGAGAATATGAAATAATATCTGAATGGAAAAGTCATCCAATCTTTTGAGTTTGTGCTTGGTTTTGGCTGATTTGGCTGACAGTGATATTATGGAAGCCAAAGTTTAGTGTAGGAGTATTATATTCATTTATTATTCTGTTGGACAAAAAAATGTCAGACTTATACAAATTGTTTCTCTTGATCTCAACATAGAATAATGGAGAACAGAACAATGCTTTAAATGTAGCATGCGATTGATAAAGATGAAGAAAGGTGGATTTGATGTAGAATTATCATATGGTGCACAATGTTACATTCTGTTGTAAGACTATGGCCTTTAATCTTTCTGACATTCGAGAAACCGACTGCTTCCAGAAACAACTTTTTTTTTTTCAGAGCAGTAGTAATGTTTGTGATAGTTATTATGAAGCATTTTAAAGTAGATGTAGTTTGTCACACAGAGTATCTTAGCAGATATCAGGACAGGAAATGTCTGATATTTTGTTTTTAGGCAAGTCTTACCTTTGTATATTGAAAGATAAACATTTTGAATCTGTTTTACACACGTTGGAGGATTTGCTGTATTGTTCTGCCTTAGAGGGACCATTTGCAGCAGCCACTGAGAATGTCTAGCACTTTAGTTATAATGCTGCATTTTCATGGTTGTAGAATCCTTCTTGTCATGTATATATGCCCAAGTGACAGATGACCAGTGGGAGATGAAACTACCATGGGATATCTGCCGAATAGTTTTTGCCTTTCAATTGAATATTAATACATATTGGTATTCAATTCAAGAAATGCTGTCGAATGGAACAGATCAGCTTCTGTAAGGAAGGCATTGACACCTCACATACGTGGGATAGTGCATGCACCTTCTTTTAATCCTTCATTGATCTGCTTCATAATGTGAGGAAGACCCTTCCTTTTCTGCAGTTGGCCAACAAAAACATCCGTTATTTAAATTTCTTTAAAGTTGTGCGAAGGATTCTAAGTATGGCCAGTCCACTCACTTAATAGGGTAGGCCAGGTGACTGATTCAAGATGCAGAATGTGCATTTTGCAATACATCTCTTAGCATAATGACCCAAGAAGTTGTGTTTTCTTTTTAACTACAAGTCAATAAAAGTGTGTGAAGAGTTTTTACTTGGAAGTGAAAGGATATTTCACATTGTTTGAGGCAGCTGGCGATGTGTTTTTATGAACAGATGCCGTTTGGAATGTTGTTTTGTGTTTGTGTGGATGTTAGATGGACTGTTGTCAAAGAAGATAGTGGGAAGTATTTCAGCGTTAAGCTAATAGAACTAAGACTGTAAGGTCAATTTCTTTTATTGTGTCATATTTGAAAAGACATGGATAAGAGACAAGTTGGTATAGGAAGGCATGATAGCCACCACATCAAACTTGAGTACAACTTTTCTCATCCTCCCTTCCATACACTTACTTTTAATGGGAGTGCCTAGGGGAAGAATTTGATGGCATTCCTTTTAAATTTTTGAATGTGCACTTGTGTAAATATTGTTATTACAAAGATACTTGTGGTTGAGCAGAACTTTTAGATGTATAGTGCACATAAGCCTGCTTTCTGTTTATCAAGTATTGGAACTTTTTACAAAACTTCTTTTGATCATTCCTGACTGTTAGTTATATGTACTAGTATTTCAATTTTTGTTACTTGGACTTTAATTCATCAAGTGTCAAAGTAGGAATGAAGATTTGAGTTACGGTGTAGAAGTAGTTGAAAGTTATGGGTCATCAAGAGTTTAGTGGTTGAAAGACGTGAACAAAGCTACCTCCATTGGGTAACCAATTGAATTTTTAGGGTAGCTGTTTATCATGTTGCAGTTATGGCCTTTTGAAGAGTAAGCAAGCGTTGCTTTGTTGTGCTAATATGACCTTGATGAACTCTATGTTGATGCATTTACCAAAGAGTGTAGTAAAGTACAGCTGTCATCACATAACCTTCAACATTTTTTTTTTTTTTTTTTTTTTGGTGGTGGTGGTGGTGGTTGCAGGTGCACAGTAAATACATTATTTCTTCGTACCAATTGAATGTGCCTTTGTGCTCTGGACGACATGCTACAGTGTAGTTCTGCACTCATCGCATGGAAAAATGCACACACAAAAGTGGCATTGTATTTATGTTTGTTACATTTGTCTCTGTTAGTTAAGGTGCAGTGCAAAAAACTTGTCCGGACACATGTGAATACAAACAGTGAATGCAGCAGTGTAGCTGGAATAGCCCACATGGGGCAGGGCTGTGCTTGTAGAATTCACCTTCCTCAAATCAAAGCAGTGCAAGTTGTCTCTGTACTTTGTTGTAATACTGGACCTACATTTTTAGAAGTGAAATGATGCCAGTTGAAGCCTTCTTTTGCTTACAAAATAAAAGAAAAAAAAATTGATGGAAAAATCTGACCTTTGCTGCAGTACGTGTCTGTATGCTTCGAATAATGCAGGATAAATCTGATAACTAGTTTTAAGCTTGTGTGTTCTTTTTGCAACCCCTAAAATAATTGGTTCCCTTCACAAGCTGGTGTATTGAAAAGGTAGGATATTTAGACCTTTCCTCAGCAGAATGAGAAAACTGGAAACTTCTTTATGATGGAGGGAAACATACATTTTCAGTGAATTTATTTGGAACCTCCCCCCCCCCCCCCCCCCCCCGAAAAAGAAAATCCAACTGTTGTTTTCAGTATACCTACAGGGTGCATATGTTCTTGATGGACATGGAAATTTCAGCTCTAATTTTTTCAAAACTCTGCACATGGTGTGATTCTGTAAGATTTCATACATGGTGTTGAGAGACATTATTCTTCAACCATGCAAAATCTTGTGATGTTAGCAAAAGGAATATACCACCTTTAATATATTAGTATCACTAATATTGACATAGCATCTCCGTATGTGCCAAGTTAGCAGTTTGGGGGATTTAAAATCATTAATTCTGTGAATGATTCACAAATCCACCTAGTCTGCACTCAGGAGAGGTGATGGCAAGACACATATCAAAACACACACATGGCGCTGATTTTGCCAGAGTCCTGCAGATCTAAGCCACATCTTGCCTGGGATCATTATCTTCTGATAAAGCAGTAAATAATGAGAAAATGGTACTAAAGAAGCAAGATTTTAAAAATAGTTTGAATGAGCACTGTGTACACATGGGACATGTGTTGTTGGTGATTTTATGTGCTTACCTATAGTCTTTTAAAGATTTGTTCTATTTTTTTTTTCTACACACGAGTGCAGCGCTGCTCTTATTATTCTGTAATGAATTGTGTTCTTGTTAATCTGCATATAGATGTTCCCATGATTTTATTGTATCATGACTGTATACAGTACCATGCATTTCATATGTATGGACTGTATGTGTAATATGTATCTTGAGTTGTAAAAACCGTATGAGTGTGTTTTACATTTATGTTGGAGTGCAATTGACAGATTTTAGATGGCAAGACGAGGTAAAGTTTTCAAAGGATTTGTAGCTAGTGGTACTATGACACAATTCACTGCAAAGAGCCTCGACATGATTGGTGATGGAGTGGGTGAGACATTGGGATTATTGTCCACATGTAGAAAATAATGTAGAAAATGAGCTGTTGCATGCTCATTGCACAATTATTCAAAATGACACACCAGCACGTAAATCTCATCACTTGGAAGGTACATGATACCTTGCAACAAGTACATTATTGTACATGCTGCATAGCCAATGCCAGCATAAATGTAACCATAGCAACCAGACCTAACTGTTGCTGGACCAGATGGCTTCAAAAGAGCCAGAAGTAAACTTTTTTTTTTTGTTTCATGTTTTGGGGCCATGGCTTGTGGATACCACATGACTTCAGAATTTCGGCTGTGATTATGAAATTATGTGAAGTTCCAAAGTGTGAATAATTTGGGTCTGTATATCCAGTTTAGTTTGAGAGGTATTTCATGCTTGTATTCTTCTCTACAATGGGATAAGGGAAATCCAGATGAGCTCTATTACAATCATTGTCCATTACAAGGAGACTGTACCTACTGTGTGTGTGTGTGCGTGTGTGTGTGCGTGTGTGTGCATGTTCTGTAAATGCAGTACAGCAGCAACAACGGATGATCCGTAAAGATTTGAGCAAATTTACACAAATACTTTACAGCAAATATCACAAACCATGATGATGTTAAAGGATTACCCAACATGGCATTTGATTGCGATCTCTAGAGTAACTTTGTCACCTGACTGATGTGACGCAAATGGCATGATACCAATACCGTCTTCTGAGTGAAATATTGTTCTTTCACATTAATCTTTATTTTTCTTATTCACATTTTCTGAGATTCTGTTTTCTTCATGACTGTTGGAGCTGCTCGAACGATGTCATTACTATGACATCACGGACGGAAGTTAATTTTTTTTATGAATGTGTATGTATACAAAAAAAAAAAAAAGAAGAAGCCTTGATGTGTAAAATTGTCTTGATTCAGGTGAGAGTTTCCTGGGAGGTGTGTCTCACCTCCTTGGAATTCCTTAAGTAAAACAATGCAGCAGCTACATGACCAGGATATCAATGCCATGTTAAGAGAGTTACCTATATTCATCATGTCATTACTTCTTCTACACATGTCTGATATGCAGCTATGATAAAAAGAATATGATTCAAAACATTGCATCCCCCCCCCCCCAAGAAATCCCTTTTTAACTCTATTGTGGGGTCAAATAGATAGAGAGATACTCCTCACATATTGCATGATCATGTATAGAGGTCATTGTTTGGGAAAATTCCTCCTTCATGACTTATGGGGGGAATCACAAGAGTGTCAGAGTAGCTGTCATGATATTTATATGGAACTATTTTGTGTACCTGGTAACCAAAATCGCAAAGACTATGCTGTCTCAGAAAGCAATAGAAGATATAGTATCATGGGGGGGGGGATGGATGTGGGTTGTTTGATACAAGGTACCTTCAAAAAGTAGATGCATTTAGGATTTTGCAGAATATGGGTTCTGACAAGATCCTCAAGTTTCCTGTTCACAATGTACACTAGAAGGAGATGAGAAAGTTTGAATACTGCAAGTTTCCAAAGTACATCTACAAATTGACATGCCAGCAACATTCAACAAGAAAGACTTTTGCCGGATTTGAGCCATTTTGGGTTTTGCATGTTCCAAAACTTTGATGCAAATTGAACAAATGACAGTTAGCAAATATGCTATCAATTGAAAGATGTACTAGTTGTCACTCTCCCTGCAAGTGCATATTAATGAACTTCACTGATTACATACCAGTTTGTTGAATCCCACAAGCTTATGCCCAACGGTATACTTCCATCTTGTGATAAGAAGTGTGTTTGTGTGTGTGTGTGTGTTTGCACTTACCCATGGTGGAAAACGAGGACATACACACAAACTTTACATTTAAAACGAGGACACCCAACAAAACGAGGACGTCCTCAGTTCGCAGACCATTCCAGACGATCCGCTTTTGCATTTAGGGGTACATGTTTGTAGGTCCTCGATTAACATTACTGTAATAAGTCCTCGGTGGAATGGTAATATACGAATGAGTCCTCAGTTGACCAAATTCCTACATACACACAGGTCCTCGGTTATGTGGTAAAATTCTTGTGAGTATTAACATGTCCTTGATTTCCACCATAGACGCGTATGTGTGTGTGTGCATACACATAATGAGGTTGGGGAAAGTTAAGCTACTGCCTACATTGTATACGGTATTTCAGAGGGGAATGACCTAGAAGCAAGTGTAGTTTTCACATGTGTTTGTCCACATTATTTAGAAACCTCTGGAAAATGGAGAATTTATACACAAAGAAATTGCTTAAGATTGACTTTTCCTCGTTTGAGGAAAAAGAGTCTTCCTCATAAGGTTCAGTTGAACTGAGTTACTGTAGTAGTTTGTGAAAAGCTGTTTTATACAAGTGTATTTTATACCTTTAATGCACATTGCAATGAGTAGAAATATCTGAGTGCATTGAGTTTTTTTAATGCTTATTGTGTTTGTTTACTGGCATGAAACAAAGGTACGCATGAAAAAATAAAGGGCAAAACTGCCATTTGTTTTCTTCACTCATCAAGTTTCCAGGTGAATGTGTTTTTCCAGAGTCGACTGTTTTGTGGCAGAACACTCAAGCATGGTGTTCTGGAAGGTGTGTCTTTGTGAGCAATACCATTATATTTTAATGGGGAATGAAACCTAAGTACTGTAAAAGTGGATATTTTCGCACAAGTAATTTTTCATGCTCTGTTGAGAAAGATGAATTTTGCATGTTTTAAATTCCACGGAATCAAGACATTACACACCGGTACATTATTATAATGAGCAAAAATATTTGCAAGCGTTTATTTTTGCACTAGTTACTGGTGGTGCAAAATGCATGAAAATTTCCATTTTTACAGTAAATCGGTATATAATGGACTGAGTAAATGCTACAATATTAGATCAGTAAAGTGTGAGGGAAAATGGACAATGAAAAGTCAACAAATTCTTAAAGTTCTGATGCCAACATTGCTGGATTAGAAGACTGCAACAGTTTGTAACATCATGCATGGATATGTATGGATATAAAGAAAATATTTATAAAAAAGAATTAGTATACATTACCTCATCATGATACTGACACATGAAAGGTAATACAGTGTATTCCCCATTTTCTAAAAGAGATTAATCTTAGGAAGTGTTTTTCATAATACTAGAAAAATGAAAAGATTTAGCATTCTCCATATTTTCTGTATACATGTATTGTTGCCCATACACGACATCACAAAATGTTGTAGTCTTTTCATCCAGTAATAAATAAACTCATAACTTTTGAATGGTTGTCCAATTATCCTCAAATTTTCCTCGAACTGAAGTGATTTGGCCTACTAATATTGCTGCATTCACTCAATTTACATAATATTATATTCATATGTATTTGGGTTTCATTCTCCTTAGAGCATAAGTCATTTACAGGCAAGCTACAGGATGACATTAACATGCTTCCATCTTCAAATTTGCCTTTACACCCCAAAACATTGTTTCACAATTTTTGGGTATCCAAAGTCCTTTTGATCTTTTCAGAGCACTACAAAACCAAGCCAGGAAGGGAAAGATTTACTTGGCATCCCGTTTCAAATTCGGACCGCAGACCAGCAGAAAATATTACAAGTGTGCATGTAGCCTGTAAACTAGACATGGTGCTTGCACAATGCTAACTGAATACAAACTAATAACAGAAATTGATTGATCATAACTACTTGGTTGGCTCTTGTCTTACTCTGTGAAAATTCTGCCCAGATACGATTTTGATGGCATTTGACCAGTTAGAAAATGAGAAGAAATGTATATCGTGAAGAAGAAAAAAAAGCTATTACCCATCAAACTGAAACGCCTGAAACCACCTGTCCATTTTTTGTTTTTGTTTTATACTATACTATTTTTTGTTTTGTTTTCATAAAGAATACATAACTAAGCAATTTGAAAGATGGCAAAGATCAACAAAAGTGTCAGAATTATTTTTGTGACACTCCATTCTCTTGGTTAAGTCTTAACCCGTTGAGGACGGTTTGACTTTGCTATAACACGCATTTCCCATAGACCTTTGCCCGAGTATACTCGGGACTCGTCCTCAACGGGTTAATATGCTTTCAAATGAATGTGACTTATAATAGACAAAAATAGACATGCAGTGAGCTATTTTACATTACAGAAAATCATCAATATGAGATTAATATTGCTCTACCTTTCAGGGAACCATATGTAGGCCATTATGTACAGAATTTGCAGTTGCTAAAGGGTTAAGGAAAGAATAGGTCATTAGCAGAGCAAAAGAAGTTGAAAATGTAGATGAACTAAAAAAACATTGAAATACAATTGTAGATGGATATGACCATCTTGAATGACATCCTCGCCGTATTGCCACTATCCTGTAGCTATGTTGTCTGCCATTTCTTATAGAAAAATCAGTTTGGCCCTTGCCCATCAAATGATTTGTAAAATCGAGAAGTTGCATGGCAGAATTTATCTTCGACAAATAGATGGAAAGTTCCCAAACGCTGTTAGGTCTTGGGCTAACAAGCCAAAGGATTGGACAAATCAAGGAGAAATACCGCAGAAACACACACACACACACACACACACACACACACACACGCGCGCGCGCGCACGCACGCACACATACACAAATTAGAATTTGCAAGGAAGAATTCATATTTGTCAAATAGGTGGAAAGTACCCAAACATTGTTACATCTTGGGCATTCTAACAGTCGAGGATTTGGAAAAACCAAGGAGGTACACCTCAGAAAAAAAAAAAAAAAAAAACACACACACACACATGCAATGATGCACATACATGTACATAAAGAAAAGAAAAACAGAGAAGCATGGTGCTTGAGCCAAATGCTGACAACTTCCATGTCCTTGTATAAACCCTGTAGTGTACTATTTAGCATGTGTACTGTTTCGTACATTGACCCAGCAAAGGGACATGTCTGTTTGGGGAATCCCCAAACGACATATTTACAGTGCTGCCTATTACTGTATGTTGGACAATAGCAAATTGCATGCCACATACATGTGTGTATGCAAGAAAGGTCTGGAGAATAGAATATATTCACACACACATTTTATGTATGATACGAGTCATGGAAGGGTCAATTACATGTATTAATTACCATACTTTTGGCACACATTTCAATCACACTGTAACTAATTTTACCAATCTAATCCACGAGTTGGCAGAGTGAAAGAGGAATTTCACAATTCAGTGTGTGTGCGTGTGTGTGTGTGTGCACTTACCCATGGTGGTAAACGAGGACATACACATGAACTTTACATTTAAACCGAGGACACCTAGCCAACTAAGGACCTCCTCGGTTTGCAGCTGACCATTCCAGATGACGGTCTGCTTTTGTAGGTCCTCGATTAACATTACATACTATAATAAGTCCCCAGTTGTATACAGTGTACCGGTATATAATATACGAATGAGTCCTCAGTTGACCTGGGGCCCGTTGCATAAAAGTTACTATTATGGTAACTTTGCCATCCAATGGTAACTACCATGGCAATAATACTAAACAGCCAATCAAAATCAAGAATTCCATGGAAGTTACCATTGGATGGCAAAGTTACCATAATAGTAACTTTTATGCAACAGGCCCCAGATTCCTACTTACACACAGGTCCTCGGTTGTGTGGTGAAATTCTTGTGGGTAAAACATGTCCTCGATTTCCACCATAGATGCGTATGTGTGTGTGTGTGCCCATGTGCGGGCAAAGTATGCATCCAATAAAGGGAAAAACAAATAAAGTCCCAAGGCACCTTCATGTAAAACAACAACACCAAAACAAAACTATTGCTATTATATGAAAACTTGCATTACACGACCTTTTAAAAACAGAATTCTCTGTTCATTACTCATATCACTCTCCACTGGTAAACAAATGATAGTTATGATCACATGTTGTTTTCGAAAAACTTGATCACAGTTCCTATTTTTGTTGGTTAAATCTCTGATGTGTTTAGCATATGTGTTTCTCTCTAAAAACAAAAATCAGTTCTTCAGATGCCTGTAGTATCTATAATATCACACTTGTGACTATTATCAAAGGTGCATAAAACCAAGGAGGTTTAAGAGATGGAGTTTCAACTGGCTGTAATTATTCCAACAGTTGTCAGTTTCTATGGATGCACAAAAGAATTCTTCAGGTGCACCTGTGCCCTTGATTCTAGGGGTTCGATGCCGCCCTCTTTCTGAGCAATCTGCATATCTATTTTAAATGCTGATGCTAATGTGGGTTATATTTTGCTTGTTTATTTGAAGATGAAACTAACCTACTGATAAAGCATATGAAACAAAAGTAAATCCCAACCGGAAATATGTGCAAAAGTGTAAATCTGAGCTGTATGTTGTGAAAGTAAAGTATTCGAAACTGTACCCTCGTTGGAAAGTCAGTTTCATCATTTTACTGACCACTTCTGACAAATTAAACAGATATGGTACACAATCTTCAAGTATACACTGTAGTTCTTTATTTACTTGTAAATCAGATTAGTGCACAGACACAAAGTCGAGTAATTTTGATTTTGATTTCATCAATCTTTGCTACATTTTGTTTTTTGTTTTGGCGCATTCCCGTGTGTGTACCAGTATGTACTGCTCATTTTTTAAGGGACAGTGAAAAGTAACTACACCTGTACCATCGTAAAGATCTATCTTCCTTAGAGAGCGGCTGCAAACATGCTATGCAATGACAAATGAATCAATTCTTCCTATCTGTGGAGCAGCTCCAGTTTGGAACATATGGGACTTAAAATATTTTTGAGTGGCGGCATTGAACATGGGATCAAAGGGAATAAGACTGATGTGACTTATCTCTTTTGAACCTTCTTGATATTCAACAGACACCAGAAATCAGGACTTACAGAGGTCAGTTCGCACCTGACATGCATAACCACGTTGCTTTACTCGTCATCAATCATTCAGCAGACTAAGCAATGGCATGGGGAAACACAGGTGATGGGCATGTGAAATTGACCAGGACATTCTTTCAATGATCCAAACATTGAACAAATGCAGAGTAGATACTCTCTAGTGCTGTTAGACATACAATGTATAATCAAGGCATTGAGTGAATATTTTTTGTGCTTGCACACGTAGTTCACAATCGATGACTACTGAATACTAATACATTGTATGTCATAGTTCGATGCCTCACAGTTGCTGAATTGATAGTTGAACAACTTTGATACTTCACAAGTAGATAATTTCACCACTCTACTTACTGTACTCTTATCAATATATTTTATAATCTCGACTAAATCATTAATATATCATTGCATAATGAAACCGTAGTTTGCATCTTCACAATGGTTTCCTTTGGAACAGTCGACAATGTGATTACTGAATGATAAAACTTTGAGACCATTATTTCAATACCTGGTACAGAGTGCTTAAACTGTACTCAAAGTTCAACAACTTTAAAACTTAAATGAGAATTACTGTTGTGTACATCTTTGACTGTATTTAAATTATACTTAAGGTCAATGGCCATGGCTGGCAAGATTATGTGAGCTCATGAATTTTGCTTCTCTTCAAATGTAGTTTCCTTTAGTACGGTAAAAACTTACTGGTATATGGCTAGTGCAATGACAAATTGGGAAATTTATTTTGGATTTATTGGTGTAAATTGAAATTAAGCATAATCCAGGAATTTAATACTGAACAGACTTTGTGCAGCTACCCATCCTTTCATATGATAGTTGATGAAAAAGTTTAAGGTAAATCATGAAACGGATCAATGCTGAGTCATTTTCATCAATACGAGGGAGCACCATCACTGAATTGCTTCAATTAGGTTACTGCTACAGAAGTTTGACAAAGCATGCAAATTTGGAAAGCTAATTGTCTGGAAAATTTGATAATCACCAAGTCAGATAATCTACAGTTTGTCAAGCTTTCTCTGTGACTGATCACTTCATACAATGTATGTATTAATAGTCACTTACAGGCATGATTAAAACATTCTCTTCTGTCCTTCAATTATCCATAAAATACCTTTATGGGAATTTTAACGCTAGGATATGGACATTACCTCCAGATCAGTATATTTCTGCGGTGTCACTAATCAAAGACATAACAATACCATCCTAAAGTAAATGCAGGGCTGCCAACATAGAAGCAAAAATAAGAATAAAACCAAATACAGTCAGGAGTGAAGTTGTGCAAGAAAGTTAGAAGACAATGGATTACAGGGCCAGTGCAATATTGTATGTCAGTTTAGATGAGCTGTTAAATACAGAACGAACAATGAAAAAGAATATGTCACACAAGACTATCATAAACTGATTTTCAGGAGAGTTTTATCCATTTATTATTTTTGTCACCATAAACACAAAATTGGGATTACACGAGACTCTACCCCCATGTAACTCTTACTTGCTGAATTTCAGATTTACAGTATGCACATCACGAATGCGTGTTCGATGTGACCATGCGTGGCTTGCATGTGCTTGCTTACAGGGCATACTGAACCAGTGAACTGTGGGCTGTGTCTGTCACACATGATGGTAACAATCATGTATTGAAGAGTGTGTGTATAATCAGCAGTGTACATGTAAAATTACCGGTATGTATTAGTTATGACGTCCAAAGTCTCTTTGTATAGAAGGGGGAAAAATTATCATGCTTGCAAGATCAACAATAACCCGACAATCTGAAGGTCATTATATTCTCCAAAATATATAAATATACTTGTTTTTCATCGTGAAAGAGAGATAATTGCTTGGAATAAGCAAGTCTTGAGCAATCAATGTTTGACAGTTGGTAGCTCTAAATTGATGGCCTATACTGACTTTTTCAAATTGCCAATACAGGAATTTAGAGGTCTACCCTCAGCTGTTAACACTAGACAAATTCTTTGGAAGAATTCACATGAGTTTGCATTGGCACCTACGCTGCACTTGGCAAAAAAATGAATAAATGAATTAAAAAACATATCCATTCACAGTAACACCCCATTAACTTTTCCATCATAAATTCCCCCTTCAATGCACATTGTACATTATTATTTCACAGGAAATAAAGGATACACCAATCTAAAACCATAAAGAGAGGAAAAATGCACCATATCTAGTGTGAAGTTTGGTTGAAGAATGCAAGAAATGCTTACTATGTCAATATAAAGTCTTTGCAAATAATAAGGTCAAATATTAGGTTTTTCATGCTACTCTCTCTTATAGTACACATAAAACTTCACAATATCATATGAAGCACTTTGCTCTAAATACCTTGTTCACACATAGAAAATCAACATCTGGGTACATTATATACACATAATGATCAACATTGGTAGTGTTCAACTGAGTAGTACTTTAGATAATCTCATTTATAACACATATTGCAACAATGTCAGACATACCAATGATTACAGTGATGTAAATATAATTCAAAATAAAAACCTTACAGTTTCACGTCAGTTGAGTTCAGATTACATGAATTGTGCAAAAATAAGAATGCAGAGATAAAGTACAAATCGGAGAAATAAGATAACAGCTTTTCTACAATAAAATGAATGAGAAAATAAGCCAGACAAGACAACAGGAGACAAATTGCACTATTGATTGTTATGTAGCTTTCACCGTCAACACTTTGAAGGGGCAGATAATTTTCTCCTGGCATTTTCTTATTGTTGCATAAATGGGTTTCATGGCTATCATGCACCGCCAGAAATTTCATTAGCAGAAACTCCACAAAGCTCTCTGTTGTGACATGTTCTCTCTTGCAAACATTAGGTCACAAATGAATTCAAAACTTGTCTTGGTGGAAGGAAGAAAACGATTCATTTCGGGATTCACTCCAGAGTCAGAGCAACGAACATGTACATGACCAGTTTACACGGTGACAGTGTTGGCTTCATTGAGTGCACACTTAAATCAAATCGCCCTTATTACACCTTTGTCCTGTAATCAACACAAGGGACACAAGGGACATATTCAATTTAAAAAAAAATTGAAAAAGAAGGAACAATAGAGGATAGATACACAAATATGATGAACACAATACTATACATGTACATGTGTAGGTATCCTCTTTGCATTATTTCATAGGCATCCAGGATGCAAAAAGAATGATGGCACAATGGCAAAATAACTAAGAACTAGACAAATAAAAACGACAGTACTTAAATTTCTGACAGATTTAGAAAAGTTGTTCAGTCCACGGTGTCAAAATCACACAAGCATGGATTGTACATGCATGCAATTTTGCCTAATGGGAAGGTGTCTACTTTGATGCTGCGTTTACACCATGTTCCCGGCAACCATGTTTCAGGCCACCGTGGACAGAATGGGATGGATGTGGTGAGACGTGATAGCCAAATGTGACAGGCCATGATCGTCGTGGATGCCGTGTCAGATTTTTAAACTGTCAAAAAATTTGCCAGGGCAGTCCCGGTGCCAATGAGGAATCTTGTATGTCGTGACAAAACGGGGTGAACGCAACGAAACATGACAGCATGTAATAGGCGGTAACAAAACTTGGAGGCGGTCCGTAGTGGGACACAACGGAAAATATTGATAGTCTCGCCTGACCACACACCGTGAGAACAGCGTCTGACAGCTATAGTTCATCGGGGCGAGGACTGGAACTAACAAAACTAGAATGCGAAGGGGGGGGGGGGGAAACAGGAGAATGTTTTGGGCAAATGGGGCTGCCGTGGCTGCTGGGAACATAGTGTGAATGCAGCTTTAAATCTACCAAGGATGAGCAATGATGTCTTAGCACTTACAGAGCAAATGGCCTCATATGATTTTTTTTTTTTCATCCCGAACAAACTATAGCCTAACTGTTCAAAGTGTGTCTAAAAATAACAGCACTATTAAGCTAAAAAGAGGAACAGTACCAGAACCCCAACCAGGGACATTTGTGTCATCTCAACAACTTTGCATTAGCCTGGCCCTACAAATTGTAGGAATGACTTCTGCCACATTTCATGAAAATCTGATTATCATCCACTTTGAATGGATGATGAAAATTTTAATTTTGACCATCAGGCCCAGCCCAAACATGTTAACCCATATTTAAAATGTATGCCAAACCTAACTACCAGTGCCATTGTTAGGAACAACTTGAATTTCTCTAATTCCACGAGCATCTGAATTCACTGAGACTCGGTTGCACTACAAGTATTTCACGATACAGTATGTTCGAGATTATCTTTTCTACACTTTTGGGAGCCCCAACGCTTGAGCCCCTATGGAGGTCATCTGAACATTTTAATGACTCTGTATCCCATGCCCCTCAGAATGACTCTTGCAACTAAGAACAACAACTGCATAGTTCCTTGAAAATATGATTAATGCATCCTACAGGAGAAGACTAAAACATAAATCTCAAACAATCGGGGCCCTGCCCTCCTTGTACCCCCTGAATTGCTAAATTGGGTCAGTACTGCCAATGCATACTTTCTACTCCAAGGAGGACCTCCACGCAATGTGACATGGTTATGCTCCGGTCAATTTGGGGAATATCTGATCGTGTTTTTTTATGGAGAAGATAAAAATGTCAGTGTCAACTTTTGGGTTCATCTTCTCAGATGCCAAATCTACTTCCCCTCCCCCTAACTGTCATGAATAATCTCCATTAATTCATCTCTTAGAGCATCTAAAGGCTAAAATGACTTGCTTGCATTTCTTCAGGGTCTGAGGAAGTACATATTTTTATACTCGTTTAGTTTTGGGTCTTTTGGACCCTGCCTTAGGTCCCCATGAGGAGTAACCCGGAAAATTTCTGCAGCTTTGTAAGTCTGCCTCTAAGCAAGATTCCTGCCAAGTTTGATTGGAAGAGGGACATGAAGTTTACATAGGATGAAAATGTTAAATGTTCACTATTTACATACAGACAATGCTCAATACACAGCTGACAATGCATAATAATTTGCAGATGACACACATTGGACTAAGAGTGATTGCAGTAGCTTATTTGAGCCCTTTTGCTCACATATACTGAAAAGTTTAATTAGCTTTTATTCTTCTTGGATTCCAGGCCTTTCCTGTTCCTCGTTTTGCCTTTCTTCACCATGCTCTTCACTTGTTCTTTCATCTGAGTCACTGCCAAACAAAATCTCTTTGTGGCAAAGTGGGCATGAGTCTTGCATGTAGAGCCACTTTCGCAGACAAAGCGCATGAAACAAGTGGCCACACGGAGTAATGCATGCACTGTTCAACTCCTGATAGCAGATGGCACATACATCATTATGCTTCTCAAGCAGTGCTGGGGAGGCCTGCTCCAATAACTTGATCTTCTGGACTGCGAGCCGTCGATTGCGGAACTTTTTCCACCCATCCTTACCCAGCTGGAAGATGTTGAAGTATGCGTGGGTGCAGATCATGACAGCGCGGATCACTCCCCGCGACTCAAAGACGAAGATCCAGGCACCATTGATAAACAGGAAAATCCCGGACACAAACTCCAGGACACTTCCTGTAGCCTTCACGTAGTACACATAATCATCTAACCCTTCCCAGAAAGTCTCTCGATGGGTGTCAATGACAAAGAGGATGTACAAGATGAGACTGACAACAATCTTGATGATAAGCTCAAGGCAAAAGGCAGTCAGGGCAAGCATCCAGGTACCTACAGGGTTGGCGTACCATAGCTGAACAATGAACCAGGCAGAGAAAAGGATGAGAAAGCACGCCATGGTCAGGGCCCTGGCATGCTTCTTCCGGTTGATGACGTGCATGGTGGACAACTGCATCATGACGCCGTGGAGCATGGTGTGGACAAAGTGCAGGATGGCTGTACTCAGCAGACACATGTTCCGTCCGAGTCGCACCACTCTGTTTTCTGGACTCATATCGGGCAGTCCAGTCTGCAAGGCCAGGATGAAGAAGAGCACCGATGCCACTGTGCCAATGTTCTCCCCGCCTTCCCTCTCCACTCCCAGGAACAACCGCGCCAACTGTCCCACCACATTTGCCGCAGGCGATATGGTTGCACTTAACCCCATAACTGCAAGAAATGTGCTGCAACTTTCGACGGCTATCTCATACACAGCCAATGACAAAAACTTTCTGAATGATTGCTCAGTGTCACCATCATGTGCATAGGTGTATGCGAATACCAATCTACTTACCTGTATACCTAATCTTGTCAACCAAAACAACCTGAGAACCGTAGGAATTTTCAGTCGTACCCACTGATTTTCCACCAAAACGTGAAACCCAAATCTCTTATAAATGTTCAGATATGTCCTTGCAATGATTCTTATGTTTATCAAGTAGTGATATAAGAAGGACATAACTCTCCACAATATGTTGAGCATTAAAATAGGTATAACGGGGTAGAGAAAATAGCATGTTTTCACAGCATCACTCATCATTCTTGCAGGTAGCACGGTGACAGCTGAGAGAAACAGACGAAGGAATACAGGTGACACAAGGCACATCCAAACAGAAAAGATGGGGGCATCAGTGTTGCTCCATTGAGAGAGATTGAAGAGGGCTGGTGTCTTGGCAAACACAAAACTGTACATCATCTGAATGCAGATATAGAAGAGGAATTCATCGCTGCACACCACTTCAAGTGCGTTGAGCTGTCCCTCTGCACCAAAGCCTGTTGGCACCGCCGTGGAGTTGGACTGGGTGTCCGTCAGATTGGCCATGCCCAACCTCTGAAGGAAGATTGCGTTCCACCACTGGGATGTTCTGAGTGCTGCCATTGCAACCACAAGCCCGTAGCACAGGCACAAGGTCGAGGATGGCAGGAAGAAGAGTACTGCACATAGCAGCAAGACTGAAAATGCAAAAGAGACATAAAACAGTTTCAAACATTTAACACAATCAATATGTTAATCTTGACTTAATTGTATCTTACTCAGCAATGAAGCAGAATACTGAAGCCACAACTAGCACTTCCTATAAACCGATGCGGTAAAAATTATGGAGTGACCTAATACATAATGAAAATCATGTTGTGCAATCTTGACACATTTTGATGAAGCAAAAGTTGAGAAATATACTTGGATACAAAATTGCACTAGTGCCCAAACTTTCAGACCTAGAGCTGAGGATATTTGTCATACGGGCAATTCCACGGTAACTGACGTTACACATAAGGATTTTCATGAAATTGTTTGCCTTGTAGTTTTGTGAATGAAAGCACCTTGGGCTTGCAATTAGCATTGATGAATAAGTTCATGAGAATGAAGAAATAGGTGGAAAGTTTTTCTCTCAAACTGCATTTCTTATCACATAGCAAGTGAAAATGTGTCGGTAACTGACGTTACGGAAAAAGGACATGGGAAATTATGGTGTAGATGTAAATGGAAATATCTCATGTCCCTGACTTTTAGCCTTTATGTGTTTAATGTGGCAATACACCTAGGTTCTTAGGAACAGGTGTGCCAAATAATGTGTACTTTAGTTGTCTCCTTCTACCACCATGCCAATTTCAGTGAAGGCATGACGGTAACTGACGTTACGTAACTGACGTTACGCTTACATTTGCCATTGGGTTTACACATGCAAAATCATGATTGGGAATAGCTATGTGATATTTCATAATTCTGACCATTCAGAATGATTTGGTTGATATGGAGTCATACCTTGGTTCATCAGTCATAAATACACAATGAAATGAAACAGTAGTCCATTTTCTTTGTGTTCTATGAAAACTTAAAGGTAAACATGTCAGTAACTGACGTTACGTAACTGACGTTACACATACTTTGCCGTGGGGTTTACAGAGAACTAATTTATTTAACAGGTTATTACACTGCTGCAATGTACCAGTGACAATCCCAGGCAACTACAGCAACAAATTAAAACAAAATCTAAAGACACAAATAATATTGGGTGGGCCCTTAGGGGGCACCCCCCAATGCCATAGCACAGTTGGGCAAAAATAATGTAAATGCACAAGAGGATATTTCTTGACATTTGTCTGAAGATTTAATTTTCATTCAACATTTATGATTGCACAGAGCCATTAATAGATTAAGCAGTTCCAAGTATGAATATATTGACATGGCTAAGGGCTTTTTTGTTTGTTTGTTTGTTTGTTTGTTTTTTAATGAACAGGAAAGTTTTTATCTACATAGAGTGCTCCACCCATAATACCTTGTAGTACTACACAAAACATGGATATTTTTGTGCTTGAAAAAAATATCAAAATATCTTCCAGGTTATGGGGAAAAAAACATGTATCAACTCATAAATATGCACAAATACGTATGAAATCTATTGTGATATATTTCTCCTTCTTTTCTTTATTTTACTCCTGATGATCTCCATCATCAATTGATTTAAATGAAAAGTGTCGCACTTTTAATATTTCTCTGTGAAGAAGAAAAATAAATGCTTTTTTGGTCAAAAGAACATTATTGTTTTATTCCTAGCTTGAAGTAATTCAACTGTTTTTTTTTTCCTTTTCACTGATATATCACGGCTTGCAAATCCATTCGAGATACCAAAAAATCGGACTTTGCAACGAAAGAATACTAAAATCAATATAAAAAACTCTTCCTGTTCATAATTATCATGTGTTGTATTACAAAATGTCCCTGCATGAATAGAATAAAGTAATCAACAAATACACACTGTATGAACATTTTTTTTAAAAAAACCCTGAATCCTCTCTCACTTTGAGCAACATCAGTGTTAAGTTTCAAACAATAATGAGTACATGCCTTACGTACCATATAATACAAGATGAGCCATGTTAACTACACCACACATTTAAGTGCAAGAGAAGAAATATCTGTTTGTGCATTTGCCTTGAGGTAGAAACTTGACTAAGCTTCCTGAAAAAAAAAAATGCCAGCAAAAGCAAACATTGGTGAAGATTGTTAAACTGTTGGTATACAGCTGTGCAGAAGTTTGTTTGGGGTTTTTTTTTTGTAGAAAATGTGGTTAACATGCAATCATGTCACTGATTAGGCCTACAAACTTTGGTAGCTTTATCATCCTGTAGGACTGGGAATGTACTAATTTGAGTGCATATATATTGCATGTGGCAAACTAAACTTCCAGATGATTTAACCTTAAACTTGTGCTGAATCAAAAATCGAAAGCTCAAGCTCCCCCCCCCCCCCAAAAAAAAAGATAATCATGGTAAATGAATGAATAAATGAATTTAGAAATAAAAAAAAATATATATATATCCATGGACATACCATGGTAATGACATCATTTCCTATGAAAGGGATTGCTGCTCTTTGTTGTAAGTTGACTTCCCAGATGTATTGAAATGGCCAAAAATCAAAAAATTTGCCTCAGTTATAATTACTGTCATGGTAACTGACGTTACATACTCGTGTATGACGTTTCGGTAACTGACGTTACACATTTTGTAGTGTTCATTTTGACTCTCCAGTATGCCAAGTATCCTTATTTCTGGTATTAAAATAAAGGCATATGGGCATACATTAGAAATCCCAAGTTACATCATACAGCTCACTTCCTTTGATGAATAAACTTAAAAATTCCTTGTTTTTGGTAACTGACGTTACATCCATCATTATCAAAGTAATTAACAGTTTTTATCAAATTCTTTAAAGCTACCAGCTTTTTTTTCTATCGTGTGGTAAAAGACTTCTCTGGTAACTGCATACATATGAAAGATTGTTGTTTAGAGTACTAATAAAGTAGATATACAGAGAGTAAGTTATGCGACAATACACTCTTTTCACCATTGAGTTAAAGGCATATTTTGGCAGCCATTTTGAAAATCAAAATGGCCGCTTTTATTGAAAAACATAATGATTCTTAAAACTTCAACTCAAGTACTGTCTGAAAATGTATGGTGTTTGAAACAAATATCATTTTGAATTTTTGGCACCTGTGTCCTAGTTACCGTGGAATTGCCCATAAGGAAAGCTACCATGATATAGCTTTACGTCCCCTCTGCGCCGAAGGACAGGGTAATCTCGACTAAAGTGCTTGCCTGAGGGCACAACTGCTACTATTAGTACGACTACTAGCCAGATAAACTTGGAACCAAAATTTAAAGACTGAGACTGTGGTCTTGTCCACTGCACTGAGCCACACTGCACCAGCTCCTCTCCTACTGTATGTCCAAGAGCAGTAATTCATCTGACAGGGTGGATGAAGTTACAAAGAGCATGTATTATAGAATGGGTAGCAAAAATCCTGAAATCTCATTGGTCGAGAGCTATTTGTTGATTTTAAATGGCAGCATGCCGAGTCACTTGGTAAACATACTATCGTGCACTTGTAGTGAGAGTACACGCACTGAGCATGCATTTGCACACTCGGTGCATCTAGTAGGTCTAATTACTGGATGCATTATTTTGGGGGGCTTTTGTCTATGTCAAGCCAAAAGGAATTGCATCCAGTAAATTTGCCAGCAGGTAGCATGATCGAAAAATGTTCCTATTAGATTTGATAACACAGATGACGCATGTCTTTTCGTGTGTCAGTTGGAATAGTGTGCACGCGGTAACTATGGAATTTAGCCTAAACCCGCTCGGCTTCACCTTGTGGGTTAGCATTCCATAGTTGCCTCATGCACACAATTCCAAATGACGCATTCAGACCTGTGCGTCATTTGGATAATACCTGCAAGACGGCCTTGACACAAAGCAATGGGTAAGTTTTAGTGGGATTGGAAATATTAAAACTTGAGCAAGGACATTACTATGGTCGTAAAAGAAGTCAATAGTCACTGGACATACAGTATTATAGTCTCAGGCATGATATACGGTGCAATTAACTTGCCAAAAGCTTTTGACCTCGCTGCCTAATTTGCATAAAGTAAACAGCATGTTAACGCAAAACCGCTGGGGAAGTGCTGCAGGACTATCGCAATATCTCACCTCAGAAGCCATCAAATGATAAAATCTACACAGCAAATTGAAGGAGAAATTATTCTCTAACTGGCAACGTTAGTTATTTTGGGTTTTATTGAGGATAAACCTGAAAATAATGTTGAAACCTAGCGTCCAAAAAAGAAAATTTGGTCTCTCAGAAAATGTTTCACATTTTTCTTTATTGCCCAAAAATGAAACTTCAGTATGACTTGTGGTAGTATGTCCATACTGTGTTCCAAATATCTTTTCTGTAATATTTGTCGCATGGTTATGTCGGGAAAAAACCAAGACAACTGTCATTAGCGACCCACGAAAAATCTATAGCGCAAGTGTTACACAGTCCAATGTATTGGTTTTCGAGCTGCATGAAACTGATGAAGCACATTGCAGGGTTCGTCTTTCACCCACTCACCACCCTGCGGACCGAAACCAAACCCTGTCGATGTGCGCCGAACCCGACACTGCTGATTGGCTATTAAAGCGTGTGCTGACAAGTAAAAGAATGCATGCGCAGGAGGATGATCTAGTTGTGCTTGTCCAGTATTTTCTCTAAAATTTGGTTGTCTATTTCCTCTGATTTTAACCTAACTACTGGTATTAATTGCGCAAACACAAAACTTCGCAGGTAGGGAGTCTGGGGATACAGACACGCAATTCGTTAATCAAGTAGAAATCTCTATGCATATTCATGCTGCAGCAGAGTTGTGTCGGGAAATAATCGTAACCCGGCCTTTCCCACAATCGACTCAAACAGAAAAATACAAATATCTCGAAAGATACATCAGGATTTTCGCCAAAAATTCATATGAAGTCTACCCATATTAGATATATGAAGTTTCAAGGGATTTGGTGGTCAAATAAGGGAGATATGAAAAGGTGAACTTTCGAGATTTTTTGTCCTTCACTTTGCACAGCACTTCGCACAGCACTTCGATGACCGTTACAAATTCAAAAGCTTTCGCCTCTTATCACAGAGAAATTGCACCGAATCGCCTGGCATGAGTCTGTGAAGATCAGAGGGGCAAACAAGAGATAGAAAACCTTTCTTGGCATTGATAACTATCTTTTTTTATTCTACTAACATTAGTCTAACTCTAAGACAAGTCCTCCGGTAAAGAAATGTTTTTTTTTCAGACTTTAGATATTCAATAGGGTCTACTACAATAGGCATCACAAATCTTCACATGGACTAGTATCCACATCAAATCAATTTTCTCACTTTAATGTAACAGACCCTTGTCACATGACAGTGATATTCTTACAGAAAAACACAGGGTCACAGCAAACTTCATGATAGCTCTTTTAAGCGTTAGAGGTGTCATCTGCGCTTGACCGAAAGATCGGCCTGTGTCTGGTCATCGGGGATACGTTCCGCGGAGACTGCGTCTGGCTTCACGGATGGAGGAGAGCAATAACGTCAAAAAAATAAAAGATTCCTCCGGCCAGACGGATCTTTCTGTCTACATCTCCGTGAGCATGATGGTGAGTGAATGCCGAATGAAGCCAGTTAAGATGTTAGACGGAAGCCTACAATTGTGTTTTTTAACCCCGTACTTTCTCTGACCCAGGACTTTCTCTGACCCAGGATCGTTAATACCGTACCAATTTTTTCAGCTTTTTACACTCGCCAATAAATCTCGTACCCAGTACTTAAAGCTCTTGTCCCGGGCTATTAAGAAGAGAAAACTGACCTTTTTACACTCGTATTTCCTAGTCCCGTACTTTCCAAACCACATGAATATTCATGTTTATGCTGTGCACTGTACTTGTACACGCACGCATTGAAAGCACTTGATTATCTCCTTTCTGATTGGTCAGTGGGGTTCGGGCCTCGTCTCCGTCTCTTAACCCCGGACTATTTCTTCGTTCTGGTTACACTTGCTTGCTTGGCACCACAATTGCAGTGCTAACCCTGCTTTTGTGCAGGGCCAGATAGTACGGGATTATCGGTGGGGCTAGCCCCCTTTGGCAAAAACAAGTGAAGTGTAAACAGAAAGTGGGCCAAGGAAAATCCAGTACATGGGGCTAAGCACCCCCCCCCCCCCCTTAACCCCACCGTTGCCCGTTGGTACGGGACTAGTTGCAAGTGTAAAAAGCACCTAGATTCTAAATGGACTTGGGTCTTTTTTTAAGTGATATTACCAGGGCCCGAGGGGCCAGGGCCAATACCAATACTCATAGGATCTCCCCATTATTAAAAGTACAGATGTAACTGGTTAGCTGTAGTGTAGACTCAGTCTAGCTAGACGAGGGTCGATAGAGTTCTAGTTCAGTTCGGGAAACCCACTCACAAGGGGGGCCCCTCCTTATAAGTAACCCGTCCCCCTTATAAGTAACCCCGTCCCCCTTATAAGTAACCCCCGGGGCACCCCTTATAAGGAGTCTCCACGCTTTTTTGCAATGCAACGCGAAAATGAAAGGACTGCGGCAATTCGCTTGATTATGTCCATAAAGCTTCACAAGTTTCCTAGTTACTCACGAAATTTGAGCAAAATCGGTTTGAGGCATCATATCTAAAATCATGGATTTAAATGCGATGTCAAACGACCCATGCGAATGCTGAAATGCGAGCGATTACTGGCGTGAGTGTCGCCAGGCGCGGCGGCGCGGCAATGCTTGAGTGCAGACGTGGCGACTGAGTGGCAGACTCAGTCGCCACGTCTGCACTCAAGCATTGCCGCGCCGCCGCGCCTGGCGACACTCACGCCAGTAATCGCTCGCATTTCAGCATTCGCATGGGTCGTTTGACATCGCATTTAAATCCATGATTTTAGATATGATGCCTCAAACCGATTTTGCTCAAATTTCGTGAGTAACTAGGAAACTTGTGAAGCTTTATGGACATAATCAAGCGAATTGCCGCAGTCCTTTCATTGTCGCGTTGCATTGCAAAAAAGCGTGGAGACTCCTTATAAGGGGTGCCCCGGGGGTTACTTATAAGGGGGACGGGGTTACTTATAAGGGGGACGGGTTACTTATAAGGAGGGACCCCCCTTGTGAGTGGGTTTCCCGAACTGAGTTGATGAGTTAATTAATTTACCGTGGTAACGTTAAAATTTACTACTATATAAATTTACACTTCATCAGAGTGATCGGACCAAGGCAATGTCTTGGTGGATAGCATTGGATTCGCGAATGTGTCATTTTGTAATCATTAGATATTAGATTGATCATGTTGATTGGCATAACTCCTAACTTATTGTCTAACGTTATATATAGTCTTACCTGCTAAGTACAGTAACGTCGACAAGACTGGAAACGCATCCGTATCGCCTAGTTCGAGTGCAATTCCGCCGGCGATTATGGCGTCCATTAGCAGAAGTGGTGGCACCCGAATAATGGGTCCATACTTTGCCTCAAGACCAACAAGATTTCGAGACATCGTGCTCTATCAAATCCGTCAAGGATCTTGAAAAAGAGAGCACCGACATTGCATCACATTCAAGGCCGGCATTTATGTTCTTTGGCGATACATAGCCCGGCTGTGTGTACTACTAGCTAGCTCATGATCATGAGCTGAACGTACAGTACTGTATACTGTACGTTTACGTACAATTGTACGTGCGGGACACTTCGCTTCAGCAACTGTCTGATCCGTTGAGCGGAGTATGAGGGAAATGATACCACCTCTCGCCAGTCGATCGTTGATTATCAACCTTATCAACGTAAAAAGATATAGCGCCATCTCTTGTCCATCGATGAGAGTTGTGAATACACCATAGAGCTGTATTATGCGATATGTAAATGCAGCTCTGTGGAATACACTCACTACTATACAAGTCTCTCTTTAAAATACCTAGTACTCAGGAAAAAAAAAATCAAGTTCATATATCTTGTAGATATTTGGCTAAAACTTAATGTATCAAATACCATATGAAAGGTAATTTAATTTGCTATCAACGTGATAGGTCAATTATAAGGAACACTTTACGCATAAGTGAACACCTTTACTTCTCTTCCAAGATAGGACTACAAAAGTAAAAATTGAAAAAAAAATGAACAAATTATTGTCATTCATGCGTAAGTGCTCCTCCATGTAACAATGATATAAGAACAAAAGACAATTTCAACACAATAGAAACCGTGAATTAAGTTGCAAAAAATAAACCTGTGATCTCTATAATATTTCTTGAAGCCTAAAAGCTCAATAAAGGCGAAAAATAATGGAGGAACATAAAGAATCTCTTGTCAAATGATGAAAATGATGGGAATTTGAATTGATTTATCAAATTAAAAAAAACTGTAAATAATAATTCGTTCAGTAATTTGATTCTTAAATTATTGAATTAAAATGAAATAAAGATATTCTGTTCATTTAGTTATCATTGTACCCTTACTCCCTTAGTGGCGTAGCCGGGGGGGGGGGGGGGGGGGGGGGGGGGGGGGCGATGGGGGTGGTGATAGGGGTGGTCGCCCCCCCCCCCCCCCCCCCACCCCCACCCCCAAGATTTGGACCGGAGATTTGGGAGGCGGAAAAAAATGCGTGTATACTGTGTGCATGCACATGAAGTGGGTCTCCTTTTCAACCTTCCATCAAATAAGATCATAATTTTTTGAATATTTCATTCAAAGTGTGCACCAGATCGTTGAATTTCAACTCAAAATATGCAAAATCTCTCCCCCTCTGTGCCTCTTTCCCTAGCCTTAGTACACTTTTTAGATTTACAAAAAAAAAATTATGAATAATTCTGAGTGCTTAAGACTTATCACTTATATTCCGAAAACTCAAACTTCCCTCATGTACAAGGGGAATTTCCCCTTTTAATCAACCCTTTCCTCCCTCAGTCCCCCCCCATCACTTTTTTTCAATGATTTCCCAAATATTCCACCAAATATGCGTATACGAGATATCTCAAATTCAACCTTAAAAAGGCAAAAGCTTAATCTGACGGGAAGGGTGGAGATAACACTTGCCCACGTCTTCTCCCTGCTCGCCCGCCCCTCCCCCTCCCCCCCCCCCCCATGAATATAGAAGTAGACTGTGGCTATACTCACACTTTGAACATATATTTCCAAATATGACACAAAATGTGTGCACAAAAACGTTTAACTGCAATCAGAAAATTATACAGAATCTCCTTCCACAGACGTATACACTGCTCTTCTGATTGAAAAATTTATTCCAACAAAAGTGTGCGCCAAATTCCTGAATTTCAGTTCTAAAAGCTTAAAACTGAAAAAAAAAGCTTAGGCTCCCTTGAATATGGGAGAGGTATCTTGCCACCCTTCCATTGCTTGTTACCCACTATAGACTTAGTACATTTTTGGGAATGACAATTTCCGAATTTTCCACAAAAAGTGTGCTCCAGATCGCTTTATTTCAATTCTTAAAACGCAAAAGCTCCGCCGAGCGGGAGGGGGAATCCCCCTCCACTAAGCTCATCCTCACTGGACTTTGTACATACACACAGATGATGCACATTCGGAATAAGAGCTAAATTCCGTGATTTTAACACTTCGATGAAAAAGTATTGCACCAAAAATTTGCAACAGATCGCTGAATTAAAGGTCTGAAAATGTAAAATCACCTTTGTCTGGGAGGGGAAATGCCCCTACCTACACCCTCGTGTTCTGAAAATGTAAAATCACCTTAATTCGTCTGGGAGGGGAAATGCCCCTACCTACACCCTCGTGTGCATGCTTTTTCTGTTTGATTGCTGAACAGACAGCGTTCATGATATTCAGTGTCAGAATTAATATAAGACGGTTATTTGAATAATACCCTTTTATAGCCACAATGTTCAAGTATGATAATCGACATGAAAATATATTGCTACCTTAAACAAGTGGGACTGTTTCAAGTCGATAAAACACGCACAAACACGCAAAAACACGCAAAAACATGCATCAATTTGCACCATTTGCAACATCAAAATGCAAAAAGTTCTCTCCGTGGGAGGGGGGACACCCCCTCCCACACTCTCCCCTTCCCCCTCGCTCGCTCCGCTCGCTTGGGCTCAGTCGCGTTCATGATATTCAGAGTAAGAATTTTTTAAATGATACCATTTTATATGTATTATAGGCAAATTGTTGATAATAATCTACACTAGAATATACTGCAACCTTGAACAAGTCGGACTGTTTCAACACGTTAAAACACGCAAAAACATGCATCAAATTGCATTTGCAACATCAAAATGCAAAAAGATCTCAACGTGGGAGGGGGGACACCCCCCTCCCACACCCTCCCCTTCCCCCTCGCTCGCTCCACTTGCTCGGGTTCAGTCGCGTTTATGATGTTCAGTGAAAAGAATTAATACAAGAAGTGTATTTAAATCATACCATTTTACAGGCAAAGTGTTCAATAATAATCTACATCAAAATATACTGCTACCTTAAACAAATGGGACTGTTTCACGTCGATAAAACGCGCAAAAACATGCATCAAATTGCACCATTTACAACATCAAAATGCAAAAAGTTCTCACCGTGCATGGGAGGGGGGACAACCCCCCCCCCCCTCTATAAAAACGCCCTATCAGAAGTGAGTTTTTTTAGATGATGGTATGGATCCTGACTAACCAAAAGTTTGACTATTTTAAAGAGCTATCGCGTGACCAGTCTTTGATGTAACTACAAAATAATGATTGAATGCACGTTACACCATCACGGCGTTAGTAATCCATCGCACCCAATCAGGTAACTTTGGAACAACCAAAAGCACTCTGAAGCGAAGCCACGAGTGTGCTTTGAACGCCAAATCAATTAATGTACATTATTTGTTTTGTAATTCAGCAATAGAACAAGATTCCCGGGCTGCTACCGAGTCTAAATCATCACCATTGTTTTTCAACCTTTTGATTCAACAACCCCAGAGTCTTGTTTTATCAAGTAGGCCTACGTGGATTAGACCCTATGATAATTATGATAATCATGATATACATATACGTGATACAAGTCTCCTTTAAATGTACCCTATTGCATGTTTCTTTTCTAAGTTGATGAACATGATCACTAACTACCTATAGTTTGTGGGCACCTACATGTAACCAGGGAGGTGATCCACCTCCCGAGTATGATGTAACAATGTTTTAGACAAAGAGGATTTTTTTTAGAGACTAAAATGATCAATTTTTGTGGGCTATATTGCCATGAAGATCCGAAGGTTAATGATCAAGCAACTAAAACACTTCACTTCTAATACTCAGATTGTACAACCAACTTATAGAGGAAGGTTATAATCATATAATAGCAATTACAGTCAATTACCTGAATGAATATTGGTTGACATCAATAACACCACTGAAAATAAAACTATACCTGGATAAAAGGAGATTTGAAACTAAAACAATTTACATTAATCAGTCATTGCACCGGAACATGCCATATGCACTATATGAAAAACATAATCGTCTGGTTGATAAAATTTGTTACTTTATAAATTTTGTTATATACCTACAAATTGCATAAAATGAAAGACAAATAAGATAAATACGTGCATCATGATTTTCTTTTTATTGTCATGTTAAAAAGAAAATGATAGACTTCCATTGGTTCATTGCATTCTGTACCCTCTGAAGAGAAGAGCCATACACCATCATCATTAATTCCCACGGGTGACATTATAGGATAAGGCTATATTGTGACAAAATGATAAAGTGCGTCCGTTTCAATGAAGATTTTGTTCCAGCACTGTTTGTGCTTTAATAGCACAGATACCCATATCAGAATAAAGTCATGAACTTCTATATGCATCTGCGCATGGTCCATTTTCCATTGGTTCGTTGAAGAATATGTTCATGAGGCATTTGACATAATAGACACATAGGCACATACAAGGGATCTTTATAGATATGACAATTGTGTATACTGGTACTGGGCCAATGGAGCTGACAGTCTTTGACACAGGGGGAACCATGCACAGATTTTTCCCAATCATTTTATCGATGCAGGACCCGAGCTGGTGATACTCGAGTCAGAAAATCGAATATAAGTCTCTAAATTCTCAATCCTGATTGGCTGATCATACCTGACTTACGTTCGATTTTCTGACTAAAGTTTGATTGCATCTTTTTTATGCCTCAGGTCCCAGTTTATTGATAGCAAATGCTGAAGGTCAGCACAGAGCTTGAGAGATATCGGGACCATGCACTTGCATGCCTCGTCCCGTTCCCTCAAAGAGGCTTGAGACAGGTGCGTCTGAGAGGAATAAAGGGGAAAAATCGGATATATTGGATAGGATTGTTCGTAGATATCATTATAGTCCCTTTTTCAATTCAATTTAATTCAATTCAAAACCTACTTGCGCTTCAGACTGAGTGCAAGAACTTCACTGCAGATAAGAAAAGGTGCAACCATGTAATGGATGTTGAGCGTTGACTTTATCTCCTTTGTCATTTCCCTATGGAAATTATAACTATATAATTATATAGTAGTGCCATCCAATTGAATTCGAAATGATTAACCAAAATGATAATGAAAGAATGCTTTGATGTTGATGTCACATTTGCAATCTTAAAGCCTTTAATATCTTTATTGTTATTATCATTATTATCATTATTATTATTATTGTTATTATTATTACTACTACTATTATATTCATCTATTTATTTATTTATTTGGGCATACAAGCGCCGCAAATGACATTGCAAGATGAACACATCCATTGTATTTTTTTTTTTTTTTACAAAGCCATCATGAATAATGAAAGTGAATAGAGAGGTTCCCATGAGCTTTTGATATGCGACGCGAAGGCTATAAGACGAGGTATAGCCTCCCAGGTTGGACAATGGAACCAACAGCTGTCTCGAGCATGACATTGTCCAAAACACCATTTTGCCTCATTTTCGTCAGCTTTAGCGTTTGTATCGCAGATCTAAAGCTTGCTATTATACACCACAGCATCAGCAGAGAAACAGTAACGGATTTCATTTTCGTCATGTGCACTTGAAATATTGTCAGAGACCAGAATAAAACTTCCCTTTATCCAATGTACTATTGATTGTTCCCATACATACGTATACACCCCCCATGCATTTATCAAAACACATGCAGATTTCAGCTTAATTCCTCAAGTGTTTATGACTATAAAACAGACAAGAAAATGATTATAAAAAGAAAGAAAATGATTATAAAAAGAAAGAAAATGATTATAAAAAGAAAGAAAATGATTATAAAAAGAAAGAAAATGCTAACCATACAAATTTTCACGCACTGGAAACTTATACTGGTCCTTTTTGCTCCCTATTTTTGTTTCGAATTATCTTCAGATTTCTTCTTCTCCCCTTCCTTCTCTCCACTCCCGCTGCTACCTCCTCCTCCTCCACTGGCCTTGTTCTTCTCTCTCTGCTCCTGTGCCATCTTCCGGTAGATTACATCACAGGGATGGTCCAAAGTACTCTCCCCAGTGGTGAAGTTGAAGTAGTAGATATCACCCGATGAAATTTCCTGACTGTATCATCAATAATGGAGGAAATTGAGGAATAAGCTTTAAGCGTGCCATCGAGCATGCGAGATAACCTCAATCGCTTTCTCGACCCTTTTTAAATCCGATATACGATAAGAAAGCGAAATCTGAGATCTCGTCATCGAGACTAATTAATAAACGAGTCCATTAAGAAGGTGAAAAGGCAAAATGTTGTATACTATACTCAGTATTTATCTCGACTTTTCTGGAATCAGAGAGTTTAGCTCAGTTATCATCTTAACTTATGCCATCTTGATATCTATCAATAATATAGTTTGTATATATCGCATTATGTTGGAGCTATACAATAAAGGAAAATATAACGTCCAGACTATGAAAGAGTAATGTGTTCGTTGAGAGTTGGCGCTGCATGCGATGAGCTGACTTGCTAAGCGTTTCTTGGTTCATTTCCCTTGTCATGAAGTCATCCTTAAAAACATCAGTTGCCATCCGATCACGATTAGCTTGTGATATTTATCACACAAGATAACGCCTAAGATATTCCCCAAGCCATTTACTCATTTCCATTGTCAATGTCCTTGATACCATAATATATACCCCTTCGTTTCTATTTTCTCAACTGCATATATTTATTATACGACGTCACATAATTATTATAGAGAACGCGAAGAAGGTCAGTCTTACATAATTTATGTTAAAGTTTGTCTGAAAATCTATTCAAAGAAACACAAAAGAAAGTTACTTTTAGCCAATCATCTCTCTGTCTGGACCTGCTGTGTATATCGTTATTTCTTGCTATAGTCTCCTACCCTAAGGGTTAAGACCACTTGACCTTTGAGATGTTTGTCCCTGGACAGAGAATTCATGTTATCGGGATTGATCTCGCTTGATCGAGTTGATCTGATCGGCAGTGGGAACGGGGTATAGCTACTGTGGACTGCCACCTGTTGTGGTCTGGAGATGGGGACTAATATACAGTGCTATACATTTAAATGTGAAATGGACACTACTACGCATGGGGGTATTTCCCACAGAATAATTGAGCTGACATTGTGTGCATGTCACAGACACTATAAAGAATAGTATACTATTGATATGTAAATGCGAATGAATGTACAAATTAATGTGAAACAAACGATGAGTATACTCTGCAAGAATGACATGAAGAAGTACTGTAAATAAAGCGATGGAAAAGATTGATCCACTATAACGCACAGCTTGTGGACATGGATTTCTCGGTAAACAATACTGGTTATAGCATGCATATCCAAAATGCATCAAGGGCCTACACGTTTGATAAAAGTATTTCTTAACTGTTATAATGAAAGTACATTGTCAACAATACTTAAAAAGTACCAAAAATATCTAATATACTTACAAAGTACCAAAAAATACAAATGTACAGATGATATTATCATCTGTACTTTTGCTGAAAACCAATGTCATTGAACGGAACTGAGGCTTATCGGTATATATAGCAACAGTGTCCAGGGAAAAGGGGATATTGTTTCCTTGATTGTCCAAACCATGAACTTCACTCACTCATTCACTCATTCATTTACATGTATTTTCATTCTCATTTTTCTTCCAAATAAACATAACACAGAATAAATCAGGAATTGTATCATAAGCATATAATATTATACATTAGAATGCGATACTCTATGGAATGTGTTCCAAATGAAGTGTTTAGAGCATTGTGCAATGCGCTCATAATGCCCCAATTCGATTATTGTGATCTATGATGGTCAAATTGCTCTTTGGCACTATTGAGAAAATTGGATGCCTGTACAGTGATGGGGCGATCGATAACGGCCCGTTAGCGATCGCCCCTGCTAACCTGGAAATATTGAACTGCACATTACTTCAATATGAGACGATTCTGAAGCAAATAATTTTCACACAGCAATAGATATATAATATACTCTTAAATGAATCCCACAAGGATTGGAACAATCATCCCCTAGCATTCCCATTGATTCCCACTGATAAGTTACTAGTCATCCCCTTTAGATGTTATGAATTGTATTTTTACGTTTTTACCCATCTGCAGGGCCCTCATTAAAAGCAGTTTTATAACTGACGAGGCCACCCTGGTTGAATAAAACTGGAAATAATTAAATAAAATAATAAATAAATAAAATATAATATATAACAACTATAGATAGAAATATACCTTCGAAGGAGAGGAAATTCTATTAATTTATATAGGCCTAATGTGAATATTTAGCATCTTATTTTCACTTTACTGCACTTCCCTATATATATCATGATGGAGAATGTCATAAATTATGACAAAAAATGGTTACCATGGTTTCCAGCCAGCTGGGAGTGGTTTAGTGATCCCTTCCTTAGCAATCCACATCAACTCAGGCTCAGTCTCAGGATCAATGCCAATCATTGTTGTAGCATATTCATATACTTCTGAAAAGAATAAATTTCTCCATTCGATGACAGTGTCAATTTCTAATCACGTGATTATCAGGTGATTTCGTCATATAAGCACACTTACAACTCGGCCATTTGGAGTTCAAAATTAGGCCTAATTGTAAAGAATCATACAAAATATTTGATGACGGTGGTAGCTTCGTCCGATCCTCCTATATGCATGTTATACCAATACTCGGGTTTTTTTTTATTCATTTCACATTTTCAAGAGTCAAAGAAATTAATCATATATTCAAAGGTTAAACATCAGTCAATTCGAATGCACAATAAAGTTGCAATTCATAATCATAGTCGCAGAAAGTCTTTACCAAAACTAAATCCTCTTTGACATGCATTATTCATTTCACATTTTCAAGAGTCAAAGAAATTAATCATAAATTTAAAGGGTAAACATCAATCAATTCGAATGCACAATAAAGTTGCAATTCATAATCATAGTCGCAGAAAGTCTTCACCAAAACTAAATCCTCTTTGACATGCATCAAAGGAAATCTCCGATAGCGAATGATTTTCAGATTTTTACATCATGGGCCCTGTTTTATGAAGAATTATAATATATGGCTGATTTCTATCAAAAGTCTGTAGCAGCCTCTATGGTAAGAGAAGTTACAATCGATTTTATCTTTTGATAAAACGGGGCCCTGAACAACTATAAATCGGTTATGGTACATGTACATGTATAAGTACAGAATTTCAGAATTTAAAGTGATCGGGATGAGGAATAAGAATGTTTGCAAAATTTATAACAAATCATAATGAACAAGGATGATGACGTGGCAGCCACAACATAAGAACACAGGAGTGTGGGCTCAAGAAAGCAGAACAAAATAGGAAAAAATGTGTACTATTTTATTATATGTAGATTCTACACAGATGTGAACTTATTAAATTGAATTGAATTGAATTGAATTTATTTATTCAGCATAAAAACAACAGAGAAAGACATTGATGAACAATCATGACAGACACAGAGAAAAAAACATAACTTTGGAATACATAAAGCTGAAGGGAAGCAGTCAACGAGGAATTAGGTTTCCTTAAAATCTGGCCGACCCTGAAAATCAATTTAAAAAAATGCATTGGTGGTACATTTTTCATATTTGTAAAAAAAAAATAAAAATGAGATGAAAAACAAATATACCGTTGCAAGAACAAAACATAAATCAATACAGCATTATACACAATACACTATATTTACATTACGAACGCAATACGAACAAAGTGAGTTACAATCATTAGATAGAATACATGTATAAATGCCAACCGAGCATGTCAAAAACTTAGGAATGATAATTTTGTATAAAATTCTCCTTAAGATTACGTTTGAATACATTAAAAGAGGTACTTTACGATTATCATCTGGTATTGAATTCCATATAAGCGGACCTTGATAAAACACAGATTTCTGAAATAACAATGTTCTTACTTTTGGCATGTAAAAATTCTCAGCGTTTCTGGTATAATATGAATGAATATTGCAATTCAAGGTGAAATAATGCATCAGAGAATCAGGTAAAAGCTTTCTATGCCATAAAAACATAAGATTTCCTAAAATATACTTGTGTCTGTCATAAAACTTTAAAATCTTTTGGGAATTAAAAGTTGGTGAAGTGTGAGCTAAATAAGTTGAATGGTTAATAACCCTTATTGCACGTTTTTGTAGTTTAAAAAGTCTGTCTATGTATATATTTGCAGCACTACCCCAAACAGAAAGACCATATTAAAAAAAAGGGCGCAATAATTGCATCATATATCGTTTTAAGAACAGCAGTGGGTAAAAAGTTAAGTCGAAAAAGTATCCCAATATTTTTTTGACATTTTGTTGCATATATTAAAATATTTATGTGATCTTTCCAAGTCAATTTATTATCAATTGTGATTCCTAAAAATTGCAAAGACACTTCATGCTTAATTTCAGATCCTGCTAATATCCTTGACATCAACATTTCTATTGGTGAATATCATAAAATGTGTTTTACTTGTTTTTACTGATAATTTATTCATATATAACCATTCAGAAATTATACTTAGCTCATTACTGACTATCATTTGCAATGTTTGGGGGTCATTATGAGATATAAAAATACTGGTGTCATCAGCAAACAATATCTAAAAATCTCAGACGCATTACATAAGTCATTCACACACAAAAAAAAAAGATATTGTAATGGATCAGTCATTGCACGGACGGATCCAGAATTCCGTATTAAGTCGCCTTCACAAAATCAAAGGGGGGGGGGGGTGCGCAAGATACCACCCCATTTTTTCTTTAAATTTCTTTTGTTTTAGCAAAAAATAAAGAGGGGCGCCCGCCCGGTGCGCACCCCCCCCCCCCCCCTCCTCGTGTTCCGCCACTGCATTGCTATACATAGGCCCTACATTTCTCTAATAGTGTGCCTCCTATCTCCTCATCCTCAGTGTAATTAGTTTTTGATTTTCAGAGTATATTATGTACTGGATTATCTGCTCAAGGACCTAACTATATTCCACAAAATATATATACACGGAGTTGACAATGTAATATGTACTAAATGATTCGAAATTATGAAAAACACATGAACTTCCCCTTTGACGCATGTAGTATGCATATCCGGACATATTAATTCTCCTCCTTCACCCATGAAAGTGGTCATGCATTTGCGTTTTAATCTGACAGTCTGTTTTTGTGGCAGGTCACTTGAGTATAAACATTTTGTGTTGATATAGACCCGTTATGTATAATCAGGTTTTATGCATGCCCCCCCCCCCATACACACACACACACACACACACACACACACACACACAATGCTACCCTTGTAAAGACCGCAAAATTTGCCGGAGACTTGCCCTATATACCTATAGCAACAACTAAGTGAATTTCTGCCTATGAATGGGAAGTAGAGGAGAGCAGGTGAATGAAAATAACTATGCTTCGTTACTATATAGGCTGTATACATAGTCCTTAGATATTCGACATTTCAGAGACGATCTCTTTATAAGCAACTATTCGGTCTAATTTTGTCCATCTAACTATCTAACCTGCTTCAGTTGGTTGATAATTTTCGTCGATTTCCTCTTCGAGGACAAGCCTCCCGTCATCTCCCAGCATGCTTGTTCTCGATCTTTATACGATCACCTGATCTGGAAAAAAAGAGAGAGCATACCATGGATTTCATCATGGGAGTTTACGTGTAATAAGCTGCAGTGTGCGACGCGTTTTCACAGATATAATGTGCAAGGTCTGTCTAAACATGATAATAATGATAATAATAATAATCATAATAATAATAATAAAAATGATAATAATAATAATAATAATAATAATAATAATAATATGACTGCCATATAGCATCATTCCAATGTCAGATTCAGTCACAGAAACCACTAAGTGGCTTATCTAATTTGGTACATTTTATTCCTCAGAACAAAAACCGTAGCTTTCATTGGAGTTTTAGCCTCATTCAGTTATCATCTGGACACTCTTTACCGATACAGAATTATTAAAAGCCTCTACAAAACTCACAAATAACAAAATGTACAGCTGATGGCGCATTTTGTAAGAGTGTCAATAAAATCAACGTTTATGTCTCATTGTGGCCTGTTTCTGTTTTATTTTCTGATTTTGGGCAGATCTCATGAAATTAACCAAAGTTTCATTTTGTCTTTCTCTGACGTAATATAGGGTGCGCATTGCAACTTCACCTTGATATGCATGCGGATTGAGTGAATGCAGCAGTATCAGTAGAACGTGCACAACAGTATAAAAGTTTGACTAAAAAGCAGACACTTCGTCCAAAAGTTATGAATTTTAAAAGTTTCTGTCACTTTTGGATGAGAATGCTAAACTGCAGTTTCTGAAGTCACGTGCGTATTACAAGGAAAATATAAAGAGAATCCCACAAAGTTATCATGAGTTGTGCCACTTTTTAATGATTAGGGTCGATATCCTCTCACACTATTCATCTTCACACTTGTCATTACGCATCGAAATTGATACCCATGCAACAAGTAATCTATAGGGCCTAAACAACAAGAAACAAAATGATGAAACAAACCATCAATCAGACAATTAAAGAAAATCCATCACAGTTTAGTTTCCCAATGAATAGGGCGTATCACGTTCTGAAACAAGCGACGAACAATAAAATTGACATTCTTACAAACCCAGAACTTTATGTCAAGCTTCCGCAATGGACTCAAATCCGGCACGGCAAAATGATGGGTATGATCACTATAGGATGGGTCCTATAGGCCTGGGCTACTTTTGAGGCCACTGTGACTTGAAGGGGAGACAATAACAGATAAGGATTTTAACCCCCGCCCTTTGTGTGTAACGTGTTTCATGCACTATATGTTTTAAAATCTATACTGAAGGTCCGGGACGAAGGTTATTCTCCCGGGTTATCGATGATGACATTGAAATGAAGAAATTATGTGTGTATGTGTGTGTGTGTGTGTGTGTGTGTGTGTGTGTGTGTGTTTTAATCGTCTATAATCTTCTTTAAACATAAAAGCAGTCCCTTGTTTATTTATTACTTTTTTTTGTGGGGTAGTTATTCCAGTGGGAAAATTAGTACGTGTCCGGTGAGAAATGAGTTTGCTAATTTGAAACTAGTAATACACAATATTAGAGAGTTTGTAATGTATTACACAACTGTTACATGTACAATGTATTCGTCGGGGTGAGGTGAGTCGTTATTCCGAAGGTTCGTTATTCCAACTGGCACACAAATTCCCATTACCTTAATTGGTTTGAAAATGAAATAGAGTCCGTCAATCCGAACATTAATCATTTGTGGCGTTATTCCTGACAAGCTTCATTATTCTGAAGTCCGTAGCGAGAATGAAATAAGGTATATTAATTCACTGAAAATGTTTCGCTGGGCGGAAGATGCCATAGCGAATATGATTTTGAAAACAATAAGGCCTAACAGAGTCGAACGAACGAACCTTCGGAATAGGCCTATAACGAGAAGAAACTTAAACCATAATGAATGCGACAATGATCCTGATGAAAGTGATTAGTGTAAATTGTCATCGTCACCATCGCAGTTTTCATAATTGTCGTCGTAGTCTTCACCATCAGAAGATTTTGATCGACATCATATTGACTGAAACGTTCCTTATCATGTTCACTTCGTTATTTTGGTTGTGTGTGTGTGTGTGTGTGTGTGTGTGTGTGTGCGTGCGTGTGTGTGTGCGTGTGTTTGGGGTGTATGTGTGTGGTGGTTGTGGATGTATGTGTTTGGGGTTGTGGTGGGGGTGTGGGATATGTTTGAGTGCATCGGGGTTGGTGGGGATGGGGTTTTGATTTTCAATGAAGTGATTTCATTCTAGTTTTGTATGACGTATTTTTGTTGCTTTTTTATGTATATACCCTTGTATATAAATACCCTTATATACTCGATTTATGATCGAGTTGTTTATGTTGAAGAGAGATGATTGGCAGTATAAGTATACCATAGTCAAAGATATTTTTTTTTAAACATGTCAATACTTTCTCGTGAAGAAATGGTCAGTGGGATTGATTTATAATCGAGTTGTTATATTGAAGGGAGATGATTGGCAGTATAAGTTAGTAATGGATTTGTCTTTTGAATGGCATTTGTGCCGTTTTTATGTTCATGTTGCACCCAGAATGGGTTGATTTATGAATGATTTGAATGAAATCAATAAAATATTGTAAGGTAGTTTTATGTAGGGTTGATAGGTTATAACACCAGTAAGGGGTTTGTATGTAAGTTTGATAAATGTTGTAACACTGTATGTTTGTATATTGTTACAATATCATTGAAAAAAAGTGTGTGTGTGTGTGTGTGTGTGTGTGTGTGTGTGTGTGTGTGTGTGTGTGTGTGTGTGTGTGTGTTTTCCCCCCGTGCTTCCGATTTAAAGATACCATAGGATACACGAGCAAGCGTAGTCTGCTGCATGCAGCTGTGCGTCCTTGTTGGATGAAAACTTCCTATCCTATTCCTATGAAACGTGTGGTGCATGTATGTAGCTAGCAGCATCGCGGGCAGTTCATAAGCCGGTAGCAAATAAGACGTTAGACAGAAAGATCCGTCTGTCCGGAGGACTCTTTTGTATTTTGCCATTAACGCTGTCGGAGGGGATCCGTGAAGCCAGACGCAGTCTCCGCGGAACATTCCCCGACGGACAGATACAGACCGATCTTTCGGTCAAATAAGACGTGTACTGAATGCATCATACTCCACATAGCAAGAACTTCCACCACCTGGCCTGGACCTTGCCTTGTTGACCACTACCAGGCCAGAGCCGAGTCAGGGGATTGGCACTGGTGCACTGGTGGTAATGGCAGTTCATCGATTGACATGGTGAAATCCGTACAACGATAAGCAGACGAGACGTACAACTGTATTAAACTACACACACGCAGCCACGACAGCGGCTGTGCGAAGCACAGCGGTCTGGTCAGGCTACTAAGTACTAGACTAGTACAACTGTAAACTACTGTAACTGTAAGTACAGTAAGTGTATTAACTCACTCATGAACTGTTTCTGTTCAGTCCGGGAAACCCACTCATGAGGACCGCTCCCGCGTACGAGGACTGCCTCGCCTCATGAGTGTGTTTTAATGGGCGCTCTGCATCGGTTGATTAAAACTCGATTTTTGAAAAAAAAACAAACAAAAAAACAGATAGGATTTTTTCTTCTTTTCATCATGGATAGTGGACATGACTTGTGTGTGTAACAAAAAATCACCGTGCAAAGTTGCGACAATTTATACGTCAGATGTGAGATGAATAGAAGTGAATAGGGGGCCTCATACATGAGGCGTTCCCCCCGGGCCTCATGAGGCATGGGGGCGGTCCTCATGAGGCGGGGCAGTCCTCGTACGCGGGAGCGGTCCTCGTACGCGGGACACCTACGGGAGCGGTCCTCATGAGCGGGTTTCCCGGACTGTGTTACACTGGTCTGTTGATTGTGTCTGAAAGAAACGAAGTCTGTTAAGTGCACAATTGCCTAAACGTTATCGTTTAAATAGTAGGGCGTACGTAGGGTGGTTACAGCACAGTGCCCCGTGCGCCCCCGCGCCGGGTTTAATATTGCTAGGAGTAGTGTTGTGTTATGACTACACGCGTAAATTTTTATCAACCACTGTAGCTGTAATTTCCTGTAGGTAGACCTAATGTATTGTAAATTAAGGATTTGTACTAGAGTAACTGCGTCAGTAAGCGGCCGTGCAGCCATTCGCGGCAGGTACAACATACACGGTAATATACCGCTAAACACTGCATTCCACTGTTACATGCACACTACACATATACTAACACACTAGCAATCAACAAAAACCAACCGATAAAATGGGCACGATCTCTGACGAAAGTGAAATTTTCTCACCTAAATGACAACGTATCGCATCCAAAATGAAATTTTCGGTACTGCTTAACATAACAGTTAAGAAGAAATGGTCCAAGAAACTTGATTTTTTTGTCGTTTTCTCGATGTTCATGGATTTTGAAAACATATCCTCACGTAAAATAGAACTTTCGCGAGCCGATGTGGGCCGCCATTTTTTTCGGAAAGTGGATGTTACCATCGAAAAAAAATGAGAAAAACACGAGAAAGACATCAACAACACCGCCAGAATTGCGATCTTGTTTGCGGCCAATGCATGTGCGCCCGCTATTTTCACGTGCTTTCGCAATGGGAATTGGCGCTTACGCAATGTTCGCGAGACATGTGAAGGCGTTCAGCTACAGATCGCGGAGCACGCGCATATTGCATAGGGATTGTACATCGTGCCGCAAGTAGCAATACTACGTCGCATATCGCCCTTATCGGCGAAAATTGTGCCGGGTTTTGCCCTGGTAAATTATGAAAACTTCGTTGGTCAATGGTAAATTTCTTTTATGAAAACAATTGCGTTAATGAATAATCTTGTCTATGATATATGAAAGGGTTGAAAATAATTTGCCTGATTTGTTTACAAGTTGGAAAAACCCTTAACAATGCTTAAACTGCCGCAAACGGGATATTTTACTCTATATAAAAATACTGTGAGTTAGATACAGATAGTTCATATAGGTGAATGATGTGTGTTAAATGTAATTGGGAGTACAACTAAATTAATTTACTGAACAAATTAAAAAAATATATTGTGCTGATTACCAGGGTCCCCTAAAGTTATGATTACAAGTGTGATTGACAAATATTTCACATTTTCTCATTTGTGGCGAGGGTTCAAAATACTGTCAAGAAAATTTTAAGTCAAGTTGAATAAAGTGTGTTCTCAGAGGGACTGTACAGTACTGGTTGAGGTGAGGATTCAGGTTTATAACATTTTTACTAGGCCTAGGTGAGATAATGAGAAACCTCATAAAATATGAAAGAGCATGTAATTTCAAGAAGGATTCAATGTTTATTTGATGAAAATTGGCCTTGAGATGGCTGAGATATCCAAAAAAGCAATCCTAATAAAATGCAACAGGCCACAACTTTCATGAGGATCTCTTTGTTTTACCTTGTTTTTAGATATCTCAGTCATTTCAAAACCTAGTTTCATCAAATAAACTTTTGATTCCCCTTGGATTTGTATGCTCTATCACATTTCATAGAGTGGTTTCTAAATATCTTGCAAAATCCTCACCTCAACCAGTACTATACAGTCCCTTTAATTTAAGGTTCCAAAACCATGCTTTCCATTTGTTGATTCAGTTAATGACTATAATGAATGTATCTGAATTGAATAAAACATCTGCAGATCACTGAAGACATGCATGGGCAAAGCATGTAAAGCATAGGTGAAAAGAAAGATAAGGGCATTTCCACGAAAACTGAAACTTAAATCTGCAATAATTTGAGAAATATATGATCTACAGGGATTCATGGGAGCATACCTAGTTGTCCTTTTGTTTCCCCCTCTTTTCAGATTAGGCCAAGTGTGTTGCTGAGATCTGTCAATGGCAAAGAGTAAATTTGAATATGTTCGTCAGTTTGAGACCCAGGACCGATGTCTACCAAACTGTTGGATTGTTGTCAGGATTGATGGGAAGAATTTCCACAAGTAAGTTCTAATTAAGCTGATAATCATGTTGTATTTTGATGATTCCATTTGCAGACAGTTTGCAGCAACCAGGTTGACCAATCAGCATTTTAGCTCAAGGAGGCAGATTTACCAAGATTCTAATTCTTGTGAAATCTTGTGATATATACTGCATGTACAAGATGATAAAATTTTCAGTAAGTTTCTCCGATGGACAGTTATTGTGCAGATATCTGCATGTTACAATGTACATGTATCCCCATATCCCAATAGAAACATATATTCACAATTGACCACACAGTCGACCACACGTTTCTACTGCATATGTGACCCTGCACCTCAAAACAAACAAAAAGTCGCCAGACATGAATTTTTAGTTAAGACCATATTCTGAAAGAACAGACTTTAAGCTTTAAAATGATGTATAACTCAAATCAAATGGACTATCCTAACCTATCTAAATATTGGAAAGAAAGCACAAACTCAGGAAAAGTGTGAACTGAGAAAAGAGGCTCTGAAGTACAGTGTCTATTCAAGCGCTTAATCTTTACCAAACCTTGCTGGCTGTGCGATGAATGGGACAAAAAACAGGAAGTAAACCACCAGAGTAACAACAATGAAGGGATTATCAGATTAATCTGAAATTAAGCATGCCTCATTAACACATTCTGTCCATAATTAACGCCAACTTTCAAAGCAGTAGTGCTATCCTTACAAAAGTTATTAGAGTTGAAAATGAAGAGTGTGGACAAGGTTTTTCAGAAATGAAAAAGGGATTCTAAAGACACACCTAATCACACTATTCTACCAAAAATGTTCGAGATAAACTGCTAAAAAAAAAACACTTTCCTGCCCGTTTTATGATACCAAATTTTAGCATAATGTAAAAAAAGACCTGCTCTTTCAGAAAAGATGAAAATGTCAAGTTCGGCTAGGTTGACCCATTTCACTTATTTTCAGTCCTAACGCAAAATCAGTGTGTGCGACTTTATGTTCGTTTTGAGGTGCACGGTCACATATGTTTAATCTGCAAGTTTGAAAGTTAATAACCCTACTGGACCAGTTACATGGCATATATTCTGTACATAATTCTTATGTGTCAGCACAAAACAAGCAGAAGGGATGACATATGTGGTTGAATTGTTGTGGGTACATATTTCCTAGATTTACAATTGTATCGAGGGATGCTAGTTGGTTTGTGTTTGTAACCAGCAACGTTTACCCACACTGATCTTTTGCAGTCTCTTGTATCTTCAATATTCCTCTTTATCTCTGCGTGGATAAATGTTTATTTCTCTCAATTTGAAGCAAAACCTCAATTGGGTCTATTTGCACTCCCCAAAATAAAGATTTCATGGAACACCTTTTCCCTCACCCTTGTAAGTTGATGTTTACAAGGACATAATCCTTAAAACCTGTCTAAATTTGTATCTACTCGTTGTGTCAAGTTTTATTCGTTGATATGATAATTTTCTTTGGAAATAAGTGTGATTAATGTGAAGACTCTTTTAAGAAGAGGGAAAAGGCTGTTGCAAGAGATTTGATCCATATTGATCGCCCTGCTTGACTTACCACTTGCAGTTATTCGTTCTTGGCAGCAGTTGGACTACGCTGTAATTTCTCCAGCTTTGAGACGGGCAGTTTGAAAGTGTCTGATCAGTTATGCTATCATTATGTCTAGAGCTCTCTCTCTAACACTTGTATTCGATTTGATCACATGCATGTATTGTTTAACCATTGCTCATGTTTTCGTTTTGATGTTTTGTGCATATTTGTTGTGTACTCTTGATCCTTGCCATAAAGCACATGCGGCTCTTTATATGTGTTCTTTTTACAGATTCTCTGATGTCCATGGCTTCAAGAAGCCGAATGACCGTAGTGGACTCCAGCTGATGTCTAAGGCAGCGTCCAGTGTAATGACCGAATTTAAGGACATTATTCTGGCCTATGGACAGAGTGATGAATACAGCTTTGTCCTCAAGAAGGACACAACTCAATATGGAAGAAGAGCAAGGTAAATCTGCAGTTACACAAAATTAATCAAATTATGATGATACAATACAATAGTAATTACATAAATTTGTATAATGATCAACTTGTTTCATAGTGCTTTACATCATACCATCATCTATAGCCAAGTTAGGAGTATTGCTCCATTCATTGTCCCCGCCGAACGAGTTCGAGCAGGGGACTATGAAACGGGCTCCGTACGTGTGTGTGTCCGTGTGTCCGTCCGTCCGTCTGTGCGTCCGTGTGTGATCAAAATGTTCAATTTGCTACTTCTCTGTCATTTATGAGCCAATTTTGATTCTGTTTGCTTTATATGATAGCACTACATGGGAGCTTTGAAACTTCTACACAGAATTTCAGTTGTGACCTTTGACCTTGACCTTTGACCTATATTGTACATTTTGCTTCAAAATGCTACTCCTTCGCCATTTCTAACCCGATTTCGATTCCGTTTGCTTTATGTGATGGCACTAGGTGAGGGCTTCAAAACTTCTACACAGAATTTTGACCTTTGACCTTTGACCTTGATTTTTGACCTATATTGTACATTTTGCTACAAAATGCTACTCCTTCGCCATTTCTTACCCGATTTCAATTCCGTTTGCTTTATGTGATGGCACTAGGTGAGGGCTTCAAAACTTCTACACAGAATTTTGACCTTTGACTTCTTTGATCTTTGACCTTGATTTTTGACCTATATTGTACATTTTGCTTCAAAATGCTACTCCTTCGCCATTTCTAACCCGATTTCGATTCCGTTTGCTTTATGTGATGGCACTAGGTGAGGGCTTCAAAACTTCTACACAGAATTTTGACCTTTGACTTCTTTGACCTTTGACCTTGATTTTTGACCTATATTGTACATTGGCTACAAAATGCTACTCCTTCGCCATTTCTAACCCGATTTCGATTCCATTTGCTTTATGTGATGGCACTAGTAGGTGAGGGCTTCAAAACTTCTACACAGAATTTTGACCTTTGACTTCTTTGACCTTTGACCTTGATTTTTGACCTATATTGTACATTGGCTACAAAATGCTACTCCTTCGCCATTTCTAACCCGATTTCGATTCCGTTTGCTTTATGTGATGGCACTAGGTGAGGGCTTCAAAACTTCTACACAGAATTTTGACCTTTGACTTCTTTGACCTTTGACCTTGATTTTTGACCTATATTGTACATTTTGCCACTAAATGCTACTTCCGGCGGGGACATATGTTACGCACCGCGTAATTTCTACTTTTCCTTGTTAACAGATGAATTTTTACAAATATAGGCCTAAATGCAAATACTTGTAGTTTGAAGTTGCAAGATATTTTTGCAGTTCATGTGAAACTTTGTAATGTCATTTGATATGTTTTCAGAAATAAAGCACATAATAGCTATTAGTATGCTGGCACCCTTCATACCTTTATCCAGTTTCTGTGTATCCACTAGTAATTGTTTGTCTTTGTGTTACTCTTTGCATGAAATTCTGGAAAAAATAAATGTGGTGCTTTTTCACCTGAAATTTACCTCTGCTTCAATACATAATATCAAATTTTATGGCAACTTCAGTCAAAATCAATCGTACTTCATGAAGATGATAAAATTGATGTTACTTCATGCTAGATGCCTGATGATTACTCTATCATTGAAGACTTTTCTTATCTTTTTCTTATCTTCACTGTGTTCATCAGCAAATTGGCCACCACTATTTCGTCCCTCTTTGCCGCCTCCTTTGTCTTCTCCTGGCCCACGGTCTTCCCCGACAAGACTCTCCACTACCCACCTGCCTTTGATGGCAGGTGTGTCCTCTATCCCTCAGACAAGAACCTCAGAGATTACCTGAGCTGGAGACAAGCAGACTGTAAGTGTTATCGATGAAATGCCAAGTGTCAAAGATGGCACACCAGGATCGGACACAAGATAGAGCAAGATATTTTCTAGACATTATTATTATTATTGTTTTGTTTTTTTTATTCCAAATTCTTACATGGTGATTTTTTTTTGTGTGTGTGTGTGAAATTTAGATATAAACACTTGTATGGTGGAACCAAAGAAGTGAAAAACCTTGTAATGCACTCCCATTATAATGAATGTGGTTTAAATGATAAAATTCGTGTTACAATGAAGTTAAAATTCAGGTCCTACGATTATCATCTATAAATCGTTACATACTTTATTGTTCAGCTATTACAAAATTTTGATATAACAAAGAAAAAAACTGACTGTCCCAAGTACTTTGCTTTAAGGGGAGTCATCTGTACAGTGAACTTGTTTATCATAGATCATGTTAAAATGCTTGTGTATTCATTGCTGGGGTAGGTTGGTTTTTTTCCCCATTATCTCAACCTACAAATGATTAGTAACACAAATATTTGGGGCCTGTGGCTCTCATTGTTCTCGTATCTTTACAATTCATACAACTGATCCAATCATCAGCATATTTATCTTGAAATAATACAAAATGATCTGGTCACAAGAGCCTATTCATGTGTCTGCAACAATGCATGCCATGCTTTACAGTGGATGAAAGTCAGATAAACTGTTGATGGCAGTGTTGTTTTCTTTTTCCAATCCATGCTCAGGTCACATCAATAATTTGTACAACACTTGCTTCTGGACTCTAGTTCAGGAAGGGAACTGCTCACCAAAGGAGGCTGAGGAAAAACTGAGGGTAATATTCTATTTATGTTAGACTTATGTGGGCATCTATATGTCTATTTGTCACCACATACTGTATACGCCATATATTTAATGAATCTGAATTTTCGCGAATCGGGACTTCCAACGATTTCGCGAGTGGTTAAATTCGCGATCGTGAAGTACTGTATTGAACATGTGCGTCACATTCATATCAGGATCAGAGTCCTTATTTTTGCGTGTCTTTAATTTCGCGAATAACACCTGACTCGCGAAATTCGCAAAAATAAAAGCCTCGCGCATGCAGTAGTTGTCCAACTGTCAATGTAGATATGATAAATCCAAATGTCTTCATATTCATTTCTATTCCTGTTTGCATATGTCAGTGCAGCCTCAAACCCAAAAAGGGCCAGCATTGTAATTGCAGCAGATGTGTATCTAGAAAATTACCTAAATGTTAAGATGATGAATTAAGAGTTGATCAATACTCCATTACTAAGAATTTTTGTTTGGTTTTACTGGTAAACCCACTAGCTATACAGTGCACTCCCGAAATAACAAACACGGTTATAATGAAGTTCCGGTTACAACAAAGTAACAATTTAGGTCGCAACAATATCCGCTCTATGCTTTTCTATTGTTTATTTGTTTGGTTATGACAAAATTTCGATATAAGGAAAGAAAACTGCCGGTCCTGAGGACCTCATTATAAGGGGAGTCCACTGTATTAGGCAAAGTTTTAAATGTTCTATGTTGTAAAAGCAATGTTGGTATCAAGAGACCATTGTACTTTGCACAAGAGAATAATGGACCCACAACTGCATCAACTGTGCTCCCATGTTGACAGGGTACTGTGGCTGGGGAGAAGAATGAACTGCTCTTCTCTCAATTTGGCATCAACTACAACAACATTCCAGAACTATTCCGCAAAGGAACCACTCTTATTTGGACCACGGTGAGTACAGAACTCTCTCTAGATCGATGATTTGCTGTGAGGATGTGTCGAAAGGTGGGAAATACCCGTTTTCTGTGTGAGGTTGATAAGAATGAAGGATCATTCTGTTGACTGCAGAATAGCAAACACATGAGGGTGTTGAGTACAATGCTAATGATTCCCAAGCTGTACTGTTTCATCTCTTGTAGGGTCTCAGATATTCGTTGTTTGCATGGCAAGTTGGTACAATGATGTAGTTATTGTTCTTCCATGTTTACACGGAATAGTGACATCTGTGTCCGTACAGTATTGTACTCTTCCTTTTACATTTCCTTTTAGACTTGCTTAGTACTCTGTGGTTGACAGCAAACTTGACTGTAGTGAAATGTTATCTCTTGGGTATAATTGGCATTGATTGTAGTGTAGAAAAACGGAAATGGAAGATTATGTCTCGTTATTATCAAGGACGGATGGATGAAGCACATGAATGTTTTGTTCAGTTACTTTGAATGTTTTCACTTCTTTGAATGCCTGAGTGTGGTGGTAATGTCTGTCTTATCAATGTTATTTGTAAACAAATTGTTAAAAACTAGTCTTGATGGTGTTTTTTGTATAATGTATAACACAATTATTTGATAACTAAGTGATATAATTTTACAAGATTTCTTTCTTTCTCTATTCAAGATTTGATGAAATCTTCTGAACTCTTTCTTTTAGGTGGAAGAAGAAGAGACATGTGGTCGGGGTACAGAACATGAGAGGACGGTAACGAGGAAAAGAAGGAAAATTGAGGAGCACAATGGTGACATCATCGGAGACGACTTTTGGAGCATCCATCCGGAACTGCTTGGTGAGAACAGATAGCGCTTGAGTCTGAACTCCACTGCGGAAATAGAACGTAGATTTTGTGACTATGGACACTGGAAGAGTGTTGAAAAAAGTGATTAGCAAAGAAAATGAGAAACATGAAGCATCATATAAAGGCATCAGAGCTGCACTGGAAGTTTAGTCCTGTTGTCATCAGCGACCAATCTTCATGATCAGGAGCATTCCATGGAAGACAGAATGCTGTGGAGGAATCAAGAGCATTGAAGAGCTTGAAGCAGACAGGAATTTACATAGAGAGGGCCAATAGAGGGCAGTGTTTAGGAAAATGTGTTGTTGACAACAGACTTTTGAGAGAGTGATGCATTTGTTCATGTTCTATTAAATAAAACCTTATAAAAAATAAGTATCATGTTGTGAACAGCACACATTCTGTCCCTTTGATGTTGCTGATACAATGTATTACTGAAAGAACATGATTCTCTCTAAAAATTTACCTCACTGGCTTCAAAGGGGAGTAAATCATGTAATGTTCAATGATGTCAGTCACAGTTGCAATATATGCATCGGTGGATTATTATTGGATGTGAATAGGAGGTTGCATTACACATGGTATATGGTTATAGAATTACAGGGTAATGTACCTGCTATCAGAATCAAGGATTAAAGACTGAAGCCAATCATGAAATTTGTCTTCTTGTTGTTTTTTTTGTAGTAACTCACAATGTGTGCTCATCTAACTGCTTTTTGGCACTTCAGTGATTACAATTTGTCAATCTTAAATTAAGTTTGGTAGTCACGGTCAAATTCTGAAATGTTTGCGCTATGAGTGATGACCTTGATATTTTTTTTTTCCTCCAGAATTTTTCTTATTTAGTACACAGATAGAGTGTGATAGGAATATCATGGAGTATCTACAGGCTAATAATCACATAAACAGTTACGCAAATAATAAACTTGAGGATTACAAGACTACGTATGAAAAGCTTTAAACTGATTTGCAATAGCTGTCATGGAACTACTTGGTTCCATACACATCACCCATTGTTTGTTTGACAATAATGGTGAACATGTGCATTTCCAAAATTCTGGCTCTGGTAAGAAATGCATGTGTAGAGATGTGCAACTCAGACTTTGGCAAATATGTTAATGTCCCTTGTAATTCATTCGCTAATTTAATGTGGCTGCTCTAGAGCATGTATGCCATAATTGGTTTAAAAATCAGAATGCCATGTCACAGAACTATCAAGAAGATTGCAATCATTTCTATAGTTTAAAGGTCCTGTTTAACTTCGGGAGCAGTGATTTAAATTTTTTTTCAAGGTATCACTTTTGGTGCATATGTGTTGGTCAGTTGTATCACAAAACATCCTACCATATTAAATTTTTGCAGTAAAGTCTAAAATATAAGTATATATCACTATTTTTCTCATTAAACCATAACTGTAGACGTTTTAATCTGAAAACATTTTTGTCCCCGCCGAACGAGTTCGAGCAGGGGACTATGAAACGGGCTCCGTACGTGTGTGTGTCCGTGTGTCCGTGTGTCCGTGTGTCCGTCTGTCCGTCTGTCCGTCTGTCCGTGCGTCCGTGTGTGATCAAAATGTTCAAAATGCTACTCCTTCGCCATTTCTAACCCGATTTTGATTCTGTTTGCTTTATATGATAGCACTACATGGGAGCTTTGAAACTTCTATACAGAATTTCAGTTGTGACCTTTGACCTTGACCTTTGACCTATATTGCACATTTTGCTTCAAAATGCTACTCCTTCGCCATTTCTAACCCAATTTTGATTCTGTTTGCTTTATATGATGGCACTAGGTGAGGGCTTCAAAACTTCTACACAGAATTTTGACCTTTGACTTCTTTGACCTTTGACCTTGATTTTTGACCTATATTGTACATTGCCTACAAAATGCTACTCCTTCGCCATTTCTAACCCGATTTCGATTCCGTTTGCTTTATGTGATGGCACTAGGTGAGGGCTTCAAAACTTCTACACAGAATTTTGACCTTTGACTTCTTTGACCTTTGACCTTGATTTTTGACCTATATTTTACATTTTGCTACAAAATGCTACTCCTTCGCCATTTGTTACCCGATTTCAATTCCGTTTGCTTTAAGTGATGGCACTAAGTGAGGGCTTCAAAATTTCTACACAGAATTTTGACCTTTGACTTCTTTGACCTTTGACCTTGATTTTTGACCTGTATTGTACATTTTGCTACCAAATGCTACTCCTTCGCCATTTCTAACCCGATTTCGATTCCGTTTGCTTTATGTGATGGCACTAGGTGAGGGCTTCAAAACTTCTACACAGAATTTTGACCTTTGACTTCTTTGACCTTTGACCTTGATTTTTTTTACCTATATTGTACATTGGCTACAAAATGCTACTCCTTCGCCATTTCTAACCCGATTTCGATTCCGTTTGCTTTATGTGATGGCACTAGGTGAGGGCTTCAAAACTTCTACATAGAATTTTGACCCTTGACTTCTTTCACCTTTGACCTTGATCTTTTTACCTATATTGTACATTTTGCTACTAAATGCTACTTCCGGCGGGGACATATTTTACGCACCGCGTAATTTCTACTTTTCCTTGTTATTATAACTATTGTTCACAGTTTGTATATTTAACAATACTTGACATCGACTATACTGGTTCAAATTTTTACATTGGTTGTTTCTATCCCTAACTCGCATTTGAGAACTATTTTGAAGCACTAATGCTGGGTTTTTGTTTCATCTGCAAATGGTAAATTATGCCTTTAATTGACAGATCATAGATGTAATTTGTCGTAAGTCTTTATAACGGGTTACACGTAAACGTGGATGGCATGGGGTTGCATTTAAACAGCCATGAGTAAACTGTCAGCTGAAGTACTAGTATTAAAATGAAGGTCATTTTTTTTTCTTTAGCAAATTACAATTGAGTTTTAATAAGGCTAATGAAGCATGCTTTGAATTGATTTATTATTTCATATGATAGGAAATTTTCCTTGATCATAGTTCATTAGGGATTGAACAATACTTTATTTTCTAGGATTATGTTCCCAGTGATCTGAGCTCTCCGCAGTACTCATGAAATTATAATCATGGTGATTTTTCCATGCTTCCATTAAAAAGCAGTTAGTTTTTTAAAGTTATTTAGATTTCATTGCAAGTTATGACATAACATTAAATTGATGTGGACCTAATAAATACATTCATATGGAATTTTGAAGACTTCTTCAATGTTGATTTGCTACTGAGAGTATACATGTGTATACATTCACTTTCTCTGGACCAATTTTGCCCATTTTCTTAATACTTTTTTGTGGTTCTCGCGTATGATTACTATTGATCATATTTGTGAGAACATTTGAATGAATTAAAAATGCAGGATTTAATGCTCAAAGTGACCAAGTTGTTGCCTCAGCTCATCCTTGAAGTGGTTGTTACTTTCTGTATTAAGATGTAACTTGCTGTAAATTCATGCAGTGGATGTTTACTGCAGTTATTTATAGATGAGATGTCTTGAAATAGTGATACCAGGAGGAGGAGGAGGAGAAAAGGAAGAAGAAGGAGGAGGAGAAGAGAGAGAAGAAGAAGAAAAAGAAAAGAAAGACAGAAAGAAGAAGAAGGTGATGATGATGCAAATGAAGATAAAAATGATGGTGATGATGGTGATGATGGTGATGATGGTGATGATGATGATGCAGGTGAAGATAAAGATGAAGATGATGATGAAGATGAAGAAGATGAAGAATGTAATAACAGTGACAGCATAAAGCACTCAGAATAAGAATAGGCGTGAACTTAGACACTTTCTGTAATGTATTTATCTACCTTCTTGGGACATGATTATGTGTAAGTTTTACTGTGTGTGTCTTTGTGTGATGCGCGTTGTGTATGCAAAAACTAGCAAGAGATATTTGGAATATGATGGCAGGGTGTGAAATGCAAAGGTTGATGCAGATTTTAGCAACTCAGTTCTAGTCAAGAATCATCTTGATTTTTTCATAGACCTACTTTTGTCACACCAGGGGCGGATGTAGCTTTTTATAAAGGGGTGGGGGGGGGGGGGGGGGAGGGGGTGGGAGGGGGGTGTCCCCCCTCCCACAGTAGGGAAAATTTTTGAAAATCTGTGTGTGACAATGGCGTTTTCTTGCATCTAAAACACCACTATTTTTGGTATAGAGGTCATTGCCGTGTGCAATACATAAATAGAAAAAAAATAAAATTACAAGTTAAAAAAAAAATAAGATTAAAAAAAAAATGGTCCCCTGATTTTTTTTTTTTTTTTTTTGGGGGGGGGGGGTTGCAACCCCCCAACCCCCCCCCCCCCCCGATCCGCTTCTGCACACTGATACGTTGTACTAACCAGTCTCCATTAGAATGTACTCTCCTTTATTTCATATCATATACATACCTTTACACTGATAGGTTGTACTAACCAATCTACGCTGTGATGTACCAGTCATGCAGGTACCCAGTTTTTACCAGATTACTGTAGTGATGTTATTTTTAACACACCGAACTTTTAATGTACAAATCAAAGTTCCTGTGAGTAGACCAGAACCATCAACATTTTTTGTAAGGGATCCTCTTTTAAAGGGATGGTACAGTTTTGGTTGAGATGGGTCTTCATGGTTCCAACGTTTCTTGATGGTGATTTTTGTTTTGTTTTGAGATAGTTAGAAACCTCTTGCAAAATATGGATAGAGCATATAATTCTAAGAGAAATGACGATTGTTTTGAAATGGCTGAGATATCCAAAACAAAGCAATCCTAATGAAAAATGAGTCACAGAGACACACTTTTTATTAGGGTCTCTTTGTTTTACATTGTTTTTGTGGTATTGTATTATTGTGGTATTCTAATGTTTAAATTGCAGTATGTGTATGATTTGTTTTCAAGGGTGCATTCTATTTTATCAAGCCTCTGGCTTTCTCTGAACTGTACCTGCTACATTTTGTAAACATTTTATATCCAATATTATACATATATATCCAATATTATATATATATATATATATATATATATATATATATATATATATATATATATATCTGTATATATATTATATCACACAACAAGTGATGATTTTCTGATTGCTTATGCTATTCCCATTTATAACAATGGTACAGATAATATCTACTAGTATTCGATTTATTACACAGGCCTAAGTGTGTGTATATTTAGGGAATGCAGCGATGCGTTTAATATCGGAACATAAAAGCAAAGTTTGAGGAAAATTACGTTCAAAAGTTATGATTAAATGTTTTGGTACAGCCATCACTGGATGAGAAGACCACCACACTGTAGATGTCATGTATGGAAAACATTATAATGAAAATATTTTTTAAATTCAATATACGTGTATTTTTGTTTTGCTAGCATGATGAAAGAGTGATTGACGATATCTTGCAGAAAGCAGGGGAATAGGCCTATAATATTACCCTTGACATATCGGGCGTTAGTTGTGTTTCACATCTTGTTTTGAGTATGCTCGAAGTATCGTTCTGTTGATGTTCTTTCTGTTACTAGGTGTCAGAGTACTTGGACCAGAGTCTGAAGGGATGCCTTGAATATTTTCTAAAAAGTACCCAAAGTTTTGTACTTGTACTAGTTTCATACATCTTGGACATAGTAAATGACATCCAACTTTCAGACTTTGTAGACGTGTGTAACAGCAGTATTTAAATCGTGATTCAGCCACTATGTGCGCTACTCATACACATTGTGAACTAACACATCACTGAAAACGACTGGGTCCTCCGCGCGTCACTTTATACGTTTTATATTATGTTGTTCGTTCTAGCGACGATCGACGACGAGCTATCCGAGACGACAGCTTCACCAAAAACTGTCGACTGCGACTGCGACTGAGGAGCCGAAATCAAGTGCGGTATCTAAAGTAAACGACCTGTACTACGACACGACGGGAATCTATAACTTGAAGGTTGTCATCTTTCTAGGGCACATCAAAGAATTTTGATTTTTTGATAGTGTTGTTCCTGGGGATGTGCTTCGCCTCCTTATAATTAGAAGCTATTCAGTTTGGCTGCAGTCTCTCGCGCTGCTACGGACGCGGTACCCAAATCACACGAGAAGCTAGCCCTATCAACCCGCTGGATCACTCGCTGGTTCCGCTCCTCGCCCGCGCCCATACCCCTCCGTAGCCGTATTGACCTGTTTGCTCAACATCCGTATCGGGGACTTCAGAGATCCTGCGAGCTAGTCAGTACAACGCTAGACTACTGATAGTAGAGCAGATAAGCCCTCAAAATCACGTGAATTGTGCAAAATTTGACTAAAGCATGAAACTTTCACCAGTGTTAGTACATACCATAAGATTTATTTTAAGATCGGGAGGTAAGTCTGATTTGACCTCTGATGACCTCCAGAGGTCAATGTACTTTAGATATCAGAAAATCGATGTTTTTAGACATTTGCGAATGATATATGTGGTTATGTTGCACTAAACATGCATTTATACCACAGAGAAATCATTTCCAGATTCAACAGAGCACTGACAGGTTTTTACCTTTGACCTCTGATGACCTCCAGAGGTCAATTAACTTTAAATATCAAAATATCGATGTTTTTAGACATTTGTGAATGATATATGTGGTTATGATTCACTAAACATGCATCTATACTTCAGGGAAACCATTTTCTGATTCCACAGAGCATTGACAGGTGTTAACCTTTGACCTCTGATGACCTTTGGAGGTCAATGACCTCAAAATATTATATTGATCTGTGATGTCATTGGTTAATGGTAACCATTGTTAAGATGTACAAAACAATGAAATTGTCTTCATATTCTAAAGAGCAGACAGGTTTCTACCTTTGACCTCTGATGGCCTTGAGAGGTCAATGACCTCAGAATATCAGAATATTGAAGTATGACATCATTGGTGAAAGGTCAAACATGGTAAAGATGTACAAAACAAGCATATCTGTGTACAATGACATCGTCTTCATATTCCAAGGCACACAGACGAGTTTCTGCCTTTGACCTCTGATGATCTCGAGAGGTCAATGACCTCAAAGTTTCAGAATAGTTTGGCATCATCAATGGTAAACATGATGATGTTCTAGAGAGCACTCGTAGGCCCTGCTTATTAACGAGCCATTACCGTTCACCTATGAAAATCACACAAGGTCAAATACCTCGAATGAAATGTGAGGATGTTAATATTGATATTGCGATTGTTAATAGTTAATAATTGTTTATAATGTAGGGCTTTACAAACCATGCATTTCTGTTACCAAAAAAGTGGCTACTCATCCCGCAGAACTTTTCAGGTAATTATCTAAGTCGGGTATGTGCACAGAGCAAGGGGTGTCGATTTGTTTTCACGTGGGGGTGGGGGGGAGAACTTGGAAAATATGTAAAAGCATAAGTTCATGGTGCAAAGGAATGAAGCGGAGGGGGAGGGGGAGGATGTGGGTGGGGGATTGCATTTTTGCAGGTTTAGACCTGAAATCAGTGATTCAGTGTAGCTCTTGTTTAATGTGTGCGTCATCACTTATACGGAAGTTGATGGGGTGTGGGCGCATCTCACCTACCCTCCTCCCAAAGACGAAGTTTTTTTTTTTTTTTTTTTAAGAATCTGATGCATACGTTTTGGGGAATATTTAGAAAAGTATGGATCACTAAGGTGTACCAAGTCTATATGGATGGGAACCCAGCAAGAGCAGCGTTGGCGAGGGTAGGGTATTCCACTCCCATTCAAGAGAGCTCTTGTATTTTGAGAAATGAGATTCAACGACCTGGCACACAGGCACTTTTGAAGGAATACCTCGAAATTTGTATCAAAAAGGTGTAGTAAGTCAGCCATCTATGGAGGGAGACCAATCGACAGAAGGATGTGGGTGGAGGTATCCCCCTCCCACATTATGGAGCTTTTGCATTCTTTAGTTTGCAATTCAATGATCTCGTGCCACTCTTGGTTGAACTACCATTTTGAAAAAAAAAAAGTCCATACCCAAATGTGTAGCCATAATCAATGCATGGAGGAGAGGTTGATACAGCGAGAGGAGGGTATGAAAGGGGCTGTCCCCCAATCCTTCCCATGCAAGGGAGCCTTTGCAGTAAGAATAGAAATGTAAAAAAAATCTAGTATACACATTTATGATGGAATATTTGGGAAATTATCAGTAAAAGGAGTGTACCAAATCTAAGGGTAGAAACCGAGGAGGGATTGTTAATTGAAAGATACACTACCCCCTCCAATAAGAGGGATTTTCTTTAATATGTCGGAACTGAAATTAAAGATCTAGTACATACTTTGTGATGATATAGAACAAAATGGGACAAAAGCACTGAGCGTATATGGAAGGGGACATAACGAAAGATAGTGTGGGGGAGGGGGCATGCAAAGGAGATTCTGCCTTTTAATCTGGTGCATACTATAGCTGAAATGTTCAGTGACAATTCATTTTCTGTCAAAAAAGTGAAGAAAAAAAAATCTCCATCTCAGGAAATACTTGGAGGCAAAGTTTTATGTCCCCACCATTCCCCCTCCCATATTTTCTCGGGAGGCGGGGCAGATGCCTCTTGCCCTCCAAAATGAACAATCGTGCATATATAGGAAAGCCTTTTCATCTTTGGAATTCAAATAAAAATATCTCTTAAAAACATTTTTCATAGAATAAGGGAAATTATCATTCCCCAAAGTATGTTATATCTGTGGAAGGAACCAAGCAGGGGGAAGGAGTCTATCGAAAGGAGATATCCCCTCTCACAGAAGGGAGATTTTGCATTTCAGAATTAAATTTTAACAATCCGATGCACACTTAAAGTGAAAAACTTGGGCAGTTTTCTGTCTAAAAAGCAAAAACAAAAAACAACAACAAAAACTAACAACAACAAAACATAGTCCACATCTCAGAATTTAATGGGGTGGGGGTCAATTATCCCTGCCACCACCCCACCCCTCCTCCAAACTGATGCCCCGGTATGTGCATGTGTTTTATTCCACTTGTTGAAAAGAAGAGAGAGTTTTAAGAAACAATATTGTTCAGTGGTCGCTATCCCAGTCAAGTAAATTGTTTATAAATAAGGTGATTTCCTTCACCTGTATACCTTAAGATGATGTAGGCCTGGTATTTGCCTTGCACGTTATTACATCTATTTCTTTTTTAGTATTCTCGTTTATATTTTGATGTGAAAGTTGTTTACATTGCCACGATTTTATTTGTACATAGAAAAAATAATCCAAGACTGAAAATGAAACTGATACAATATTTGATGTTGACATGATGCACATATTGTGTATTTCTATAGCAATAAAAGTGAGCAATTCAAAAGGCGTGTACTCATTTCACATGAACATTAGCGATGATCCTCTGACCTCTGGAGGATATTGAAAGATATATGCATCAAAATGTAAGAATATTGATGTCTGGTCTCATTGGTTTGTAATGGCCAGCTGCTTATGAAATAATAATTATATTAAAAAATGCATTTTGTGTTTGTGTGTGTGTGTGTGTGTGTGTGTGTCCAAAATTGTATGCAGAGTATTCCACACACAGTTCAATTTGACTTCCATCTAGGACAATGAGCGGTTACTTTTTTCTCAACTACACTGTAATATCAAAATCTATTGAAAAAACACGGTGGCGGCTGGGTCTAACACATTATCATTCCTTTTCGTTGGAGATCCATGCGGAATAGTCAAAACAAACATAAAAAACTGATATCTCAGACCTAATTGTTATAACAAAGCATCATATCCTCATATACCCAACCCAACCCTCTATGCCCAGACAATGTAAACCACCCCATGGACTTACTTGGAGCTTTAGAATATCCTTTGTCAACAGAGAGAGACATCCAAACCTTTGCAGTGCCGACTAAGATCTGCCATGGAACTGATTGGTATTGGCTCTGCATCATTGACAGCAGATCTCGCTTCCTATTCTCCTTCTTCTTCTTCTTCTTCTTCTTCTTCTTCTTCTTCTTCATTATACTGTGTAATCTTGTAATATTCTGCCATGGAGCCTTTTCTTCATTGGTTAAAGAAGGTATCCAAAGAGCTCTATGAAGCAAAAAACAACAAACAAATGCAAAAACAAAAAGACAGACATATGTATCCTTAATAACAGAGCTGAATATTGAGTATCTATCTCCTGAAGTGTTTCAAAGAGATACAAGAGACAGTGGCCGAGAGTAGCCGCCACCTTTTTTCGGAGTATGCCTACTTTGTGTTCTTGCAAATGATGCCTGACATTTTTGGTCATTTGCACTTTTTGAAGAATGGAGCAATAGAGCCACAACTTCCTGCGAAGTGGATATTGTGGGGTTCTTGATGCAGAACATCATCGCTGAATTTACCTGTACTGTACTTTCTTACAGGGATTGCCATTGTAGTTTTGTTTTGTTTTGCTATGTTTTGTTTTTCAAGTGTGGCTGTAACACTGCTTGTTTTGCATATGATGGTCATTGCAGATGAAGAGTGCATATCTTCTCTGGATCGTTCCAAACTTCATGATGTTTCACCTGGGTGAATGGATCCCAGATGATGCATGCATATTCCAGGACAGTCCTGAGCGGCATGGAGTAGCAAAACACCTGAACTTTATGATACTCGTATCTTCGTCTGGAGAGAGTCTTTGGTTGAAGTATAACCTTTTTAAGCTGCTGTGGCGATTTGATTCCAGCTGAGCCTCCTACTGGAACTCCAAAATATTTTGCACAATCCGCTTTCTCCATTGTTTGCCATGAATGCTTATCTATTCCCTGGGTAGGTCTCGGATTGCAATAGCTAATTGCAATACACAGGATTGCTTCATGTGGAATGCATGTTGGGCCTCACAGTATGTCGAAGTTTTCAAGATGGTCCATGATGTCGCAGCTGTGGACTGTATACTCCAGGACCATGAGTCATTCATCGCAGTCATACTGTAACAACCCACCAGCTTTACACTGGCCAATACAGGCCCACCAGCTGGAAACTATGCAAATATTGCCCATGAGCTTGACACTTAGGCAAACCAGTCCCATAATGAGTCCGACAAATGGGGGGAAAGATCTATGAGACTTACACTGAATAGATTAAACACTCTGTACATCAGTCTCGTGGGCCTTATTTTCCTCGAGTGTCGAGATAATGGCCATATTTGCCTATATTTGCTAGTCTTCATAACTAACCCAAACATAACAGTAATATTTGAGGTCACTGAAATCACTCAAGAAACTTAAGCTTTATTTCTGAAGTAATTGACCTCTCACATTTCAGAGACCTGTTACTATAAACCAATGCTCTGTGCAATATGCATACATACTTTGATCAAAACGTCAATGCGTGATTTGTACATGATTAAGCATTTACGATTACACCAATGAAGCCAAACATCAATACAGGTAAGCCTACACATGTGACCTCAGTGACCTCTCATTGTCCTGAGAGGTCAAAGTTGGATATAATGCACAGGCTAATGACCAATGTTCCATGGAATGACAAGATTCTTCTATTATAGCATAAATGATTGTACATCGGGTATTACAAAGTTGACCATTGACTATACATAGAATATCAATATTCTGATACTTTGAGGTCATTGACCTGTCACCTTCCTCAGAGGTCAAAGGTAGAGACACGTGAGTAATTTCTCTTGCTCTGTGGAATAGGAAAACAATTCAATTGTAATACAAATGAATATAACATCTAAATCATGTTTGTCATCAACCAATTGCACCAAATATCAATGTTCTGACATTTTGAGGTCATTGGCCTCATCATAGGTCATCTGAGGTCATCAGAGGTCAAAGGTAGAAATCTGACTCGAAAGGCTCAGTGGAACATTGAGGCAATTCCTCTTACAAAAATTAGTTTTTAGTACATAATTATCGTGTTTCAGTTATGAGTGACGCATTAAAACATCAATTTCCTGACATTTTGAGGTCATTGACCTCTGGAGGTCATCAGAGGTCAAAGATAGAAACCTGTCAGGGCTCTGTGGAATATAAAGACAATTTCACTGTGACAAAAAATAAGTTTTAGTACATCATTACTGTGTTTTATCATTAACCAATGATGCAAAATATCAATTTTCTGACATTTTGAGGTCATTGACCTCTGGAGGTCATCAGAGGTCAAAGGTAGAAACCTGTCAGGGCTCTGTGGAACATAGAGACAATTTCACTGTGACAAAAATTAAGTTTTAGTACATCATTACTGTGTTTATCACTAACCAATGATGCAAAATATCAATTTTCTTAGATTTTGAGGTCATTGACCTCTAGAGGTCATCAGAGGTCAATTCAGACTTACCTCCCGATCTTAAAATGAATCTTATAGCATGTACTAACAATGGTGAAAGTTTCATGCTTTAGTCAAATTTTGCACAATTCTTCGGCTTATCTGCTCTACTATGAGCAGAGGCAACCCATCCTAACTTTTCGAAGACAAGACACACAGCTAGAGAATGAACTAAATATCGTGAATTTGCTACGTGCAGATTTCTCCCAATTGGACTTTGAGTGTAAACACTTCCACCAACTCTGCAAAACCATGTCAGGTAGGCATTGTGCCTTGTGCAATTGTGGTAATGACTAGAGTAATAATGTGGACATCAGGAGGGTGTTTCACGAAAAATTAAAGTTGAAGATCGACTTATATTCTTTGTGAAACACCCCCAGAGATCTATCTTGTGACGACAGCCTGTACAATAAGGTGAAATTTGTTGAGAAATTTCCATTAAATCCTAATAGCCAACAATAAAATTATAGTAATAGTATTTCATAAGGCAATTCCTTTTTATTTTGTAATGCTCTGAGATGCTTGGTGACGGAGCTTTTTCTTGTGATGACAGCCTGTACGGTAAGGTTAAAAGTGTTGAGAAATTTTTATTAGGCCTATTGAAATGATAATAACCAACTATTAAAGTATGGAAACCGAACGAGTACGAACGAAGACGATTTGACATAGACATTTGTTTCATTTTTCTTACAGAAATGATTCCTCTGCTCATGAAAATAACACCAAGGATAGAAAACACATGTACCTATATATGAAATACTAATATTTAATTGTTGGTTATTAACATTTAATGGAAATTTTTCAACAAATTTCACCTTACCGTACAGGCTGTCGTCACAAGAAAAAGCTGCGTCACCAAGATTCTCGGAGCAGGGAAGATACCATTAAATATTGCTTTGCAGCATCAGAAAATAAAATGGAATTGCCTTAAAAATGAATAAAACCTTTTTCCATACATTTTTATGACAAAAATGTCTTTCATTCTGTACAAATCTGGCACAAATAAAGTTGGGTCGAGTTGTCCAATCGCAAACCCGACCCTGGACAACTCGACCCGTCCAGGGGTAGGGACGAGTTGTCCAGGGTCGGGTTATCCCGCAGTCGAGTTGTCCAACCCCCTCAAATTTTGGATTGCATGATTATGGTCGAATCATGGGCAGCTTGCTGTAAAACATCCCATGTAGAGCTGCGTAGTCTAGACAGAAAAAAAAAGTCTGTCTGGAGGAGTCTTTTAACCCGTTGAGGACGAGTCCCGATTATACTCGAAAAGAAAAAATAAGTTTTCTGACAAAAATGTGTCATATGAAAATCAGCTCTGAGAGACACAAATAAGTGAAAATAATGGGTGAATTTATCTAATGATCTTTCAAATATCAGTTTTGCTACATGGTATGCATTTTGAGGTGATTGGAAAACTGTTCTTAATGAAATTCACATTGTAATGTAGTTACTGCAAAGAATATGAAATTTTCATTTGGTACAATTACACATTGTTTATCACATACAAGGTGAAGTAGACTGTATGTTCAATCTGACTGGAGATTCAGATGTTAGTTGGTAGTGATTGTACAGAATGTCAGCAGCACAGGGTATATGAGAGAGAGAGTGCGAGCGCGCTTGAATGCAGACTCACCCATCACTGTGAAAAGGCCATTAGAGAAATATTAATGGCTGACACTGGGTAATTGCAACTATTAATCTTGCTAATTGCGCATTGCCAGCTTTTTTTGACAAAGTGCTCCACATGTTTTGGTGATGTCAATGGCTTCAACCATTACATGTCATGACCAAAGTGCTTGATAGAGATCATTATATGCAGTACAGGCTGTCAGCAGTTTTATTTTTTTTTTTCAGTAATCATCGTCAAATTAAGTGCCCCATTTATACTGCTTACTCATGTTGTTCAAGCAGTCTTATTGGTTGAATTTGTCATTTTCCATATGCCGCCCAATCCAGTGTTGGCAATGAGAAATACTGCATAATTCAATTTAATGCTTGATTTTGTTCCTTGGCACAAAGTGCAATAGCTTTGTACTTTGATAGATTAACCCTAACACTTCCCACTCCAATCATGGTAGAGAGTGATTTAAAGTATGATCCTATGATTTATTTCTGCAGTGCCCAGAAAGCCGGACCCCCCTGTCGTGGGAAAGGTGACACATCATAGCATCGAGCTGTACTGGGAAAAGGCATCCAAGCAGGATACGGTTGCCAAGGGAGATGGGAGGCTACGCTACATCATCCAGGAGTCAGACCTCACCCAGGGATGGGGCAATGTCTACACGTAAGAGAAGCTGCTGAAAGAAAAGTTTCATTTTCCATTTTTCATAGGACAGCAATGCGTCTTGTCTGTGTTTTGAATTATTGTTGTTCTTTGTCATCATTTGTTGTCATTAATTCTGTTTTGAACAGACCTCTGTTTCCAATTAGTAAAGGCCAATTTACCAAAGAATGCAAAAGACACTTCCTCTTATCCCATTTTTATGCCTCCGCCATGAAGTATCACTGGAGCCATTATTTTTTTTTTTCCTTTTTGGTACAAGTATGCAAGTCAGTCTAAGATCAAGGCTGCTCTGCAAAACCTTTACGTATACATTGAATAAGATATCTTGTCTCGAAAGGGTGTCGGATCGAACAGTCAAAGCAGAGCATTGTGCTCGGAAAACTTGTGGGGTACTTTGATGGGCTGGCTAAAAGATGTGTTGTATAAGGTCTTTACTAATCTCTTGTGGATTGGTAATGAGAACCAAAGACAGAAAAGGAGAGAGAAGAGAGAACTTGGTGAATGAGAGAGGTGAAAGAAGAGACAAAATGCCATGACGACATTAAAAATCAAACATAAGAGAGAGAGAGAGAGGGAGAGATTTGGTATTAATGTTTTATTTTAGTAATGTTGTATGTTTTTTGTATGCCACAGACCTAATCAACAATAAGTATAGTATTACCCTTCTCACAGTCTAAGTTTCCTCTTTTAATTCGAGTGATAGATAGTCAGTAACATGTATTCTCTGAGCATAAATCATATTAAACCACTTCATATGTGTATGTGTGTGTTAATTTTGAACAGGAAGAGAGTTGATAATCTTCAAAAGGATTATCAAGGGGTATGTGTGTGTTTACCTGACCGATGTAACATAAAATTTAGTCAATATGCAAAAATTTGCTGATTTAATGTGCAATGTGTATCTCCGGATCTTTCAGATTTTCTAGAAGAAACGAAATGAAACATTACAGGAAAGACAGACGAAATCTTCAGATGACATGAGGGACAGATCAATAGATATAGCTTGGCTTTCGTTATGTACGGATTGTCTGTGGCCTCAGATTGACAAAAGACCTGTACACAATAATGAATTCATTGGATTTTTCACAAACTTTGAAATCTTTCACTTGCTTATTGTGGAGCATTTTCCCAGTTCATAAAACCTTCAAGGATTCTTGGTGCCCCTTCTGGGCAATGTCTGGGATATTCTGTTTTGGCTCTGCTTGGAAGCAGTTCAAATGTGTACCATCAGCTCTGAGGATAATGGCAGCCAGCACCATTTATTGCTGTTGTGGGGGGAAATTGTGGTCGTTATGGATCATTGGCCTCGGTTTCAGCTGCTCTCAGTGGAATTCTCATAGCGTTGTTGTTCGCCCGAGGTTGTCTGAAGTCGTTTGGGGACCTGTTTCATAAAGATGTTTGCAATATTTGTAAGTGGCAACATGCGTCATTGCTTTGGCAGTAGCCAGGAAAGGACCAGTTGGGTGTGATTGCTGCTGTAATGCAATTATTGCGTTTTTCAAGAAATACAATATGTTTTTAGTGAGACATGCCCCCAATAGACCTTATCTCATTTTTTTTTTTTAATTCCAAGAAGGCTGTACAGTACTGGTTGAGGTGGGGATTCATGCTTTTAACATTCCTAAGTGAGATAATGAGATACCTCTTATGAAATTTGAAAGAGCATGTAATTTTATGAAGGATTCAACGTTTATTTGATGAAAATTGGTTTTCAAATGGCTGAGATATCAAAAAAAGTGATAATAATAAAAGGCGACAGGCCACGCATTTTATTAAGATCTCTTTGTTTTACCTTGTTTTTGGATATCCCAGCCATTTCAAAACTGATTTTCATCAAATAAACTTTTGATACGCCTTAGAATCGCATGCTCTTTGACATCTCATAGAGTGGTTTCTGAACTCAAATCAGATGTTTCCACTTTTACAGTATCTCGCAAAACGTTAAAAGCTAAATTCTCACCTCAACCAGAACTGTACACATCCTTTAAAAGGGGGAATTTTCGCAACTCCATGATTATGATAAGACTGTACAGATGTGTAGCTTGGATACAGCTAATGAATTATGTAACCACATTTGTTACCAAGGAAACTTCTACCTGAAGCATGACACAGCATGCCGTGCACATCCATTCACAACTCAGATTACAATTCCACAACCTTCCCCACCCCCTTAAAAAAGCACAGTGTAAGTCAAGCGAGCATGTATTAAGATTATTTATAACATTGATTTCATAAAGTATAAACTGCAATTTAACCACATTAATCTTCAGATGAACTTTTCACATGATTTCTATTTACCAATGTACAGTGATTTTTTTTTCCCCCGAGTGAAGAATGAACTGCTCAGTTGTTTTGCGGAGGTGTTTAAGGCAAGACAGGTGGCAGCATTTGTTATTTTTAGTTTTAATTATGGTGAATCCTTTAATTAATAATGCGAACGTCACATTTCATATGTTTCCTTAGCGACCACAATGCTTCACTTGTAGAAGCGTGAAGTGGTTGCATATGAGACACTGTGATACGAGGTGTAAACGTTCTTGAGCGATCCAAAGGCGCTCATCTGTCATTGGTCAGCTATGAGGGGGGAAATGATTTCTACGTCACATATTTTTTACACCATCCTGTTTGGCAGCTAAAACGGCTGGGATGGGTGAGAGAGGGGAATAGGGAAGAAATTTTTCTTGATATCTGCTGTACGATATTAGATGCCATTGTTACTAGGCAGCTTCCAAGATTCACATACTTACTGTAAGTGTGGCCGACATAAAGGGTTTGATGTGGACAAAAGTCACTCAGCTCCAATAACTCGTGGGAATAACTTCTTCTCTAAGGTAAGTTGCATGGTCTGCATTTCTAATTTGATGAGGCAATGAACCTAGCAACGTGAAATATGGGATTAGTGTTTTTTGTGGGGTTGAGAGCAGAAAGTCACTCTAGATTTGGATTTCCCTGGAATGGGTAATTGTTCCATATGGTTGCAATGTTTGACAGTTCTAATGGCTTGCTTGATTGATACAAGTTTGTAGGTCTTAATGAAATACAGTATGAATTATGTCCAAAAGCCTTTTAATTGAAAAAGCATGTGGAGCATAATTACATTTATTTACATTTGTGCAAAGTTTGTCTGACCTTGCACTAATGTACATGTAGCTACTCGTAGTAGCAGCAGCCAAGTTCACACAATGTATCACATGTGTGACATCATATAGGCCTACATACTGTCTGCCATCTGTGTACTTGTTCATCATCATTATTTTAGAGATCATGGTTCTGTAGATATTACTGTAAAATGAGGAATGTTTGCAAGCATTTCTATTTTGCAAATTTTGCAAGTGCCAACATTCGCGAAATTAAAATGCACGCAAAAGTTCTTGTCTACACAATATGCATTGGATGCCAGTGGCACTTTGAGAAAATTGCATACTGCTAGAAAGGCCGTCAGCTCCAATCTGCGAAATTTTCATGCCGCGAACATATGTGACCCGCTACAACAAAAAGGTCCGAAAGTCAAGGCAGGACAAGTTTCTGAAAATGGCATGACATTATTCCCTTACTCTTCTGCTTTCATAGCACAACTCATAAAAGCACTCGGTTGTGGAGATATCGATGATTTTATTAGGGCATGTCAAGTGGCTAAGGAAATCAGAGTTTCGAGAAAAATGCCTTCAAAGTTTTCCTTCCCTCGCTTTCATGATCAAGGGGAGGCAAGACAGTTTTCACCGCTTGACAATAGAAGGCATGCTCCTAGTGACCTCTGCGATGTTCGTTCAAGCTTAGCGCCAGCGGTGTACGCACGACCAATCAGTAATCAGGATGCCACGCACTGACCAATAAGATCACTCCCTCGTTGCTAGGGGCGGAGCATAGCTGCGGCGCTAAATCCAAATCTTCGGACACGTTTCTGTTACATTGGAAGTCGGAAAATCATGGCCCAGAAAAATGCTGATTTCTTGCCTTTCCTTTAATCATTTAGCTTCAAAATTTCGGCAGATGATAGACAAAACATTAGACTACAAAATTATACCAAAAACTGAAATCTGATTGTTTTGACCAATTTTGATGATGCAACTTCAAACTCAATTTTCTCGGCTCAGCCGTCAGCGACTTTAGGATCCTTTTGTTGTAGCAGGTCACATATCATGTTTTACAGTATGCCAATGTTAACCACAGAACCAGAGAATGTCAACCACAGAAATGTCCCCAAGTACTATACAATGTACATGTGGCCAGTGGTATTCACCTATGCTGTCTTAAAATGTTATTTTCAAAAGTTCTTTGCTGAGATGTAGGAATCTCGTATTGGTGCTCAGTGTTGTGGTTAGACACATGCTGTTTCAGTAGCCTTGAGGTTTTGATTGTAAGTGCACTTTAGTGGTACAGTGATGAGGCAGTTATGATACAATGTACAGTTAACAAACAAGCTTCATTGACAGAAGATCAAACCCCCCCCAAAAAAAAAAAAATAATAATAATAAAATAAAAAATAAATAAATAAATAAAAAATGAAAAACAACAACAAACAAACTAACAAGAAACAAAAAATTACACCCAAAAATGGAACAACAAACAAAAGCAAACTAAGACCTATCAAACAAATTACTTTAAACAAAAGTGATAATTTTCCCTGCAGAAAGAGATACTGTAATATTTATTATCATTTCATAGCCATAAGGATGCTTTAGATTGAAAACAGTTTGTAGCAATTTGAGAAACATGCTTTAGTCAGTAAGTAGCGATAGTCTGTTTTTATCAAGTGGCTTGAACATTGAAGACCTCACACACATCATCTGATAATCTGCCTCCATAATTCTCAGCAGGTATTCCAAATGGCCTGCTGGTTTTGCATATTACCAGTGGCTATTTCTGTTTCCAACACCACCGGTACATCTTTGCTGAGCTAGGAGGGTTCACACTGTGCTGGGCTCTTGCCAGCTTTTCTGTGCATTTCTGGCACAATTGTAGATAGTTGGCTATCAAAAGCCAGTGCAAAGCTTGAATGAAGACCCTCTTGGAAAGTCAGTGAAACAGAAACCCTAGTGTATAAAGGCACATCTTGAAAAAGGAACAACCCAAAACAGAATCTGTCACAAAGCAGCCACATGTTAAATGCATGCTTGAGTGGACCCCTTCCTTTTGAAGCTTACATAGTAGATCTTTTTGTAAATGCTGGCTGTATTTAGACATAGTACTTTCTTCTTTTTTTTTGCATGGATCATGAATCTCACTTATGCAAAGGTTGCAGTCTGAGTAGATTGTGATTTGCTGCAGATGAAGAGGTTGGCAAATAGAAATGGCTGCCATTTAATAGCATAATCCTTGAGTGTACGTGGACTTTACAGAGATAAGTGGTTGTAGGTATCTATGGTGATCCAGGGCGGCTATTACCGGTACCTAGTCTGACTTTCAGACTTTTAATGCTCCAACTTTTACTCATTTTAACTCATTAGGTGTATCAGAATTAGAAGAGGCCATCTCATCTTATACACTGTAACTTATTAGTGGTACCTGTAATTGCAGGTCCTTAAAGGACAACTTCACCTTCATAAACATAAGGATTGAGAGAATGTAGCAATATTAGTAGAACACATCACTGAAAGTTTGAGGAAAATCGGACAATCCGTTCAAAATTTATGAATTTTTGAAGTTTTTGTACAGTAACCGCTGGATGAGAAGACTACTGCAGTGTGTGAATAACTTAGATGTCACATGCGTACAACAATATAAGGAAAATATAAAGAGAATTTCACAAAATTTCATCTTTTGAAAAAAGTTCACATTCCCCCGACTCGTTACCGACAAATGTTATGGGTAATATTATTTCCCCCACCTTTAGAAAGAGGCAAGTCAAGTGCTCTATTATTATGCGAAAAAAATGAAAATATGTTGAATTTTCTTTTACATTTTCTTTATACTGTTGTACGCATATGACTCAGAAGCTGTAGTAGTCTCCTCATCCAGCGGTTCCAACACAAAAATTTCAAAAATTCATAACTTTTGCATCGATTGTCCAATTTTCCTCAAACTTTCACTGATGTGTCCTACTAATATTGTTGCATTCTCTCAATCATTATGTTAATGAAGGTGAACTTGTCCTTTAATACCAGTAACAGGAAAATATTTTTGGCTTTATAGATCCTTGCATTATATATATGCTGTATGCCATATAAAGTTTGAAAACATAATTTATAAAATATATTTAAATGCATGTAGAAGGAATAAAGAAGCTGATGGCATGGGATTTAGACTAGCCATGGAGGTATAAACAACCTCCATGGACTAATTGTTGTTAAGTTATATTCCATCTCTGAAGCCATAGATTTTAAAGTGTATTTTTAAGTGTTGATTCAGTGGTTGCAAGGTGCACTTTGTGTGTGTCAAACAGTCACGAAGAGCATCCATTAGAGACTGTCAATTCCAACTGTTACACTCACAACTGCTTTCCCCTGGCATATCCTGGAAAAAGTGTATTGTGTTGGGTCGATGAAGCCGACAGTGCATGCTGTATTGTTCTTGTCGAGTAGAAATCTTGCTCTAATTGTGCTCTGTTCTGCTTCAGTGCAGTGACGCACAGCAAAGAGCCGTTGGGTTCTGTCTCAGCCTCACTGCAAATGTCAGGAAAGAGGAAAAAGGGGAGGAAGGTTTTATTCTCGGAGAGTTGTAATATGTTTATTGATTTTTCACATCGTAGACGGATGCGTTCGCTACAACAATGACTTTGGAAGGTTCTCAGTGAACCAAAGAAATGCTTGTTATACATCTAGTCTGTTTTCCTGTGAGGTCTGACCTTCCTGACATTGACTCCCAATCAATATCATGGCACAGATATTTTCTTTGTGGAGCCTTACAGGTTACAGTGAGCCTATGGCATATTGTCATGTGCAATATCGTGTACCCTTTTTAATTTCGGTTCAGTAAAGAGATAACTTTCATAGGAAAAAGATTTGATTCAGGCTCATTAGGCACGGTCAGACTGGCAAAAGATCGTGAAGTTTAAGATTGCGATCTTTAAGATCTTGAAGTTTTGCCAGTGTGACCGCAAACTTCCCGCGAAACTTCTCGCGAAACTTCTCGATCTCTTCGCGTTCGGTGCCTCCGAAGCGCAAGGCCATTGTCATGTACAGATGTGCATTGTTACATCACAATCACTAGCCATCGGACGGCGCACTCTTTCTTGCGTGCGTACGAATGGCCCAAACTTCACGATCTTAAACTTCTCGATCTTTTGCCAGTCTGACCGCGCCTATTGTTTCATGACCTACAAAACAGTGTATACTGTTGGAGTTGCCTTTAGGAAAAATCAAAAGAAAAGGAAAATTTAGAAAAGAGCAGAAATTGTGTTTAATACATGTAGTACCCTGTATACTAAAGAACTATCGCCAAATACTGTGGTATTTGGGGTGATAATTAAAACTTTTGAGTGAAATATGCATGCAAAATTTATGTTTGAATCATGTCACGATGACCACAGATCATACAGCTGTGTGTTTTAGATGTGACCTTACACTGCGGAACACATGTCCAGTTTTTTCCTGTAGGAGAATAAATGTATGCACAGTACCGTACTGGCTGGTGAAATACCACAGTAATTCACATTAGGGCCATTCTCACTGCAAAAAATCGCGATATGAGAACTCGCGATGCTTTACCTTTGTGTCCACATTGGCAGGTAAACATTGCGAAGGTAGCTCCGATGCCAACAATCGCGATCTTTCATGACGTACTGAGCATGCCCAGTTTACTCCAATCGCGTGCTCGGCCTTTGTTTGGGGTCAAGCGGATACGGAAGTCACGTGAGTAATATCACAATATTTCTGCTGCGTGCGTTCTCATTGCAAAACTCCTTGCGAAGTTTCGCTCGAAGTTAGAAAAATCGCACTCTGTCTTGCGATTTTTCGGGCGATGGTTTAGTGAGAGTTGCTAGGCAACTTTCACCGTAACTTCGCGATTTTTCTAATATCGCGAGTTTTCACCTTCAATGGGAATGGCCCTAATGTGAATGCAAATGCACCAAGAAATACGTACATGTACATATGTGTACATTGTGAAATTTAGTAGGGTATATAGGGTGGTACATCTGTAATTCAAACTTGCCGTGAAATCCGCATTCAAGATTTGAATGTGAATCATGTCACGATGACCACAGATCATACAGCGGCCGTATTTCTCACGTGACCTGACATGCTTCCTGTGTTCTCCAGTAGGAGCTACTAGTAGGCCTATGTGCATTCTCAGTGCTTGTTTCAACCATACAGAGGTGTACCTCTTGACCAGAAATCCTACATTATTATGTGAATGAGAAAAGTATTGATTAAGTCACAGTGGTATCTATTGCCATGGTAGTTTGCTAATGAGAATGGTGCTGGCAAATTACTGTAAAACACTACATGGTTATGCAAAATGTTACCATGCACAGGTAGTTGCACACGGTAGTTGTACACTTTCGTCCATTACATGAATTCACCTTCTTGGGCAGGTCTCAAGTGTCCACCAACACTGCCTGTCTTTTGAGTTAAAAATCAATAAAACCGGCATAATGCTCTTTTGGGTCTGCTACCTTCAAAACCATAGGGTGCATCACTCTCTCTCTTCTTTTTTTTCTCACCCCCCCAGTTCCCAATATTTCAGTTTATTATCTTATCTTTTTATGGAGCACACATGTACCGGTACTCAACTGATAATTTACAGGTGCGTGGCTTGATGTTCATTGCCGAGTGATCGATGAAGAGCGAAGTTGGTTCAGGCCATGGGCAGGTGCGAAGGATAATATCTCACTTTATTGACTCCACCGTGCAGGGTTGCAGAGTGTATGAATTACAGGATTGAAGACTGCACAATACAATGCTGCTGTGGTATCCAATATCATGTAAAGCGAAAGAAAGAAGGGGGATGGATGGAGAATTGCTTATCTTGCCCAGATGGCATGACTGTCTCTTTATAATATATGAAGCATGAACCCTGTCTCAGAAATAAGTATATCTCTCTATATATTCTTTTTTCTTTTTTTTTATGATGTTTACAAACTTTCACATTTGTATGATTTTTCTTGAATTCTTGCACAGGGGTTACGGAACAAATCACGTGTTTGATGGTCTTGAGCCTTCCTCGCAGTACAAGTATCGTCTCAAAGTCATGAACAACAACGGGAACAGCGAATTCAGTCCAGCTGTCACTGTCACAACAACCAGTGAGTATTTTCTGTCACAGCTAACTTTACTGATGTCACTGAGTTTTAATGAAAGGAGTGCCAGTTCAAAGTCTGCTCAATAATAGATTTCTTTGCAGTCTTTTATTGCTCACAGCTCTGGTAAATGTGAACCAAGCTGGGACTAGGCCATACAAGTTGAAAATACTCATGACATTTGCTCTGCAAGGGAGGGCAAGATTTTGTCCCCCTCCCCCCCCCCCCAAAAAAAAAAAAAAGATGACACCTACAGTTTCATAGTTCAAATCGCATCAGCTGAGAAGGCCATTGGATATCGCCAAATTTGTGCATGTACCAACTTTCGACAAACTCAAAACCACCAAAATATCTGAAATGAGACCCCCCCCCCAAAAAAAAAGAAAAAAAGAAGTGATATACTTTGACAGTATGATACAGTACCACTTGTACAGAAAGCAAGGCGTAACCCTATTTCAGTGACCTGAAATGCATTGTTTAGACGGGCATGCTGTCTTTCCCCATATCACATATTAGCATGATAGAGATCACCTGTAATCCAGTCGATTCTCTGACAGTAATAATTGATCAGGGTTTTCTATTTCATCAAACTCTTTCCCTATCGTTCGATGCTAGCTGCCTTAATTACATTTCAGTCCCATCTGTGTAGTTGATTGGTGATGGGTATGTGAAATGTCTCTTTCGAGCTGCCGCAGCACAAAACAAATGTTGGCCCTGCCCTTTCAGGAAGAGGAGTCTTCAAGAGCTGGTGCCCTTTACCCACTTGGGTTGCCCCAAAATTCACATTTCTTTTTTCTCTTTTCTGAGCTGGATATGTGTATCGATGTAGAATACTTAGGTGAAGGGAGGAATGGTGTAGCATTGAGTTGATTAGGGGGTGCACCATCCAACGTGCTGCAAATTCTATACCTCATACTCTTTTTAATTTACCTTGGATGAAATGATCCCTTTGTAATGAATTTTACATCATTCTCATATGGTCTGTTAATAAGAAATGAGGCAGCTGTTCAAAATCACATCAGTTGCAACTGTAAAGAGGTAAATCTACAAACAAGATCAATCAATTACACTTAACATAGGTGGAATCATACATCAGCTTAGAAATCCAATTCAAGTCATACATAAACAAGTGAAGCAGATGTATTTTTTAATGTTTCAAATGATTTGTTACTTATTGGTCATGGTAATACTAATAGAGATGGGGACATCACAAAGTTATCTATTATGTTTAAACTGATCAGAGTTACAGAGATTGGGACACATACAGTACACACACATGCATTGATAAGCAAGAATGAGAAAGTGTGTCAGTCATGCACAAATACAACTCTGTGGAAATTTCATGTGTTAAAACAGCACAACCACTTTGTCATCACTTCTAGTTTTTTCTGTCCTGCTTTCCAAGATAGATAGATAGATAAATAAATAGATAGAGAGAGAGGGAGAGAGATGTCATGCCAAAGAGAGGGATGAAAAATAGATGTGGGATGGGATAGGAGAGGCCAAACAATAGGTAGGAATGCAGACAGGTGCAAAATGGAATGCATTATTTGAATGCTGCCTGTAAACATAGTTTAAACAAAGAGAACAAGAGAGAATTGTAACAGAAAAAATGCAAGAGTGGGGGGGGGGGGGGGGGGGGATGGAATAAACAAAACCACCCCAATAAAATGAAACAAAGCGGAAATGTGCACAAATGTGACATTTAACTGATGAGGCCCATTAATGCACAAGAGTTTAATTGGTTTTTAATCAAGATGCAAAACTCGATTTGATTTGCAGTCGATCACACATGACCAAAAAAACTAAGCCAGTTGCAAGCCAAGCAATCTAATTCCCTGAACTCCAGCTATGATTGTGATTTGAGCACCCTCACCACAGAAGCAGTATGGTGAATGGCATCGTGGAGTAGATACACCAATAATGATATTTTTTTATTTCATGTGCAGTTTGCTCACACTGCGCGAGGTAAATTATGACCTGCAGGGGTAAAAAAAAGCAAGATGGACCAATTTTCACATCATGATGTGGATCGTGATATGTGGGGATTTATTTGTGTCTATAGATGCACAAGTTCTGTTGGTTTTTGTGTCATTTTGCGGAAATCAATTTTTATGAAATGTGTGCAAGCCCGCCTAACATTTGGCTGCAGCCATAGAATGTGATTTGAACGCAGGGCTGGAACTTCAAAAAGTTGATGACGAGATGCATTCGACAAAGTGTCCCATTGTGACTGTCAATCAGAGAAGGAACACTTGACATGAATTATCACAGCTGCATGTTGTGTGCTGAGTTGCCATGGTAACAGATGTTTAGCACTGTCTACTGCTGACATTGTCGACTCATGAAGAAATTGTTCAGGACGAGCTTACTGTACCAGTTGGTACCAGGTACATAATATTCAACGTTAGCCTTTACCGAGGAGCTAAGGGTTCAAGTGATCTACAGTCTGTATGCAATCACTCTTCTTTTGTTGTTGTTGTGTGCCATCTTTCATGCAATGCATGTGAAGCCCTTTACAACCTGTGTCATTTGGTACTATACTTTGAAGAAATCATTTATAGGCAAGAGATACATCTTAAGGGATTTTAAAACAGTTAAAGGGGTGGTACAGTATTGGTGGAGATGAGAATTGGGCTTTCAGCTTTTTGTGAGATACCAAGAAAACACTTATGAAATGGTACAGAGCATACTATTTTAAGAGGAATTCAAAGTTTATTTGATGAAAATCGGGTTTGGAATGACTGAAACATCCAAAAACAAAGTAAAACAAAGCGATCGTAAAAAGTATGGGTCCCACACTTTATTAGAATCGCTTTGTTTTGGATATCTCAGCCATTTCAAAACCAATTTTCATCAAATAAATGTTGAATTCCTCATGGAATTACACGCTCTTTCATATTTCACGAGAGGTTTCTCATTATCTCACCAAACAATGTTAGAAACCTGAAATTAGGTCTCAACCAAAACTATACTATCCCTTTAAGGTTGCTCCATGAAGCTCAAGAGCAGGGCAACTGTTTAGTGTTGACCCAAAGTCTCTGAATTTAAAATGTCTTTGCCCCCAGTCCAGATGCAAAGAAGTCAAGTGATATTGTATACAACACTGTATACTTTTAGAGATGAAAGATGCATTTGTACTATGCATCCAGAACCTGACTTTTCTATATGTATACCCTATCTAAGAAGTATGTACATGTATAATGTAAGAAATGCAACGACACTTGCCTATTCATGTTTGTTAAAATGTGTGCACAAGATGTCTCTGGAAGGATTAATGCAAATGATTACTCTCAGTGATATTCGCAGGGCATGCAGACCAGATTATGATGTGGCTGTTTGTGTTTTGAAATCTGTTGATTTCTACAATTTACACATGATGGGAGTTGGACATTTCATGCAGTTTGCAGGGTTGCAAATGACCAATAATGTAAGCAGGCACATAAAGTATATCTCTGTGGTTCACTAAACAAAGATTAAGGAAAGGAGGACAGGTCAGGAAAGCAGGGTTAGCCAGTAACCCACATTTAAACACTCAGCTCAGCGTTCATTGGAGGAGAACACAGAGGAATCACTGAGTGAAGGATCCATTTTATCCTACAGCCCAAAACTATAGAAACATACCCCAAAACAAAACAAAGCAGAGGAATCAAATTCTTGAGAAGCCTGTACACTCTGTTTAAAAAAAGGAGAAAAGAAAAGAAAACAAGATGTTCTACTCCTTGTGAAAGCGTAAACTCAGTTGGCACCACTTAACAGCAGTAACCCTATCATCTCTTTCTCTTGAAATGAACCAGAACGGTGTTGGGTGAAGGAGACAGGAATAGTTTCACACTCTAGGGCTTTTTACACTTGTAAATTTTTGCTTAGTCCCGTACCAATGGTGGGGCTAAGGGGGGCCTTAGCCCCACCGTTGGTACGGGACTATCCTTCGCCCACTTTCTGTTTACACTCGTTTTTGCCAAAGTGGGCTAGCCCCACCGATAGTCCGGTACTATCTGGCCCTGCAAAATAGCAGGGTTAGCACCGCAATTGCAGTGCCAAGCAAGTGAGTGTAAACAGAATGAAAAAATAATCGTGGGCTAAGCGACGGAAGACGAAGTCCGACCCTCACTGACCAATCAGAAACGAGGTAATCAAGTGCTGCCGGTGCGTGCGTGTACGTGTACAGTACACAGCGTAATCATGAATATTCATGTGGTTTGGAAAGTCCGGGGCTAAGAAATACGAGTGTAAAAAGGTCAGTTTTCTCCTTAGCCCCGGACAAGAGATAGTACGGGACTAATTGGCCAGTGTAAAAAGCTGAAAAAAATGGTACGGGACTAACGATAGTCCTGGGTCAGAGAAAGTCCGGGGTTAAGAAACACAAGTGTAAAAAGGGCTAATGTAACAGGACAGGATAGTCTTCAGAAAGGACTTTTTTTGTTGTTGAAATCTTGGAAATGTAGGTATTCATCATTTTCTCAGAGGAAGGGGAATGTTCTCTCGTTAGAGGGAAAGTTATTGTGTTTCATAGTAGCCACTATATAAAAAAAAAGATTCAACGTTACCTGTACATCAATTTCATACTGCTCAATAATGTGAATGATGCTTGATTACATGATTAGCAGTCACCAAAAAAAAATTGCATCTAAATATTTACTGGTTTTTGCATCATGTATTTGAAAAAAACGTAAGAAAGAGAGTTGGTTTACCTTCACTGGGAATGAAAAAGTGTTGAGAAATCTGTCTTCTTGAGCAAGAAAAAGGCTACTTGTAGTGGTTATTGGAGATATTCAGTTTTATTCTTTTCAAGACTGTTGATCCTGTGAATTGAGGTTATAGGGAAAGTTGTCCAAGACATTTCACTCTGTCGCTGAAATCCAGTATCTAATCCAGTTGGTTGCATACAATGAGAGATTGATTTTTTTTCCTCAATATTCCCAAGTTGATAAAGAAAGACTACTAATGCTGGAAACCAAGACAAGAATTTGCAGTGTTTCCTTTGGCATTTCTGTATTTGTGGAGAGAGTGTTGATATCCCTTTGGGGAAGGGTCTGATTTCTGACATGTGAGAGTGAAGGATTTTGATTGATTGCCATTCCTTTTGTCTGAAGACCATGGGACCTCCAAAATGGTCCCCTTTGCACATTATGCAGTCTGTGAGATGTTTCAGACTTACAATGAACTTGTTACAAAACGTGTTTACTGAGATATTTGTAAAGGCATCACCTTGTTTCAAAACATGTTTCTTGTATCCAGTTCAGGCAGGGAGGTGAGACAAAAAAGTTTTGTCTTACAATTTTGTACTTCCCTGGTTCAGGCAATCCTTCCAGGTGTTTCCTACTCAGGTTTAGCTTGCTTGTGGGTGCACTCTTTCATTCAAGGTGAACAGTTTGACCTACAGTAGTAAACTAGATTGAGGAGATCCAGCTGTCAATCACTTGACCATGCATACACTTTTCCATGGTGTGTGCATTATATTTGTCCATACTCGTGCATGAAAGCATAGAGAGAAGTGTGTTTGATTGACAGACCACTGAGGTTGGGACACACAGCTTGGGGACACAGTACAATAGCATTGAGCAAGGAGACTCATTCCAGTGTCTTTCCCCCTATTTAGACGCATGCCATTTTATACCAAAACTCGATAACGAAATGATGTATAAAGAATCATCGTATAGCTGACAGACCATTCAGACTCTAATTTTGACCGTTCTGGGAAACGTCGTATAGATGTGCAGTTTCCCACTGTGCATGTTTTTATAGTCATGAGTGACAGCTGTGGGGTCACCTTTCGTGCGTGCTCCCATTAAGCCCCGCCCAGTTATACCGTTCTATGGTCGCCATACGTTCAGATGCACAGGGAATGCTGATTCGTTATCGAGTTCTAGTTTGAAACGATGCTCTTACCGTCGTTTCGCTATACGTCGTTTCGTTATATGTCGTTTCGTTATACGTCGTTTCGTTAGTCAGCATTTAGACGTATAAATTCATCGTATAGCTATACCGTTTTGGTATAGCTATACCATTCTAGTATAAATATTTTTGCGTCTGAGTGCCCTGTTTATTACACTCACTGAATGACTCTAAAAATGAAAGTTAGAAATACATTTAAAGGAGAACAAAACCCGATTACGTAGAAATACATTTAAAGGAGAACAAAACCCGATTACGTACAATGTGTGGGTTGAGAGAATGCATCAATATTAGTTAAACGCAACAAAATTTGAGGAAAATCCATTGAAAAGTTGTGAATTCTTAAAGTTTTAGTGCTGCCATTGCAGGATGAAAATAATGCTGCAGTTCATGATGTCTTGCATGTACAACAATATAGAGAAGATATAAAGAAAATTCAACATTTTCATTTTTCTAGTGTAATGAAAGAGCGTTTGACTTGCAACCTCTTTCAGAAAGCAGGGGGGAATGATATTACCCTTAACATATGTCAGTAACAAGTCAAGGGAATGTGTGTTTTTCATTAAGAATTAAATTTCATCTTTATTTTTTACAGAGGAGCCCCAAACTGGTGAGCAGCTACACAAGGCAATAACCCTGACCCAGGACATCCAAAAGGTGCGGGAGATTCTCGACTCTGGGGAAGTCCTCATCGACGTACCAGACAAATTCGGCTACACCCCGCTCATGGCCGCTGCCCAGAGGGGGCTCACGGAGTGAGTGGGAGTGTGTTGTGTTTATGGCTTTTGCTTTGTGAAATATCATTGTGCACCATGCCGTGTGCAAGAGGTATTTGGGCATTTACTTATAAAATATAAGTAGAGTGAACCAGTTCGCTCACTAGATTAAAAAATGTCAAGATGCACGGATCTCTTACATTAATTGTCCCTTAGTTAGACTAAGGGCTTGTAATATTGACTGTTCATTGGAACCTTTATGGTCAAACATTCATATACAGTTGACATGTTACTGTTAAAAGTGGAAATTTTCGCGCAGCAACCAGATGCTAGCGCGAAAATAAAAGCACGCAAATATTTTTGCATGTCATATGTTCCAGTAGTTAATGTCCTGATTCCGCGGAATCAAAAATACATGAAATCCATCTTACCCAGCCGAGCACGAAAAATTACTCGCACGAAAATATCCACTTTTACAGTATAGTAGTGTTATTGTCTTCTTTAATAATCTTGTAAGGTATCAAAGCTATCTCTTTGACTGACATCATGTTCGCTGTAGAACATTAGCCCATCAGTTGTCATGAACTTCATGCACTGAAAGTGAGTTTGAGCTTAGATTTATGTCACAACTACTCAAAACCACTTTATGGTTTCAGCAAGTACCAAATTTAGTAGTTTTTGCACATAATAGCACCTGTGATTTGGGTATGAGAGGATTGCACACACCTGCTTGCTCATGGTTGAGAATGTGCGCATACCTTTTTTGATATGATGTATTATTTCATAAGTGCATGCACAGCTGCACTTAAATGGGAATATGATGTTCAGGGTTTTTATCCTAAGGTCTACTTATTTCTTCTTTTTATAGCAACTTTTTCAACTCTAATCCAAGGCCTCTGACTACATTTTTCTCTACTTTGATATGCAACTTGTCTTTGCACTGCAACTGATATAGGAAGTTATAACCAGAATGGAGCTAGCTTGTACTGTCAGCATAACAAAATCAGTTGCAGTATACCTTTCACCAGGAATCCCTACAGAAAACATGAAGTGTCAAGATAAAAATTAATTGTTTGAATGTACATTAAGTGTTGCTGCATGCGTATACTTGTAAATCTGTGTTCCTGTTCTAGTCTTTACAAATATGTGTATAAGATGGATGGTCAGCCAGTGCTTGGTGGATAGTGTAATGTAGAGAACACTAAGTTTGTGACCATTGTGTACTGTGATGATTTCTCTTACAGCATGGTGGAGCTTCTTATATCACACGGTGCTGATGTCATCATGCAGAATGGCAGTGGGAAGGATGCCCTCATGCTAGCTTGTTTCGCTGGGCACCTCAAGGTGGTCCGGCAGCTGCGGGCCCAGGGGGCTTCATGGGACACCAAGGACCTGGGTGGGTCCACAGCCCTGCACTGGGCAGTGGACGGGGGTAACAAGGACGTTGTGCAATGGGCCATCATGGATGGGTCAAAGGTGAGAAACTTTCAAAAGTTTCACATTTTCTTCACGCACACAAAAAGTGGTGTTAATGACCATTATTTTGCAGATGAAATAAAGTTCTGAGTTCTGATGGCATTGCTTTACAAATCTCCCACTGACCTACAAATAAATGTTTGCTTACTTTTCTCTTTGAAATGAATTGAAAGGAGAAAGATTGTATCCTGCAGGTAGTATTATTATTTCACAGATAAATTTTAAGCTCCTTCACAGACCAATGGAGCATAAGGAGAATATAATTTAATGCTTGAGTGATTAACGAACCCCTGTGAAGCTTTTTGTATCGTCCTAGCCTTCTACTTCACTGATCAAGATTTTTTTTTTCTTAACAACAAATTCTTGTCTGTTTCAAAGCTCCATTTATCATCAGAACACTTAATTAAGTCATTAACCTGACAAATTAAGAGCAAAGCAAATACCAAAATCATCCATCTGACACAGAGCACAAAGACCACAACATGTGCTTCTTTGTGACTTTCTTGGGGGTTTGCACATCTGAATCCTGTTGTTCCAATTCACCTGCTGAAGGCAAGGGAAGGAAAAGGGAAACTCCCTCTTTTGCCATTCGTCTCTTCTTTTTTTTAACATCCTTCACCAGGGAGAACAAAAGAATGTGCCATTGCTTCTTTGTATTCAAAGCGGAAGACAAAAATAAAATGAAAATAAAAGAAAGGGATAAACTTTAAAGTCTCACGCAAGCAGATCTTGAAAACTCATAAAACTGTCTGGATGACTGGAGTGCTTTCGTCTTTTCTTGTCACGCCTTCACCCCAGTGGGTGCCTGGGAATTGTTTTGAGGGTATCTCTCTGTCTGTCTCATATCTCAGTATTGTGATCCAACACAAACTGTTCAGTGGATTATCTTGGTACCAAGCCAAAGTATGCTACATGAGTTGCAGGTGTGATGTGTATTAATTTGTCAATCAGTTGCAAGTTCAGTATTCTTTTTCAAGCATATTATACAATCAGCACACCTTTGCTTTCCCTTGTTTGTTGTCATCATCTCAGATTGATGTCAGGGATTCGAGTTCAGGTTGGACTCCATTGATGCGCTGTGCTGCAATTGGAGGCAACCATGAGATTGGAGAGGTCCTCCTAAACGCTGGTGCAAATGTCAACATCAAGGACAGGGACCACAAGACGCCACTGATGGTTCGTGAAGATTAGTAGTATAGACCTCCCCAATCATACTGAATTTTGAGGAAAGAATCTCAATTGTGACCATTTCCAGTTCTTATTTCAACAGGAGTTTCATATTTTTCTGGATGATTTTACTACACACACCTATAGGAACTGCTCTTTCTTTCCTACTTTTGAGCCATATCATCCCAATTTTTCAGTCAGAAAGGTTGAGATGTCTGGTAGTAATAATAGTGAACATTTCTACAGCGCAACAGTCCATTCAACAAAATGTTCATGGTGCTTTAAAGGACAAGTTCACCTTCATAGACATGTGGGTTGAGTGAATGCAGCAATATTAGTAGAACACATCAGTGACAGTTTGAGCAAAATCGGACAATCCGTTAAAAAGTTATGAATTTTTGAAGTTTCTGCTCAGTCACGGCTGGATGAGAAGACTACTATAGCTTGTGATGTCACATGAGTACAACGATATAAAGAAAGAATAAAGAAAATTAAACATATTTTCATTTTTCTCGCGTAACAAAAGAACACTCGACTTCTCTCTTTCAGAAGGCAGGGCGAATAATATTACCCTTAACATACGTCAGTAGCAAGTCGAAGAAATATGCACTTTATTCAAAAAGTAAGTTTTGTGAAATTCTCTTTTTATTTTCCTTATATAGTTGTACGCATGTGACATCATTCACTGTAGTAGTCTTTTCTTCCAGCAGTGACTGCGTAGATACTTAAAATATTCGTAACTTTTGAATGGATTGTCCAATTTTCCTCAAACTTTCACTGATGTGCTCTACTAATATTGCTGCATTCTCTCAATCCTTATGTATATGAAGGTGGACTTGTCCTTTAAGGCTATAAGGTTTTAAGGAGTTTAAAAAAAAAAAGGAAAGGAAAGTGTGTGAAATGATATTGTGAAATTATTATTTATCTATTTTTTTGCGTGGCTTGTTAAAAAAGAGATGTTTTGGGGGGACATTTTAAATGACTCCACTGAGGATAACTGATGTACGATGACAGGGAGTGGGGAGCAAGGTTGGATCCTCACCCCATTTTACATTCCCCTCTAAAATTCATGTGATTGTAATTAGAAAATAGGACACATTTTGTACAATCACTATGTATGTCAATTTAAGATCATACATGATATATGTCAACAGGTACCCATTTTTAACCACAGATTTTCATGGGTCCACACATTTTCAAATTGATAAAAGTATAGATGATTGTTTTCAGGAAATTATTGTGATATAAACTTCACCAAACCTCAGAAATCATTCAGTTCTTTTTTTTTTTTTTTTAAAGAGCAAGGCTTACTTCATACCATCCTCTTTGATTCGCTGTAACCAGCACAACAAACTACCTTCACTCTTGATTCCTGCAGATTGCAGCGCTAAATGGGCACCAGAAACTGGTTCAGGTGATGGTGGAGAAAGGGGCCGACCCGATGGTACGGACGGAACATGGCATGTCAGCGTACGAGATGGCCAAGTCGTTTGACAGAAAAGTGAGTCAAAGTTTGAATGCCTACGACAAGCATCCAAACTTTGTAGCATTAAAATGTGTGGATGTGTCATGGCTTTGTGTGTATGATACCAAGAAGTGCAGATATCAATTTTGATAGATTGATCACTTTAAAATCAAAGGTGACCGGGGGCCTGTTTTGCTAAGCCTTAAAATCAGACCCAAGTTCAAGTCAATTGATCTTCTATGGAACAATTTTAGGATCAATCAGTCCTCAGAAGTTAGGGACCATTTCACTATTGAAGCTATTTGGGAATGTGTGTTTTACGCCCACATTCTAGAATACACCTTGAATGTTAGTATATCTTTCCCTCCCAACTAGATTCTGCTCTGAATCTGTCATAACCGTGGTTTCATTGTTTGGCTCGATATAATTCCACTTTGAATGAAATTAATTCAAAGTTTTTGTTTTGACAGCTGTGTAACTGACAAATATTTATGAACAGATTCACGATTGTTTCTTGTAATTCTCACAGCTACCTCTTTTATTGGAGATCAGCAATGGGCAGTTAGTGCCATTGTTTAATAGTTCATTCTGAAAATAGTGGATTTCCGACTTGTTTCCTACAAGATATGTTCTTTCTCCATAGAGTCATCGCATGGCAAACCCAGTTTCCTTCAGTGAGGAGTTACTGTAAAATGAGGAATGTTCATGTGCATTTAAATTTCTTAGTTCGCAAGCACCAACATTCGCAAAATTAAAATGCACTCGAAAGTTCTTGCCTACACCATATGCATTGGATGCCAGTGGCAACTCGCGAAAATTTCATGCTCCAAGAAAGGCCGTCAGCTCCAATTCGCAAAGAAATTTTCATGCCGCAAATATATCCTTTTTTACAGTAAGCTCTTTCTCAAGTGTGTCATCAACTGAAGAGAAAAATTCTAGTATAAACCTTGAAAATGGCTATAATGGTGTAAGACGGTAACATTGCTGATACGCAGAGATTGCACATGCTTCTGATACAAAAAGACCAATTAAAAATTAATTTGTTTGCCTTTGGATCTATTCCTCTTGGTCAGTACGAAATGTTGTATGGCACACTGGCAGTAAACCTTTGCATAGATTGCTTGAATGTTTAATGTAAAATGTCACTCTCCTCCAATTCTCACCATGATGTTTCCTTTTTTTTTCTGTACAGAGTGTGATGAAATACTTCGAGAAGGTTTTGCAGAAGAGCCCCAACAAACGTCCTTGAAGGAAGCTAGTGTTGACATCCGCCATCCTTCCACTCAATGCATACTCCATTAGCGCTTGACAGGCAGCACACCGTTTCATCTCCGACGATAAAGTAGTTTCACATCACATAATCACAGCGATCTGGGATAAACATATATCGTTGCTGGGGCGACAAGACCTCGTATCTACAAAACGTCAAATGTTCAGGAGAGCCAAAAAACATGGCGGCCAAAGCACTGTGGCAAATGGGATAGCCTTTCCTTTGACATGCTGTGGTGGCTTCATTTTTGGAGAAGGACAGTTGGGATTTGCACAGGACATCACTTAACCCATTATTTGACCATTAATCCAAAAAAGTCATTTTCACCAAACTTGCAGATACAAGGTCTTGTCACCCCAGCGACGATATGTACCTTTATGACATACATTGTAATGTGCACTATGCAAGTTCAGAAAAATTTATCACCCTAGGGCAGGGCATTCATGGTTCTTTCATTTACACTTTTGATAAAGAATTCAGTAGTGTAGCACATCATGCTTTCCTTTTGCCATCCTTACTTTGTTAATAGTGTTTGAGTACAGAATATCACATGGTGAACATACCACACCACTTACAGTGCAATCCTCCCCCCCCCCACATCTGAAGAAAAATAGTAGAAAAATTGTTATAAAATATATAGCACATATTGAGATTTTATTTTGTCCAGATAGGGGAGGGTTAGGGTATCATAAATCAGCGCAAGTCAACCTACATTTACATTGCATACAATTAGGTCTGTTAAGTGTCGAAATGTGGCACACAGAAAGAGCATCCAGCCTAATCAGTTTGCACTTCCCAATAAAGTTTCTAACTCTTGACCATTCTAGAAACATTAATGTGCTAGAAGCCCCATTACTGGCAATGAATTGAATTACTGTAAAACCAGACACATCTGTGGTATGAAACTTTCGTGAATTGGATCAATTGGCCTCTTTTCCAGCATGAAGCTTTTGCAAATTGCCAACCATGATGCCGTACAGCATTGTACTGGCATTCAGTGCATTGTGTTGACAAACATTTTCATGTGCTATTTTGCTAACTTCGCTAAAGTTTCGTGCCCATGAAAATTTCTGGTTTTTCGGTAGTCATTTGGGGCATCGTTTGAGGCAACAAAGTGAAATTTTTACTTTGGGTGTACCACACCATACTTTGATAATTTAATGCCATGGATGTGAATTATTGGTAAATAGGAGATGACATATACATCTTTGATAGTTCTGGCAGCAAGTACTGAGTTGATTTTGCATGTATGATAATCTTTCACAGGGCAATAGAAATAGTGATTATTAAATGTTTATTCTGCCATTTGCATACCACAGTGTAATTTGATTGAAATATGTAATTGTAAAATGTGTTTGACTGATATTTTTGGATTGCTGCCTTTTCAAATATTCCTCAGCTTGTTACATTTTCATTTATACTTTTATAACATTTATGAAAAAGTTCTGTGTATTTGCTATGTACTCCGTCCATATTTGGATTGAACCAAAAAGATACATATTTCTTTGTTTTCATGATATAATATTCACATGTTCACTCATTTTCTTCAAATTGATACATACCATAGTCATCAAACACTGTTCATATTGTGAAGAATATCATCAAAAATGGAATGACTTTACCAAAATTATGCCAACATCATTTTACCATGTTCCATGTAAGTTATGCTTATTCTCTTGATGTTCATCCTAGTCATATTAACAAGTAATGTATTCACAAGACTTTGGACAGTCTTCTACAAATTTAGATAAATTCTTCAAAATTAGATCATATAGTGGAGTTGCCGAATCAAAATGTTCATGTTATGGAACTCTCTAACTTGAAGCAGTATTTCTGCAAACCTCAATGGGAAGGAAAGTCCAAAGATGAATTCAGGAAACCACATTTGTCTAGAGAGTCATTGTCTTTGTTTTTGTTTTGTTTTGTTTTGTTCTTTAGTATTTAAACATCATCATCAGATGTAGACTTAACCCTAAAAAGACTGGGGGGGGGGGGCCTAAAAGGCCCCCCCCTCGACATTTCGCGCGATTACTCAGCAATACGCAATGCTCTCGCCGCGATGCTCTATGACTTTTTTCTTTCGAGTTTCCCGCACATTTTGACACCAAATTTGTGACGCCCGGGGGTACGATTCTGAAGTTACATAACTTTTTGTACATGCACGTGAGACCGAAAATGGCTCAAAAATGTGATTTTGTGTACAAAGTCAATACAAATTAAGTTTTATCACATGGTTCATATAAATATGCTTATTTTTACTCTCAATGGCTAAAATCAATCTGTTTTAGTAGTATTATGCTTCAAAAAGGGTCTGCCACAAATTTTGCTGAAAAAAACAACAAAAACAAAAGGTCGAAAAAACAAAGAAATACATAAGAAATTCATAAAACAATAAAATGAATAAGAAATTAATTTTGATACCAAATTTTTTTTCAAGTACATTTGCTAAGAATGCCACAAAGAATATCCAGACCAAAAATGAGCACTTTTGGAGCTTTATTTACTGATTTAGATCAAAAAGGTCTGATTTCTCGCATAAATTAGCATAATTAATCAAAATAAAATAAGAGAAGACTATTTTGGAAAATTCAAATATACGATCTTGTAGATTACATCGCACACTACCATTGTGCAAATTTCCGCGGCGATCGCGCGATCCACGGCCGAGATCTTAAGGGGGGGCCCTTTAGGCCCCCCCCCCCCCCCCAGTCTTTCGAGCTACCAAAATAGCCCAGTCTTTTTAGGGTTAAACATGTGTTGGACTTGAACGAAAGTTACTCCCTGTGTGAGATCTTGTAACATTTTTGCCCAAATTTGGTTTTCCAATCCAGTCCCTTAAAGTGAAAAACTTATCAGCTTTGTGCGCTTTGTTGCTTGTCCCTCCCCCTTTTAGCTCTTTTCTTGAATTGAACAGACTTGTTGCTATTAAAGAAGCTGGAGAGGAGGATTGTAAGATGATAACAGAGGTGAAAATTGTGTCGGTGACATTATGAAAAGCCATTATTTTCAGATATAAATTTTGCCCTTCTAGCTCAAGCAGTAATGCTAGATAATGTACTTTTTGTCTAAAAATGAAGAAGAAAGAAGTCAGATTTTTGTTATGTTATGATATGTTCTATTTGGTCATAATGATTTGACTCTGCAAGTAGAAGGCTGTGTATTGAATGCAGAATATTCATAAACAGGGTGTGCTGAAAGCACTGGCTAAGTTGCAATACCTGACCTTGTGGAGGACTACAAATTATAGTAGCACAATTTCATTTTTTTGGCTGTTGCAAAGGGGTGAAATCAAATTTTATTGAAAGGGAGCTTTTCAGTTAAAGCTGTAATACATGCACCTTGACAAACTGTTGTCATAAATGGAACTTGCTTCATTAGCTTTTAAAGGATAGCATTGTCTACTACTTTAAAAGACTTTTAAACTGGGGGCAATACCATGCACTTGATGCAGAAGAAATAAGAAATTGAGTACAGTCAAATCTGGCTTAGTGGCCGCCTGCCATATAAGGCCACTGGTAAAACAATTCCCCCTAAGAGAAAAAAACCATGTTCATGACCTTGTCTAAAGTGACCACCTGTCTTTAACAGCTACTTTTTCATCCGTTTTGTGGGCAGCTATAGACCTGTTAGACTGTACGCAGTTCTTTCATATTACAATGATTAATTGCAGGGTTACAAGGTTGTACTGTATGTTGTTTCATGGCTCACAAGTACATTTAGGATTTCGTTAGCGACAGCACACTAGTCAAATCAATCCCTTTATGAAATTTGCACCATTATGGTTTAACAGATATTCAGTGTGTACATGTGGGCTGCCATTTCAGAGCTACCATATGTGGCAATGTCCATGTTTGATTTTCCACTATTCTCTGAATCCTCTTGCATAAGTCGCTGGTCGACAGAAGTTTTAGACATTTAAAGAAAAATATCGATATAATACATGTATGTAAATGAAATAAGATTCTGTGCAGAAAGACATAAATATGTTTATAGCCCCACTCAAGGGTCTGTGTTCAAAACCTCTTTTTGATACATGGTGCAAATCACCTGTATGCTGCTCTGTGAGATGATGTGATTACTTTCTAAAACATTTTCCTTCCAGTTTTATTGAAAAATCCATTTTGCTGTGAGATGAAGTTGAATTCCTTGTCGAGTGCTAGTTTAATTTTGGTGGAAGAACACTGAGGAATTGACTTTTGCTCTGAGTAGTTGAATATGTGAATTCTTTACTTATTCTTTGAATGCATGGAACAGCAAAATTGAACTTAATCTTAAAATTTTGAAATACCATGTATGTCATAGTGTGCTAACACATATATGGGTGAGTGATATGACTGTTTGGCCATTTATTAAAAAAAACCCCAACAACAACAGTTGGCAGCAATGGTATAGCCAAACTGCTGTTGTATTCTTACAGCCTTGTCAGATCCCAGTGCCCCCATTAGTATCACAAAGAAGTTATGTTCAGAGGTTGAAGCATGATCGAGATATGAAAATCACAAGGTATTTTTTGCTAAAATCCACAAATAAGTCCTGTGTACATGGAAATGATCCAAGACCATCAAACAAGGGTTTGTGACAATTATAAACCTTTGCAACACACAAACAACTTTCCCCCGAGAGTATAATGATGTCTATATGGAAATGCACCTTTGTCCACTTATGATGTAGAAGTGGTTACATTGAACCTTAATGCTGCAATTCGTGCTTTCATTTCTTTTGAGTCTTATAATTCCATCGCAAAACAGTTGTACCTTCATGGCATTTCTGTGCAGTAGCCATTACTGCCTCAAGCGATGTACACATAGTTGTATTGGGATATAACCAGAAAACGTGTGAATATATAATGTGTTTCCACATGTTGATTGTCGCATTCAGACATACATTGTGTTTCTCAAGAAAAGCAGAAGTTCCAATGTAGAAAGTATTTTCTATTGCTCAATGAACACTATGCATCAAGCTACTAATACATGTATGTATCTCCAGATGGTGTTATATCAGGTCAATTGGTGATCAATACCATTTCATACAATTTTTCATCCGTCCTCTAAACTCATCTATGCATTTGCTGGCATACCTCTCTTCGTAGTGATATTCAGACACGGCTTATCGAGGAAGAACACACACCTTACTGTATCATTAATGTTGTATGATGTCATCTGTCTATGCCTATTTCCTATTTTCATTCCATTCATTCACCTTGATTATTCATGTATTCATCTTGGAAAAAAAAAAGAAATTAAATTATTCTACAAATCAGCTTAATATGTGGACATGTTTCATGTTGTTTCCCAATTGAATGACTGCAATTGTCTTATCAGTGAAAGTGTTTGCCATTATTTCCACCATATTCAAGTTGATTGTAAATGAATGAGTCAAGATAAACAGACTAGTGAGAGTACCAAGAAGGTTGGGGAAAAAAATAAGACAGCTGTGGAATTCTGTAGTTTCTCATGTTTTACAAAACCATGATACATGTACAGCTGTTTCACTCTCAATTACATGTGCTCTTGAAAACTGGTTGAAGTGATGGGGGAGGGGGAGGGGTAGCCCCATGCACTAAATCCATGGCCCCCGTGGAAAAGATGATAATACAAACTCAAAGCCCTCAAATGGGCTTGTACGTATTTAGTATCGTATACAGAAATAGTATGTAAATTTAAATGTTTAAGGCAAGCTTCTACCAACCTTTAATTGTAGTGGGCTAGCTCTGACCCATCTATGGTCCAGTGATCAACAAAGACAGGCAACGACAGCAAGACAACACCTCACTGCATAAGGCTTGAGAAAGTCCTCGGGATTAGGACAAAAGCTAGCCCACTACAATTAAAGGTTGGTAATTTATTGTCATCCTGACCGATGACAGTTTTTAGTATTATAAGTATGTGTACACGTGTGTGTTCGTGTGTGTGTTTATACATATATGCATATATAAATACAATGTACATGTATATATACACGTATATATATATATATATATATATATATGTTCACATATCTTATATATTTATACATACACATGCAATACATCCACACATACATACATACATACAACACACAGGGTATAGAAACATACTAACGTGTCTTGCAGTTTTTAACTTAAGGTAACAAAAGTGATTTTGCGGGTCACAACTCTTTATTTCATTGTTTTTGTACCCTGACATAATGAGAAACCTGATACAGAATGGTAATTGTCATGGTTACGAGGTCCTCATTGTAATGAGGCCCCCCTGTAAGACACATTCGTAAGTGGAAAACACTGACACATTCAACAATAACCTGGCTTTGGCTGACTGAATGTTGTCAGAACTAGAAATGTCGCTACAGCGACTGGTTATACCCCCGTCAAACAACATTTCATAAGCTTTGGTCAAAACAACATTTGATAAGCTTTGGATAAGCTTTGGTCAAAAAACTGAGGAAGTAGTTAAATCCGCAAGATCTTTCCTTGATCTTCTGCCATTAATATGCCGTTACCATGGCAACGTACTTTCGGGTACTGTCGAAAAATGCGTCTTGCACATCTACAACCAAAGGCACACGTCTGTACCAAGTTTCATGGAAATTGGGCAAAAACTGAGGAAGTAGTTTGCAACACAAAATTTTCCATCATTTTGGCTCATAATATGTGAGCTGTTACCATGGCAACATACTTTTTGTCACTGTCAAGAAATGTGTCATGCTGACCTATATCCTAAGACAAACATTCAATATGAATTCCATGAGAATTGGAAGAACACTGATGAAGCAGTTTTGCCATGAAGCATTTTGCCCTATATTTTACCAATAACATGCCGTTACCATGGCAACGCACTTTTTGCCACTGCGGAAATATGTGTCTTGCACATTAACATATTCAGATGAACATCTGTACCTAATTTCATAAAAATTGATCAAAAACTGTGGGAGGAGTTCGCGACGCAAGATTTGTACCCATTTTTGCCCATAATATGCCGTTACCATGGCAACGTACTTTTGGGTACTGTCAAAAGATACGTCTTGCACATCTACAACCCAAGGCACACATCTGTGCCAAGTTTTATGGGAATCGGTTGAAAACTGAGGAAGTAGTTCGCGACGCAAGATTTGTACCCATTTTTGCCCATAATACGCCGTTACCATGGCAACGTACCTTTGGGTACTGTCAAAAAATACGTCTTGCACATCTACAACCCAAGGCACACATCTGTGCCAAGTTTTATGGGAATCGGTTGAAAACTGAGGAAGTAGTTCGCGACGCAAGATTTGCAACGGACTGACCGCCCGACCGACCGCCCGACCGACCGTCCGCTGATTCCTATATACCCCCTTCAAACTTCGTTTGGCGGGGGTATAAAAACTCTGGAGCCAAAATTGAAATGGCCCATTTGCACATGATACATGTAATTCAATACAATTTTCTTTTCACTTGCTAAACCTTGTACAACCCCTACTAAATTGGCAGTTTTCTTCATAAATGTGGTGCATCAGCATGTTTGCCATATAAAGATGGGGATCATAAATGGAAGAAAAATGCGTGTAAAGCTGACTTTGGCAATATAACCTTGACAGTTTTCTAACTTTTTTGTTTCTTAAAAAAATAAATAGAACAATGCCAATTACATACCACTTTGCATCTGGCAAATTTTTATCTGTCAAAACCGAAAATGTATTTTCCCGACATTACATGGCTATTGTGATGACACATCAAATATGCCAGATAGAGCAGTCTGAACATGTCATCTGAGAAAGACCCTTTAAATCTGAGCCACATTTGTAATGTAAACATAGCATTTGTCACTCAACTGGCATGTGCAAGTGCCTCCATCAACCCCTGCTCAAGCAGCGCCTCTGTTTATAAACACATCTCGCACCCCAGTACCATTTTTGTTCAGCACCAAGTTTATGCAACCCGCATTAAATTTCTCAAAGAGGACTGGGTTCATCTGAAAAAAAAAAAAAAAATCCTGGTGTATAAGAGAAGGCTGTCAGCTGGAGCCTTATATGTGTGGGAATTTGATCATCTTGTTATTGAAACCTAAAATCAGTTTCCGTCCTGTGAATAAATTGGTTCCATGACATTTGTTTCTGCGACAATTGCTCCAACGAAACATCTGCACGCTAAGCCAAACATAAATTCTACCCACACACATAACCCTAATCCTAATCGCATGCATGTGAAAGTCATGTACATCTGTGTACACACAGTACTACCTTCCCTCCCCCCTTTTGTTTGCAAAAAAAAAACAAAAGGCAAGTTAAAAAACGTTTGAACAAAAATCAAGTGAAAAAAAGTGATGCAAAACCCATGACTCCCAGGGGTTTTTGGTAAGGAGATTCTTTGAGAGGGTGGGGCATTGATTGACCCTTGACCCCCGCCCCATCTGCCAACAGCCCCCCCCCCCCCCCCACCCCCACCTAAAAACATTCTTGGTCCCTGTGCAGATAAGTTTGTTTTTGATACTTTTTTTAAAATATTTTTCCAATGACAAATTACTATGATTCTAACATATTGCATGTTACATGACTCTATACTTGCCCCTTTCAGAAAGAATTTAGCAGTTAGCAATTTGAGCAGTATCAAGATTTAGATGTCTCCTCTCATCTTAAACCAATTTTCCACTTTTTTTTGTGGGGGGGGGGAGGTTGGGGTAGACTAATAGCATTTTCCTGTAACCTTGAGAAAAGTTAAGTTGTCGTGAGAAATGTCCAAGTTGGATAATCACTCATTAAATACTAATTTTCATGGACTGCGGAACATGGAAAGGAAGGGCTGTTGTTCCCATCCCTCACCACCAACATTTGGCTTTTACAAAAAAAAACAGGAAAAAAAAAACTGATAACGATAATTTCCCACTGGTACTCCCCAAAGATTCATTTGAGAAAAAAAACACACACACAAAAAAGGACCCCACCAGGTGCTGGTCAGACGCCCCCCCCCCCCCCCCCCCCCTTATACACTGGTATTTACCATTTTAGTACAACAGTGCCACCTCTAGGGCAACTGTATAACAATGTGTCAAAAGCTGGGGAAACCCCACTTTATTGTAAATAATAATGTCCATCTATAGGCACTATATACATGGCATAGACTGTAAATTGCACATGGCCAAACATGCATACAAGTATGTAGTGCTTTTCACAAGGATACATACATCACATGTAGCTAAACTGAAGGTAGAATCAGGGTTGTCTACTAAATTCCATCTTCATGAAACATGCATTGAAACAATGGGCTCTGTATGCACACACAAACAGAGTAAATTAATGAAATAATAAATTAGGTACAGAACAAACGAGCCTTAATGTCTACAGACCCATTCAATTATTAACAATGCATGCATGTTTCACCATTACTTGGCCAATAGACATGTCAATGTCCTGATACATCCTGTCAATCATTAGATATTACAGAGACTCCAACTCTCCCGTTCTCGACGGGAGATCTCTCGCCGAAAGCCAATTTTTGCAAAATCTCCCGTTCTCCCGCTTGAGATTTGATTTCTCCCGCCCTGGCTCTGTGTCTCCCGGTGGAAAAGATTTCTTACTTATTGCTGTCGTATGTTGAAAAAATAAGCCTTAGATAGCACCCGAGAACATCTAGAAGTCTATAGGAACTTCGTGCTTCGCACACATCAACTTCGTCTCCCGTTTGCTAGGGGTTTCGGGCGGGAGAATCTCCAGATCAGATGGTGCTTGGGGTTGGAGTCTCTGGATATTATGAAGTTTTAACAATGTCCTGACACTACCTGTCAATCATTACATTAGATATTCTAAAGTTTTAACAATAATAACTGCATGACAATAGCCTTCTCATGGGATGGTGACATGTTTACTGTGAGAAGGCATTGATCAGATCTGACTTGCATTCAACATCAAGTTGTAGCTTACTTTGAGGGCTCATAAGAGATTCAGATACATTTCAGTTCTTTGACTCTTGGCAATGTTTTGGGTCTCTTTGGCACAAAAATGTTGTTCATGTCATTCATCCTTCTCACTCGTTGCATTAGTAATTGTTGATAGTACCCTGGTAATTTCCACCTCTTGCGGAGTTTTGATGAAGAGCCCCAGCTCTGAGTCTGGGATATCCTTTTCACTGAGCTCAGGATTGTTCATGCTTTCTGCTGTCATATGTCCAGACTTGGCCATTTTACGTGCTTCATCATTGTCGTCATCATCTTCAAGCTGTCTCTTCCTCACGTTTTCTTTAAAACATGGCGGCGCTACGAGAAAAGTTTCCTTCTGCTCCTTGATGAGGATCACGTCAGCATCTTCCTCTGGTGTAGGATCATCCTCTGGCATCTCCAGGCTATGTAGGAGACTCTTCCTGTATCTCAAGATGTCATCTAGGTAGTACATCCAACTGTTTTGCTTGGCCAGCACTGACTTGGATATCCACGGAACTCGTGTGGCCATCACTTTCAGGATCTCACAGAGTTCACTGCAGCGTTGCGTCATAAAGTACGGAAGCTTTTGGTTCAGTACTGCTCTGCGAAATTCTGCTTTGGACTTCTTGTGGTTTGAAGGTGTCGAGGTCAGCCAGGCTATGCAGCAGGCAGCAATCACGACAGGTGCGGCACGGCGGCCGCAGGTTAGCCATGCATCCGTGGCTAGAGATGCAATGTTTGTTGTCTTGTCAATCAGCTGCTTGTCCTTCACGCCGAATGTTGCAAGACAGGTGGGTACGTATTCCTCTATGCTGGGTGTGTCAATCTGGATGCCTAGATCCTTCATTAGCTTGCGGCTAAGCCCCGCCAGGGAGGCGCATGGTTGGTCCGTGAAGCTGGTGAGGTCGCTGATAAGCACGGGCAAATTGTGACGCCGGCACATAACGTAGACGCAAGACACGCAGACTGCTGTCTTCTTTGCCGTGCGCATCTTGCGAAAGTGGTCATGCTTCATTGCATCCTTAAAGACACTGGCAGCCTCCTTATGCATCTCCTTGTTCCTAATCTGCAGCTGCTCACACATGACATGAATGCACTGTATATACTTTTGCATCCATGTGTTTGTGGAGGGATTGGCACTGCGCATTCGATAGTTGTCTGATGCAAATGTAGGCCTGAAAGCACTTCCTGAATGGCACGCTTGACTGTATTCTTCCAAACCCTGCAGAGAAGTGAAATTTAGAAGCATTAATCTCCTTTTCCGTCATTCATACTACCAAATCAGCATTGAAAGTGTAAAGCGTCACATGCCTCCAAAAAGGAAACAGAAATTACGCAATAAAATATGCGGTACATGTATGTGCATGAAATGAGGCGACACTGTACTCATCTCACATATCACAAAAGACACTCTGGTAAAGAATCAGGCAGCTTTCTCTTGTATAATCCTCTGTCCATTAAGGTTGTCATTGGAAGGTCACTGCCATAATTTGACATGGAAAATATATTTTTTTTCTCTCATTTAAGAGCAGAAAATCTTTATGGTGCTGATAAATTAGAGATGTATGAGAGAATGAAATTAGTATCTCATCTTGTGTGTACTGCAACTGACATTACTACATGCAATTTGCCAAACACACAATAACTTGGACAACTGCATAATTTTTAGTGACATTTTTGTCTTAAAAACTGTTTTGTATGTTAATTAGGCTGCAATATATCAAAAAGTTCTACCAAGTAACTTATCTGGCTGATGTGATTGGTCAGGATAATGAGTTGTGTTTTGCTTTTTTTTAATCATTTACTAATCAAAAAGGTACAAAAATATTGATCACAGGACACAGCTTTTATTCCTGAAGCTCCCTCCCAGTAGTGGGCAAGTAGAGCATAATCAGTACATGATGATCAAATCATGCCCTAGCAGTACTACTGAATTGCATGCAGCTATTACCGGTAAACAAGCTGCATGGCTTTTCACTCTTTCCCTAAGGATATTGCTATGGCCTGATATACCGTAATCAATGTACTCAATTACAGTGCATCATGTACCAATGGTCTGAGATTGCAAAACTTCATTACCAGACCATTACCTTACATCACATTACGATACCAAACTAAAAATTGTGTTACCAGTGTTATTTCACACATTCAAATGCATTTAGACTTCAAAACAGGCAACAGTTTCTGCAGTCATATAAAAACTATGTTTTACCTTTAAAGAGGAAATCCAGCCCAAATATAAGTTTGCCTAATAAAAAAAGAGTAAATTTTTGTGAGTTCCATGGTGAAAATTTGACTGAAATCGGATGAAAAATAAGGAAGTTATCAAATTTTGAAGTTCTGATAATTTTTCCAAAACAGTTCTTGTACAGTGGGTATGGATATGCAAATGAGTTCCACGAGCTATGTCATATCCTCACAATTTTGCATCGTTCGTGTACACAAAAAAAATGACAAAATTAAATGTTTCTGTCATTGAAGTCTGAAACATGACGTTATTCCTGGTTGAATAACTTCAGAATAGTGATCAGTTAGATGAGGATTGAGCCTTGGGCATAATTGCGCTTGAATGAAAAACAGGAAATTTCAAAATTTTATGTACAAACTATGGTAAGTTGTGAGGGAATGGCATGCTCACTTTGCCATTTGCATATTCACATTGACTGTTCAAGAACTGTTTCTCCCAAAATAGCGAAACTTCTACAGGTCATAACTTCCTTATTTTTCATCTGATTTCGATCAAATTTAAACCGTTGAACTCATAATATTTTACTCTCTCTTATCAGACTAACTTACATTTGGACTGGATTTCCCCTTTAAATGGTATTCAAGTCAACATGGCAATTCAGATATTTCACTAAGTATAAAGACAAAAAAAGAAGAAAAAGAAGAAACAAACAAACCCTGTCCAGTTGGTAGGAAGTGGCATCTTCTTGCACATGACCACAGGCTGTGCACACAATCTGACCATCATCTTCCTCTACACTTGCTTCGCCGCAGCTGCGGCACTTGCCGTCCCCCATTTCTCCAGCTGAAAGCAACGCACCTTTGGCAGGTGAAGAGAAAAAGCAAGATTTTTATTTGTATGCTTCTCAGACATTGTAGCACATGCATTTTCTCTCGTACACACTTTTTGCTCTGTTTCTGTGTGAACATTCTGTGAAAGAGTGCCATGAGGCTTGAAATTTAAAGATTGCATCATAAAAAAAATCCATTCCCCAAAATACAATATCTGAACTTTGCTCCCAGGCTCAGAACTATAGCCATGTCTGTGTTACTTTAAAAGTGGATATTTTCATGTGACTAATTTTTCGCGTTTTGCCGGGTGAGAAGAGTTTCATGTGTTTTTAATTCCGCAGAATCAAGACATCACGCACAGGAACACTTGGCAAGCAAAAATATTCGCATGCTTTTATTTTCGCGCTAATGCCTGGTTGAGCGAAATGCGCGAAAATTTAAACACCGCAAAAATTTCCACTTTTACAGCAGTCAATGGGTAAAAAGCACATAAATCACTAACACAAACGGCAGAGCTCGGTTCAGCAGACAACATTTAACACTGAGCCCAGCACAAACTACCAGAAATACGTCATAATTTTGAGGTCAACTTCTAACACCAACATGATTTCAAGTTCGGTTTTATCATCGGTGCTAGTGCCGAGATAGCACTAGCACTAGCACTAGCACTGAACTTGAAATCACCCACTTAGAACCTGTACTTCAGAGCCTCTTTTCTCGGTTCACGCTTTTCCAGAGTGTGTGCTTTCCTTAAAATATTTAGATAGATTAGGAGAGTTCAATACATCAATATAAAGCTTAGATTCTGCTCTTTCAGAATCTGCCCTTAACTAAAAGTCCATGTCAGGTGACTTTTTGTTTGTTTTGTGATGCAGGGTCACATACGCCCTCTGCAATATGTAAAGTGGTATCCATTCATTTGAAATGATGAATGTTAAAGGACGAAAATTTGCTATTATTGTCAATGAGTTGTGTTGTGTGCCATGCATGCAGGGACCATGTCTCTGTTGGATCATATCATGCCACACAGGGAAAGGCATTAATAAGAGCAACAATGTGCCGTATTTACTGTAAAGTAAGAGCTTTCATTTAATATGCACGTGCGCATTGACACTTGCAAACCATCGAAGCACCCACTGTATCCCAACGCGAGATTCCACACATACAGTGTATCATATGTACACATTACTAGAAGTAGAACACACGCTATTGACCCACAGTGCCTAATGGTACTCGAAATACTGCACAAGCTGAAATTTTCGGCGGTGGTTTTATTTTTCGGAATTTCGCAAATCACCTTTGAACCGTGAAAATAACAACATGCGAAAATAACAACGTACAAATAAAATTGACTAGAGTCTATTAAGGCCAGTTAGACCCTTACTTGCAACCGCGAAATGAACAACACGCAAAAATGTCCTCCAAACACAAGTAGCAATTTGCGAAAATATCTGTACGCGAAAATTTCAGCTCGTACAGTAAAATAGGGCTGTAACTAAAGTACTTGACCAAAAGATCAGTCTGTATCTGGTCATCGGGGATATGTTCTGCAGAGACTGCGTCTGGATTCATGTAAAAAAGCCCCCCCCCCAAAAAAAAAAAATAAATAAATAAATAAAATAGATGAATGACTCCTGCGGACAGCTGCTGACAGACGGATCTTTCGGAATTCTGTCTAGTTTCTAGGTAAGTAAATTGCTAGACAGAAAGATCTGTCTGTCCGAAGGAGTTGTTTATTTTTCTGACGTTATCGCTCTCCTCCATGACCAGACGCAGTCTCCGCGGAACATATCCCCGATCCCGACGCGACGACCAGATACAGACCGATCTTTGGTCAAGTAAATCGTAATCATAAAAAAGTGCATGACAGCGCGATGCCGATGACTGCCGGGCCAACATTTTTTTATCATTTAATCAATCAAAGTGCAGGATGATGGCTTAAAAATGCACATTCAATACGCATCTATGGGCGGTGGTGACTTGACATATGACTACAGATTGACTAGAATCTCTGACTCTATGTTTCTCACTTCTGGGAATTCCCCAAGCTCCCACTGTGTCTTTCACAAACACATTTTTGTAGGCATGGGACTGCCAAGAAAATACTGCAAACCTGAACGAGAAAGAAATGGTTATATTTACGATTTAATGAGGCACAAAGTCGAAAGAACCACGAATATATGCTCTGCAGCAATATGATAATTCACGTATATCCACTCTTCCTAGAATGGTACGACTGTGGAAGGCTAGCGACGAAGAGTTTGAGCCACAGTGCCAAGGAAAAGCAGGCGACAACAAAGTCCATCCAACGTGAAGGCGTTTGGAAAACGTTTACGCATTCACAGCATTCACCTACTGTAGAGTTCTCTGTGCATTCACCTGCTGAAGTTGAAGTTGGCCCACTGTTACTGTTAGAGGGCGTTCGAAAACATAACAAAAAGTCTCCGGCGGCCATCATTCAAAAGTAATAAAATCGAAAGGATCTTCAAGCAGCAACCGTACACACCGTATACGTATGCGGCGATTGAGTAGAGATATCGTCAAGCATTTTGTACTATTACCTATCATCAGCACTACATCCTACACACAAAAAATGGAACTTGTTGGTGGCTTCGTCTAAGCTTTGTCATCGACTTTACAACCGTATGAGACTGATCTTGGTCTGCTGGCTGGGAGACTGTAACCTTGTTAGACCCCTAGATTGCCCGGTGAGTATCATTGCTATGGATGGGCGTTAGTTGAAGTTGAACAGGGGAGGGGAAGTTCAAAAAAATTAAAAAGAAAAAAAAAATCTGACTTGAAGGATCCTCTACTGTTAGGGTTTATGCGTTAAATGGGAATGCCGAACAGGAAATGTTGATAAAAACAATAAATTAAATTTTAATTAAAGTGTAAAAGTTAAAAGCACTGAAAAGTGGAGAAAAGCAACCCAGCACTATCCCTGACCCTAATTTGTATGGGTAGGGTGTCTGGAGTATTTTTCTAACTTTTGAAATTCTTTCAAAAGCCGATTATAACAATTTCATATAAAAGAGAATTATGTTATTAAGACATATTTCAAATTTCATGACGAAATGATGATCCTATCTCGAGAAATTCAGCTTTGAAATTACGCCATACTCTATTAGAACTTTTTCTCGCTGAGAACGAGCAAAACACGGCACAGATCATGTTCGCAAATAATAGCGCTGAGGAAGCTGCATGAGCGTACGGATCTCGAGCGAGCGGTTAATGAGCACACAGCGGTTAGCTAAAACGTGTAACCAGCGCAGAAGCCACTCCCCCAATTCAGTTCGGGAAACCCACTCACAAGGGGGGCCCCTCCTTATAAGTAACCCGTCCCCCTTATAAGTAACCCCGTCCCCCTTATAAGTAACCCCCGGGGCACCCCTTATAAGGAGTCTCCACGCTTTTTTGCAATGTAACGCGAAAATGAAAGGACTGCGGCAATTCGCTTGATTATGTCCATAAAGCTTCACAAGTTTCCTAGTTACTCACGAAATTTGAGCAAAATCGGTTTGAGGCATCATATCTAAAATCATGGATTTAAATGCGATGTCAAACGACCCATGCGAATGCTGAAATGCGAGCGATTACTGGCGTGAGTGTCGCCAGGCGCGGCGGCGCGGCAATGCTTGAGTGCAGACGTGGCGACTGAGTACGTACACTCAGTCGCCACGTCTGCACTCAAGCATTGCCGCGCCGCCGCGCCTGGCGACACTCACGCCAGTAATCGCTCGCATTTCAGCATTCGCATGGGTCGTTTGACATCGCATTTAAATCCATGATTTTAGATATGATGCCTCAAACCGATTTTGCTCAAATTTCGTGAGTAACTAGGAAACTTGTGAAGCTTTATGGACATAATCAAGCGAATTGCCGCAGTCCTTTCATTTTCGCGTTGCATTGCAAAAAAGCGTGGAGACTCCTTATAAGGGGTGCCCCGGGGGTTACTTATAAGGGGGACGGGGTTACTTATAAGGGGGACGGGTTACTTATAAGGAGGGGCCCCCCTTGTGAGTGGGTTTCCCGAACTGAATTGTGTTGTCATACCCGTGTGCGCTAGCACGCTGCGTGCGTTCGTACGTGCTCGCTATGGTACATGGTCGCTACTAGACAACATTCGATTCGCAGTAGCTTGAGCGTCCTACGTACCTACCTACTGCACTGCAGTAACCCTGCGTATTGCAGCAGGGCTCGACACTAACGGTGGCCCGGTGGCCCAGGGCCACCAAAAACGCACGTCGGGGATGTTTGCCTTTAATTTTGGAAATGAACGGCGTTAACAATTGGCTCCGTAAGATGCTAAAATAAATGTCAATGTTTGTTTTTTATTTTAGAAATGAATAAAGGTAATATTTGACTCCTTATGATACTAAAATAAATGTCGGATGTTTGCTTTAAATACTTTTGGAAATAAATAACGGTAACATTCAGCTCTGTACGGTGCTAAAATTAATGTCAGATATTTGATTTTGCTTTCGGAAATGAATAGGGATAACATTCGGCTCCGCGGCTGGAGTGAATGTCGAATGTTTGCTTTGACATTCGGACGTGAATAATATAATATTCAACTCCGTAAGATGATAAAATAAATACCGGATGTTTGCTTTTACATTTCGAAATGAATAGCAGTAACATTCAGCTGCGTTTGATGGTAAAATAAATGTCTGATGTCTGCCTTGACTTTAAAAAATGAAAAACAGTAACATTCAGTTCCGTATGATGCTAGAATAATTGTCAGATGATTCATTTCACTTTCGGAAGTGGACAGCAGTAACATTCGGCTCCGTACGATGATAGAATAGATGCCGGATGTTTGCTTTTAAATTTGGAAGAATAACAGATTGTTGCTTTTACATTTGGAAATGATTAACGGTTTCAATCAGTTCAGTTAGATGCTAAAATGAATAGCGCATGTTTGCTTTCACGTTCGGAAATGAATAGGGATCAAATCCGAACATTCAGCTCTGTATGATGCTAGAATAATTGTCAGATGATTCATTTCACTTTCGGAAGTGGACAGCAGTAACATTCGGCTCCGTACGATGATAAAATAAATGTCGGATGTTTGCTTTTATATTTGGAAGAATAACAGATTGTTGCTTTTACATTTGGAAATGATTAACGATTTCAATTGGTTCAGTTAGATGCCAAAATGAATAGCGCATGTTTGCTTTCACGTTCGGAAATGAATAGGGATAACATTTAGCTCCGTAAGATGCTAAAATGAATGTCGGTTGTTTTCTTTTATATTTAAAAATGATTAACGGTAACAATCGGCTCCGTAAGGTGCTAAAATACTAGTAAGTGTTGGATGATTGCTTTTACAATCAGAAATGAATAACGGTAACTTTCGGCTCTTTACAATGCTAAAACAAATGTCAGATGTTTACAAATGTCTGTAAATGCTCCCACTTTCTCATTTCAAACGGAAGTTTTGACCACGAAAATAGCATAAAATTTCAATATAATTTATAAGTCTATTTGCTAAATCTTAGAACTCAGAATAACGGTAAGATGATTGAATTTTCTATTCACTTATTTTGGACATGGGTACCTGTATTACTTCATTAATGCTTAATATTTATGTTTCATGTTTAGTAGAACCGATTTAATCTTTCTTTATGTTTTTCTTGATTTTTTTTCAGGCCACCAGATATTACTTTCGGGCCACCAAAAAATACAAATCCATGATTTTGGTGGCCCGATCGGGCCACCAAAACTAAAAGTTAGTGTTGAGCCCTGCACAGGCATAGCCCCACCAGTAAAATGCGGGGAGCTGAGCTAGCGGAGAACATCGCGCTTGTCGGTGGCACGGCCAGGGCAGCCGGCGTGGCGAGCATGGTTCGAAGAAAATGAGCAGGTGCAAGCAGCTCGCGTGAAATGTACAAGCTGTACTAGTACAACCTCTACAGGCTTGGAATTAATGCCACATTACCACTATTTGTATGTGCATGAATGACCAAATACGAGTCTTCCGAAATCTTTTGCACTCCCTTTTTGTCGATCGGGTATTCGTAATACAAATTTGCAGAGTACCGCTACCACAGTAGTAGTACAGTACGTACGTTGGCAAGCGGACATTCACAGTCGACTTCTCCGTGCCAATGACTCGAGCATCGCGAGTGCACTTTCGAAAAATAAATAAACAACGATAAGAACATTACCAATCCACAAACTACTAGTAGATAGAACTTTATTAGAGTCTAGAGCTAACGTTAGATGTTCTCCGTTTTCAAACTGATTAGCCACGACGTACATGTACATTGTACGTGATTTGTGAGCGTGACTGTATCCAAATGTACAGAGTGCTATGTGTGATGTGTGTTGAAGAGCTATCGCAAGCGACAGCTCAGTTTCCTGTCTGCAGCTGCTCACTGATCGGCCATACACACACACACACACACACAGGTAGCTCGCTGCATTGCTTGCGCTGCATGCGCACACGCAATCCACACACCACATCAGAGGCCATGTGGCAGACAGCGATGCGTATTGAATTTACATATGCATGAGTGCCTTCGCGCGAAGTTACTATGGATTCTTGCATACGAAGCCATGCCTAAAATGTTCGCTGTGACCAAATAAATTATTGCAAGGGGTATCTTCAAGGCGATATCCCAGCACCTAGACGTGGAGCTAGCGAAAAACTAACCGCACCATCGGATTCAGCATATCCTCAACTACTAGCATGTCTCGCAGCGATACAAGTACCGAAGCAGACGCTGAGATATGGGGATAGATGTGCTTCTATCGATTTTTACTTCAATTTATCGTCGGATTCATGTACCGCCCTTCTGATAGGATATGGCGAAAAACTTCCTCTTTGTAAGTCAAAGGCTTAATAAAACACAATCATTGGAATAAACAGTACACGTTGATTCGCACACTTAAAGGGGTCGTACAGTTTTCGTTGAGACCTAAATTCAGGTTTCCAACATTTTTTTGCGAGATAATGAGAAACCTCTTATAAAATATGAAAGAGCATGTAATTCTATGAGGAATTCAACGTTTATTTGATGAAAGTTGGTTTTGAAATGGCTGAGATATCCAAGAAAGAGCGATTCCAATAAAGTGTGGGACCCACACTTTATAACGATTGCTTTGTTTTTCTTTGTTTTTGGATGTTTCAGTCATTCCAAACCCAATTTTCATCAAATAAACTTTCAATTCCTCTTAAAATGGTATGCTCTGTACTATATCATAAGTGTTTTCTTGGTATCTCGCAAAAAGTTAAAAGCCCAATTCTCATCTCCACCAATACTGTACCATCCCTTTAAACACAATGGAGTAACAAACTTGGTCTGATCAAGTGCTGCCGTTGCATTGCATTGAAACTTCTTCACATAAATGTTGGAAAGTTGCTTAAATGAAATATAAAAGTGCATTGCATCCCTAAACAGTCATTATCTTGGGACTTCTGCATAGTTGACTCTGTGGGCTTATTGGGGGGGGGGGGGGGGGGGGGGGGGGGAAGTAAGTAAAAAAAAAAGTGGCTTATGTGCAAAATAGCTATCTTTCCTTCCCGTATCAGTCCAATGATGTGCATGATGTAGGAAGACTACTTTACATACGCTGAATATTTCATGAGCTTTTTATTTTCGTGAATTTTGCAAGTCAGGTGCTATTCGTGAAATTAAAGACACACAGAAATATTGACTCTGATGGCACTATGAATGTGACGTATGCATCCATTTCTCTGTTCGGTACGGGACTCCACGATCGCGAATTTAACCATTCGCGAAATCGTCGGGAAGTTCCAATTTGCGAAAATTTAGACTCGCTAAATTTATGGCGTATACACTGGTATTGGCATTAAATACAGTAGGGATAGCTATAGTGTGATATGAATTAGAGCTCTTTAAACTGAACACTTTATATGCCTGGGCAACATATCTCATTACAGTCACTAAAACACACCATCTTTGTCAGTCAGAGCCATCCCTAAAATTATGAGCGAGGTCAAATGATCTACAGTACATAAATCCTCATTTTGTTTGAAATTACTCAAGATTTCAATATAGGTAAAGCTTGAAAATTGTGGCATCATAGAGTGTATAAAAATGGAATCCTTTTGTATGACTATGATGATATCATCTCTAATTATAACTTGTCCATGGTACTGGTATCACTGTAACCATGATAATATTGTGTACCCTCAGTTGTATTTTGCCTTTGAAAATTTAAAAAAAAAAAGAAAAAACCTCCTCTGTCCATTGGCACATGAGCTTTTACTTTAAAACATGATATTTTCGTGGCATAACATTTTCGCGAATTGGAGCCGTCGGCCTTTTCCGCGGCATGAAATTTTCGCGAGTTGCTTCTAACATTCAATGTGTTATAGTGTAGACAAGAACTTTCGCTTGCTCGGTCAAATTCTTAAATGCAAAATACATAAGGAAAGGTGTCTTCAACCACATAATTTTTTATAGTGAAATTTTGCAAGATACCAAACTTGAGTGAAATACACAGTGGCAGCCCCAAACAGTGAGCGCTTGAAATAAAAAAAAAAAAAGAAGAAGAAGAAGAAAGGGAGAGAATGTCTCGTCACATTTCCCTCATACAAGTGTTCATGGTTTGGATTGTGATCTATAACAAGGCACTACTGACATTTCAATTAATGCAATTGTTAAAAAAATATGACTGAAATAGAAAACTTTAAAAACATGCAGAGCTGTCTAATATTCAAAGGCATACTGTTCATGTACATATTATTGGTACATATCTGTATGCCAGCAAAGTAAGAGCTGGGAGGAAATTTCTGTGATGGTAAGCATTTTGTATGCAGTTTAATATATGAGACACTCTATTTTGCTTTCCATGATTAGCCATAGTCTCAATAAGATGTCACAATGTAATTTGTCTTTGGCGGTAGATAACAATGGTACTGTGATTTGATGGGTAGATATTTGTAATTAAGGATGTTAGATACGTGTGTACGATATGTACATGTACAGTGTATACCATGTATGTTATTGATTATGTGGAGCAAGAAGGTGTCATGCACGTAATTTTGGGTAATAGTTACACCTGCAGTAGATATTAATCAATAAGTGCCATATGTTTTGATAGCCACGTTATACAGCGTACTCTGGCAGAGATTGAGAGCTCACTTTAATAGAGAGCAATCTGCAGTTGTATGGATAACAGACCAATTTACTTTTCAATGTCATTTTCTGGTAGCTGTCAGTTCATGCTGTGGTTTTAATCAGTAGGCCTGCTGAAATCAGTAAATCTCGCTGTCTAATTTACAAATTGTAGTGTGGATGTTGGAAATTCAGCATTCAGTGTACGTGCATGTTGCAGTTTTATGTGTTAAAAGTTATGATTTCACTGTCCCAAAAAGTGACAAAGAGATGAAATACATTGTACAATGCACATTGTATGTGGCCTAGATATTCATAAATCAAGATTATGGTTCCTACTCTCCAAAGTTTGGCCCATTTCTACCACAGTACCTGTGTGCTAGAGTCCCACACAATGATAACTGTCTAGTCTTCATGTATTGTGATGGAAATTTGTACTGCATGCGACAGCTGTGGACGATGCTTATGAGAATTGCTCTCTGTTTGAATGGCATTGGTTTGCTGATGTGCAATCAAGTTGTTGAATTGCATTGAGTGAATATGACTGATATGTTTGTGTGTGTGTGTGTGTGTGTGTGAGAGACTGTGTTTGTGTATACATGTACATTGTATGCTCAAGAAATGGTGTATGTACTGTATCACTTATAGATAGTCTACAGGTGTACATGATGATAAAACCTGCAGTCTGTGTTTGAGGTAAAGGTGGCAAAACGGTAACCCCTCTTATAACATGAAAATTATAAAAATAAGTGCCTTTTCCCGCTGCTCTGATCCTTAGTTATACTATTCCATCAGGATGTAGTCCTTTCTTTTTTTATGCCTCCGCCGCGAAGTGTCGCTGGAGGCATTATGTTTTCGGGTTGTCATCCATCCGTAATCAATTTTGTGGACAGCGTAACTAATGAAACTTGGCATGTATAGTATGAGTGGGCGAAGTTGGACCTATAAACTTTTGGGTGCACATGCTCAAGGTAAAAAGTCAAAAGGTCAAGGTCAAATGCTCAAAATTTCACTATTTCCCCCATATCTATGCAACACCTGAAGGTATTTTCCTGAAACTTAGTGCATACATGAACTATCAACCAAAGATTCTCCAGAGAGAGTTTCATATCATGAGGTCAAAGGTCAAAGGTCAAGTGAAAATGTTAAAATTTAACTTTTTTCTCCATATCTCACAAATGGTTCAAGGTATCTTCATGGAACTTAGTACATAATGCATATACTGACTGGCAGTGATTATCTAGGTACATGAACAGTGTAATTTAGGGGTCATGGGTCAAAGGTCAGGGGGGTAAAAGGTTGATGTCAACTCCTCAAAATTTCACTATTTCCCTCTTATCTATGCAATGCCTTCAGAATTGTTCTGGAAACTTAGTGTGTATGCATGTATTGATAGAGATCTCTAAGTTCTTTGCCAAAAGGTCAAAGGTCAAGTGAAAGTGCTAAAGTTCATTTCTTCCTTAAACTTATAAGAGGGTCAAAAGCCAAGTAAATATTCTCAAATCTCCAAATGCCTGCACTCAGATTAGACGATATAGCCATTCATCCAATTAAACCTAGTTCAAGGGAAGTGAACATTCAACACATTTGTGACAAACCTGTCATTACAATATTTTGTCAATTATGTGAGACTGTCATATCACACATTGTCAAGACATTGTACTATAGACCTATTAGGAGAACCATGCATTATGGCGGAGGCATACCAGTCGCCATAGCAACATTTCTAGTTATGTACTGATCCTTTAGCAAAAGAAGATGCAAGTAAAGTAATGTAGTAGCGATTGTAACAGGGCTTGATGTTAGCTGTGGCCTGGTAGCCAGGTCTTCAGGTAACCAAAATTTCAGATTCAAAGATTTTAGTGGCCTGAAGGTTCCATCAGAGAAAAATGTTAGTGTTGAGCCCTGGATTACTGTATGTAATATTATGACATTGACTGACCCTCTAAGGTTGTGAGCTCTTACTTTGTACTGGAGGCATCGGATAGTGTCTTTGAATTCATATAAATTGTAAGCTTAGAGCAAATTATCCAGTTAACCCATTGAGGATGAGTCCTGCGTATACTTGGGCAGGGGCCTCTTGGAAATGCGTGTTGTAGCAAAATCAGCCTGTCCTCAACGGCTTAAGAATATTGTAGTAAAGTGCCTGGTATTATGACTATGCACTCCTTCCACGGTTTGTTTACAGAGACTGAGGGAAGGCTATGCTTCCTGAAATTTCCTACCAAATTGAATACATGGACATATGTTGTGGGTTGTTGTTTTTTCTTTCTCTCTCTCACACACAAGGTAGAGGATATTGCATATTTCTTAAATTTTGGGTATAGAGTGGCAGACTGCCAATCCCCACTCAACAGATCGTAAACAAGGCACAAGTCAATCGTGGGTGAAAACGAAATCCCCAAACATGTTCACATTCTAGCTGGCACAACTTCAAGTTAACTGTGATGGTAGTGTAGTGTAGTCCCAAGGGATCTTATGATTTAAGTTAGGGGCCCATGGTGAATGCTCAGATTGTAGATCACTAACTTCCAGTTAAAGGTATTATTTACCATTTGCAGATGAAACCAAAACTGAGCTTTAGTGCTTCAAAATAGTTCTAAAGTGTGATTTAGGGATAGAAATAACCAATGTAAAAATTTGAATCAGTATAATCAATGTTAAGTATTGTTAATAGATGTACAAAATGTGAACAAGAGTTTAATATAATAAAAATGTTTCTAGACTAAACCGCATACAGTTATGGTTTATTGAGAAAATAGTGATATGTCCTTATATTTTAGGCTTTATTGCGAATTTTTTCATGGTAGGATGTTTTGTCATCAAGACAGCTGACCTACACATATATTGTATGCATCAAATGTGATATCTCGAACATTTTTTAAGTCACTGCTCCCAATGGTAAACAGTAAGTAACTTTAAGTTGATGCTATCTATATCAACCACAAAATGTCTTGTAGTACATGTAGTTGTTAATCTCTGTCAGTGTTAAGGATCACCCCCAACCTCCCCCCCCCCCAAAAAAAAAAACGTTTCCCATTGATGTCGTGTCAGCTGGGGGGGGGGGGGGGGGGGGGGGGAATAGCTCTCACTTGTGTATCAGTGTATTGCTGAAGAATATTTTAGAACCATCTTGTATTATATGTCAGATGTACATTTTGTAGTGACTACAAGCAGCCACAGTATACAGTGATTATGATCGTGCCTGTGCTGAGACCCATGAATCGGGAAATTTGTATACAATTTGTAGTATCAAATTGCAGATTGTATGCATTTTGACTATGACTGCCATACAAACTATCAATTGTCTAGTAATTTCATTACGCAAAATTGTACACCGTTTTGTTAAAAGCATCTGTCCATTGACTAAAATTGCTATGCAATTTGGAGAAGGAAAATCATTCTTTATGACATTTCATATGTTTACCCAGTGTAGAAGTTTTCGGAAATATTTCATTGTGATGAATGATTTCCATATCTTCATGAAATGTGTGATGTTTATGAGTGCACATTCTTGCAACCCAGCAAATCTTTTCAAGAAATTCATGTAATACAGCATGCCAATAGCAACAGATTTGAGTACCGTAATGCCAGAACAATTTTCAAAAATGTATCGTGCACATCATAAACGATACTATCCCCCCCCCCCCCCCGCAAAAAAAAAGAAGAAAGGAAGAAAGAAAGAGAAAAATCAGTCTACAGTGTATTTATAGCCACTATTTGATTGCTGCTCATGGCTACTCTTGAAAATGGAATTGTCATTTAATAAATACTTGCTCACTGCATTCTTGGTTTCCTGCAATCATTATAATCTGCTGGAGCTTGAGGCACTTTGCCTCTCTTAAGAGCCTACCAGTGAATATTGTCTATTTTATACTGACCATTCCAGCTTCCTCAGATTGTCCTTCTACTGTACAAACACCTCCCCACCCTAACTCTCTCCCAGATAAAGCAGTGAGATTTTCACTCTTTTTCTCTTTCCTTTGTGCATATTCATGATCTCATTATGAAGGGCGGACAAGATTTGGGGCTACGCAGCAGAAATCATCCAATGTTTTACTACCATGGCATCATCCTTATCCTGGAAAGTGCCATTGCACAGTGTAGAATGTGTGTGTGTGAGTGTGTCTGTGTGTGTATCTGTGTCTGTGTGTGTGTGTGTGTGTGTATGTGTATGTGTATGCTGAGGAAGAGTAGGTTTCTGCACATGCGTCGCAAGTGCATGTGTAAATATGACTGTACAGGTTTGCATGCCAGCTAGAGAGAAGGGATGGAAGGACTGGGATGTGTGTTTTCGGCCAGAGGGCTGTTCGGGGAGTGAACTATCTCTCCATCATCCCTAACTCAGTGTGTGTAGCACAGGTGGGTTCCTTTTGTGGGCACACTTTTCCTCGGTGAGCGAGACACAGGATCCTATTACATCTTAAGGAATATTTCCATCTTGGCATAGGGAGGTCAAGGAATATCTTGTTTTGCTTTCATCCTCCAAGTTGGCTTGTAATGTGAGGTGAGTTTCCTCTGAAAGTAATGAGACTGAAGAAAAAGTGTACCGGTATGTATGTGTGTGTGTGTGTTCATGTGTCTAATCAGGTGTAGGCCAGACCAAGAGGCGTGACCATCAATGATGATGTGTGTAAATGGTTGGGGATGGCATGACCTCGTTTAAGACAATTGAGATGCAACATGTATCTTGCTAGCATAAGATGATGTGGTGTGAAAGTATCTGTGCAATGCAATGGAGATGAGCATTCTGTTCCCCCTCCACTGATTATTGTTTGCCCCTCATAAGCAGGTTTAACAGAGACCCTGCACTCCATGGTGGCAATGAGACCACTTTTAGTCCGTCTCTGTGTATTTCTTCATTTCAATAATTCACAATTTGATATTTCAGAGTGGAATATTGGCCAACATTATCTTGGGTGCTGCACCTGGGTGAGACAGTATCTGGTTTTGCTGTGAACTCTTTAACAAAAATATGTAAAATTTCACAGGTAGTGTAGGTGTACTGCTTGGCAAGGACTCTGTTTTTGTGTACGACAGATACACCACTTGTGAATATTATATATATTTCAACTATTTCCTTGACACGAATTCCTACCAACTTCACAAATTTACAACATTTTCCTTAGGTTGACGTTCTAGCATTGCATCCCTCAATGCAATTGATGTAATATAGAGCAGTACCAGTTAATGCTGGCCTAGGATGTAGGCTATGCACTCAGTTGCAGCTACCATACCTGCCTGCCTGATATATTTAGCTCTAGTCTATAGCTTGGGGTACTGTACGTGTGGATATGTTTAAATGTTTAAAAGCATATCTTCATTACAAAGATCGTTCCAAACATTCAGAAAACTTGCCTGATGTAACAACAACTGGTGCTTGCAAACCAGATTACAAGTATTGAAATGCATTCCAGCATTTACAGGATGGTAGAATTGCTCAATCCTAGATCTACAGCAGGGATAAATAGCCATAGATTTTAATACTTTAGTGAACCGGCCATCAGCCATTCATGAATTAAAGTGGAAGGCTGCGCATACAGTGTATTCTGAAATGTATATTAGTGTGTTTTGTCAGTAGATTCATCTGATAACAGCTGTGCATTCCCATGTCTATTTCACTGAGGGAGATCATCTGAGCCAGTTTCCTAATGGTTGCATATAAATCAATAAAAATGTCTGCCCCAGTTTTATACAATGTACAATATTTAGTAGATTGGGTCCATTGGTGTGCTACATTACGTTGTAAGCCCCAGGAAGCCTACTAAGGCAAGGAACAAGGCAATTTACCACAAAGGTACCCGGTAACGTTTATTTGGATGTGATCATTGAAATCAAGCAAAGACCTTGTAAGCAAGATTAATTAATAATCTAGAGAGTGCAAGACGACGGAATATTGAAGTTGTTTTATGTGAAAGAGTCTCTCGTATTTGTATGAAAAAATCAAAATGAGGAAAATGAGGAATTTATGAATAAAGCACAAGGCAAACGGGGATTTGAATGCGGGCAAGTAGTGACCAACTGACTAAGGTATTTCAAGATGTTCATTTAATGTCCTGTTGATAACTTGGATATATTCAGTTGGCGAGATATCACAAAAAGTATTTTATCCAGCTTGCCTGACTTGGCAGTTGGACAAACTATGTAAAATGCATTCAATAGGTAAGTGCTTATTCATTTCACTTTCCCAACACAGAGCTACCAAGTCTCACGCATTCTGCGTGAGACTCAAGCATTTAGGGGCCGTCTCACGATCTCACGCATGGCACCCATTTTTCTCACGCACCGCGCGAAATCGGCAACTTGGGCCTATAATAATGAGCATAGCTCAAAAGATTAAAGTGATAGTTGCCATTGAAAGGACATTTTCCTTTTGTCTTTCAAAATAAGTAAAAAATAACCACTTAAGTATGCACCTGATCACACCATTGAAAGCTAAAAATTGAAAAAGCTCCCTACCGTGGGAGGCTACAGGGGGAAAACCCCTCCCACACCCTCGCTCGCGCGCACATTCGCTCGCCGAGATGCCGAGTCATGAAAATCTCACTCATAAAAATTTTGTGAACTAGGCATCCCTGCCAACAGTGAGTACTGATGTATCAAATGCCCTTAGCAAGTCTCTGGTTTGTAGCACCTTGGGATGGTCACAAAATATTTCCCTGATTACTGGTATGCTCATAGTTCCAACTGATTTTATTTTGGTTTTATTGCATTCCAGCATGCACAGTTTTATCTTCTTCCAGTGTATTTTTTTTCTTTGAAAATGAGAAAATGGAAAGTAAGATACTCTGCTATGATATGGGATGTGCTTTGTTTTTTCTCATTCTTTCTGATACCATCAACAATGTAATGTATTCCTCTTTGAGGTGAAGTACCTTGAAATCCAAAAGAATGTGATGATTTGTGTATCGGTAATACTGTGCCTAAAATGAATCATTCCCTGAAAAAAAAAAATCAAATAATATGCCATTTCAGTAAACGTGTTCCCAATATACCGGTACATTTTAGTACTTGGAATCGAGCGCGTACGCGTCAGCCATTTGTTTTTAATGCCAGCCAAGCCCTCTGGTTGTTAGGGAAACCCTTTACATACCTGCAGAGGTGTGCATTAAAATCTGACACTGTGCTGATAAGCCAGGCTACATGTATTTCAAGTCCTAGGGCACAAGGGAAAAGCCTTGTTTGGTGAGTCATTCTAATGCATTACAATTCTGGTCAGTACCTGCTCAAAGACCTCCCCTTTTTTCTTTCAAATGTGAGCCTGTGTCATTCTCTAGTATCTAGGGTACACATTACTGCAAAAGTGGAAATTTTCGCACATTTTGAATGCAACCAGGAGCTGGTGCAAAAAATAAAAGCATGCAAATGTTTTTGCATGACATATGCTCCAGTAATTAATGTCCTGATTCCGTGGAATTAAAAACATGTGAAATTCATCTTACCGAGCCAAGTGCAAAAAATTACTTGTGTGAAAATATCCACTTTTACAGTAACAAGATATTTCTGGCTTGGCTTCAGTACCAATGGTAAAGGGACTCCAAAGCTTGAATGATTCCGAAGACATCCACAATGCCTTTCTTCTACCGGAAGGCCAGTCTAGTAATTCTCATTCATGTGTAGTTCAAATTTGTTTTGATATCTATTTCCAGAGAACCTAGGAGGAGCTAATCTATCTCATCTTAATATTCAATTTGTGAATAATTTGGAATCAAATGTGCTTACACTAGTTGTAGGTATGGCAGGCAAGTCTTGATAATTTCTTACTGTCGTGGACAACCTTTGTCATGTACCAATAGTTTTAAATGCATTAAAACTTGAGTGGTATAATGTAATGTTCATGAGTATTAAAACCAGTGTATCGTATTCACCTATCTTTGTCAGCCACTTTTAATGCCCTTTCCCCTCTGTGAGACTCCCATTATTTTAACCTGCAATTAGGTGGTCCCATCAGAATAATGAAGTCCCATTCTTAGCTAATGGCTTTGTGTGCAGTGGATGAGTGGAGACCGCCAGCCACACACCCCATTAGAACTGCACTGAATCATTCATTCTAAATGTCATTAATTCGTTTTGCTCACAAGTGACTCATAAAGTTTGTGGTTTGCATAGAATATTAGTGGCTATAGATGCAGGAATGTACCGCTGAACATTTTTACATTAATTACACTTGTTATGTTTATCACACTGGTAATTTCCGTTTATTGAAAATATACTAGTAAAGGTTTATATGTCAAATTCTGTAACCGTAGGAAACTTTATCTTGTACAAAGAAACTAGGTTCTGTACTCCGTAATCATACTGTCAGACTCATGGCAAAAGAATTTAATTTCTAGTGGATGTGTCCTACATTGTACATGTACTTCTAAGGTATTGTAATCTATGAAATATACACCAGATAGAATAGCCAGGCCAGTGATATGCTGTAGAATGCGAGAAACTGGTATTGATGGTAGGGTATAGACATGATCTGTAATGGACCAGTGGTTTCAGAGGCAGAGTGTGTGTGGGTGTTTGCACTGGACACACACACACACACACACACACACACACACACATGCATGTAGTGCATTCTCATACACAAATTAATGCAGGGTACTCCCTTTACACTCTGTATACTATCAATCCACTTTGTGTGTGTCTGTGTGTCAGCAGTAGATGTGAAATTAGCAACTGATTGATGAAGTGCAATAAAATGCATTACATTGTATATTCTCTGGGTCCTAGTAATATGTCATCTCTGTTCTTCAGTGCAGCAGAGTGCAATGTTTATACCATCTGGTAATTTGAACAAATTGTACAGTGTATGTTTTAAACTGTTATGAATACTACAAGTAAGTGTACATATACAAGCGACAGAGAAATGTCAAACAAGCATTACCGGTACTAGTATTTCTGCACTGTAGTGTAAGATACAATTATGTACAGTTAAGTATAATGTGAAGATGCAGAAGGATGGAAGGATGTCAACTGGTACACTGTACATTGAACAGCCCATAATACTGGTATTGGTCAGCACATTCTGAATTCTAGATCATCTAGATGTTTAATGACATATGATATGCACACATCATAGTAGTGTCAGTGTACAGTGTTACGGTGTGGAAATCAAGGTTATCAGATATCACCTACATAAGTTAACACTTCAGGCCTGTAGTCATAATTGTCGTATCCATATAATGCAATTGTACTGTGAAACTTGATTCTCTTGCCTTACTTCCCACATTTTCTTTTTTATGTTAAGCATTGGAGGAAAACCTACTCACTCTTTTCTTTGCAGGGCTCTGCATGGCAAGCTGTGTCAATTGCCTGCAGTACATAATTTGTACAGGTCAAGTCAGAATGACCTGTGCATTCTGAATGTTTTCCTGTGTACCCAAAACTGTGTAAATTCCATGTGTGACTGTGTGAATACTTTGTGGAGACCGTTACCAGGTAGTCTTCACTGATTGTGTATTAACCAGTTCACCATGTACCATTAATATTATGTGATGGTCGAGTATGTATACAATGTACAGTGTACTCTGTACTTTATGCGGACCATAATATTACATGCTGGTCATATTGTTTGTTACCAAATGTGTCATCACAGCAGCATGTACAATGTACACACACTCTGTGCCTACTGTACTCCTAGCATAGACTCTGAATAACAGATTCTGAGACTGTAGGCAACAGCTGACTGTACCCTTTCAACAATGATAATAAAGATACTAATTAGAGATGATAATATGCTAATGATAATGATGATAGATTATAATCTTCATGAAATTAGGAATTTCTCTGCCATTTGTTGAGTACTGTTGTCTATTGGGAAAGTACAGCATTGCCATTCCCAATGACCACTCACAGCTTGTGAATGTGGATGAAAAATTGTTGAAATGATGATAGGAATGCAGATGATGTCAGTGAAAAGTACAATGAGGTATTTTAAAGTAAAAAGTCATGAATTTAGGCGAATGATATATCATATTCACTGTTCACTCATAAATAAACACCATGTGATATAATTTTACTTCTTTGATTTGTGTGTGTGACTAATAACGCTCACCACACTGGTGCTCAGTGGAGGAAATACATTGTAGCTTGCAGCAGTCAAGTGCTTAAAAACAAAAGCAGCATTCTAATAGCCGAAGAAGGTGCAAGGGAAGTTGTGTTTGTATACAATGTGGCCTACAGTAGCATTCATCCTCCCATTTATGTTCATATTCCTATCTGTGGGTCTGGCTCAAGCATTCTAGAATGCTGCTTCATATGACCTTTAAAGGGATGGTGTATAGTTTTGGTTGTGGTCCAAATGAAAGGCGGGACCCATCTCTTATTTGGACCACTTTGGACCACTTTTTTTTTTTTTTTTTTTGGATATCTCAGCCATTTTAAAACTGATATTTAAAACCACTTCAAAGATATCAAAGAGCATACAATTCTAAGAGGAATTCAAAGTTTATCTGATGAAAATCGTCTTGAAATAGCTGAGATAAAGTGGTCGAGATGAAAGGTTGCACTCACCTTTTATTAGGACCACAACCAAAACTATACCATCCCTTTAAACATGAACTTTCATCTTCTTAGATTGTCAAACTATGACATAGCATTGCGGGGCAAATACATTATAAATATTATACGTAATTTCATGTGTGGGTTACAAAAAATGTAATATAATGACATCCAGTCTTCAGATAATGAATTGATAATGACTTTGACACTTCAACTACCTTTTGCTGCATGTGAATGCTGATGACAACACCCTCTGTCTATTAGAGACAAATATTTACCCACCAGTATGTAATAGGAATGATTAAAGGTTTGATGTTGGGCGTCATCAGTGCATTACTTACCCAGGAAGTATACTTTATGCATGGTATGATATGTAGCAGAGTATTATTTTTGTGAATTTTGTGAGTTGACAAATTATTATGGAATACACAACTTGAAAAAATTTCCTCCCGTAACTGTCTTGTAAATGCCATGCATGTACGATCATGTCTAAGGTGGAAATGTCTAATCTTTTCTTTTGAAAAGTGATGAGTAATTCTTCTTGAAGTGTTAGTATGGTTCTGGATCCAGAATTCAGCACTTCCAAAATTGTCTTCCAAGTCAACTTCACAAATTATTATATTTGTGAAATACATGGCATGTACAGTATGTGTAGACAGGAATAGTGTGAAAGTGCCTTTTCATCATCTTAACTGTATTACAGGCAATGTGCTGATTTGTATGAACAAAGACCGAGTTGAGGCAGACTTTAATCAATGTAATTTTGTTGCAGTGCAGGTGTTATTGTGATTATAATTAGTACTTTGGAACAGCTCTGAAAAGTGCATTATGTTCTGCATGGATGCATTTGTATTACGTTGAAGTCAAGATGAAGTCTCAAATTTATTGGAAGTGACATACAGTACCACTGAGGAGCATCACAGAGCCAGCTGTGCAGAACTGTAGTCATGATACTGTAAAAGTGGAAATTTTCGCAGTGTGGAAAATAAAAGCGTGTGAATATATTTGCATGCCATATGTTCCGGTAGTTAATGTTCTGATTCTGCAGAATTAAAAACATAAGGGAATGCGAAATTCATCTACATGGCCTTGCACAAAAATATTACTCGTACAGAAATATCCACTTTTACAGTAAAGTCATTTGGAAACAGAATTGTTGTGAAAAACCTGGTCAGTAAATCTGTATAATATGCATGTACAGGTCATTATCTCATCTTACATGTGTCAAAATGTAATTCAATACTGTGCACTCCCGTTATAGCGAACATGGTTATAACGAAATTCCGGTTACAACGAAGTAAAAATTCAGGCCGCAATATTATCCTCTCTACGTATTTTTATTGTTTATTTGTTCAGTTATAACGAAATTTCAATATAACGAAAGAAAACTGCCGAGTCCACTGTATGATTATTTTCTGGTGTAGCATACAAACCATGAATACATGTAGTACTACAATTGATTGCATTGTTATGAAAACATACCATACATTATCTGATATTCCCTTTAAAAGGGGCTTGTAGAATTGTTGCAATTTATCATTCGTCGATATTGTATTTTCAGAGTAATCTTAGCCCGTATCCTGTAGAGCTGCAACCTTTGCTAAATTTGTAACCATGTCCATGCATATCAAGAGATTATAAAGCCATTTTCATTTGCAGTCATTCAATCAGTGGTACCCTGTCGGATCCCCGCTTTGGTACCAATCTTACATATTAGTCTCCTGCTTATTAAAATACAATACAATTTTGTAGTCATGATACACAGCCCTCGCTGGTTTCATCACGGTTGACTATTGGTTTCATCAACATGACTTCACTGGGTGCTGCTTTGCCTCCGCTAATATTTGATGACTACCTCCACGGACAGTAAAACAGGGTCATCAATAAAACCAGTCTTGCATAATTTATTGTTTATGGGTTGGATCTGTCACAGAAATGCACAGTTATACCAAGACCCTGACAAATTAGGGTTACACGCCACTATGACTCATGCAGAAATATGATTGCTCTGGTCTGTGCTATCTGTGAACACTTGTGGGTGTTCTGTTGTTATTTTATTCTATTTTATTTTCACAGCACATTGTCCGTATCCACATTCTGCCATGTATAGCACTCTACTAGGAATATTCACTTTGGTGGTACCTGCCTAATAGTTACTATGAATCACATAATGAATTGAGTGATTCACAATGTGCCCCCCCCCCAAAAAAAAAAAAAAAAGTGTTTTTCTGCAAAGTCAGAGATGAGCTGGCCACCTAAAAATTAAGTCTGTGCTTTTGATGACATGTTTTTCCAAAATGATGTGTAGAATGTCACTTGCCATACACGCCAATGGTACAGGTATTCTTCATGATTTTCAGAGTGTAACCTGTATGACTGTAGATGGCACCAAGCAGAATTAATCACCTTTTTTAATAGTAGTGTTGATAGAATGTTGATAGAATTGAACAGGATCTCTGTCGTACTTCTTATCAGTTCCAAGCATCTTCCATGCAGTTTCATTGCCAGAGGATGTTTTTATCATATAATGATTAAGTGTCATACTACCGGTACTTTATTTTCATATTTTATGCATACAGGTCTTCATGATTAGGGTTTTTCTTAACAAGCAAGAAGCCCCCTTCCCCCACTTGCCCAACATAGCAATGGGTAATGCATGCAAAGTGCATTCCAAGTATTAGAACACGCTCGGTACGTGCAGGTGGTGGAATAGCTTGTTAATAGATCGTGGGGGGGGGGGGGGGGGGGCAGGGGGATTTCATAACTTTGAATAGACTATAGTGATAAACTGGTGTGTTCCTTGTTCAAACATAAACACTGAGCAGTATTTTATCAACTATAGATGCAAATCCAATATGTGACTGACATGAGCCCAATTCTCAGATTCCTTCAGATGGCCATGAATCTGTGAGTGTGAGGTCTTCTACTTTTCAATTTCACCAACTCTGCAGAGTGTATGTTAACTGTTTTTAGCCCCCTTTTAGAGCCCCTTGCTGGAAATGCCAGATTCACAGGGAACAAAATAGTGAAGATAATCAGATTAGCCTCCAGTCCAGGTTCTGTGCTATGAGTTGATGATTGCCAAAATAGATAAGCACCTGCAAAGAACGAGGTAGGATATGCATGCACTTATGACATACACATATTTTACCCAACAAAAATATTAAAGATGACACATAATTTTGCAGTCTTCTAATAATATTGAAAAGAATCTTCCATTGATGATTCAATGCTCCTAAATTAGATGTATTTTTTTTTTGTATTTATTTGTGTATAAAATCATTTATTTATTGATACTTCTGGTCTGCATAAAAGTAGAATGCAAAATAAAGAGCAAAATAAACAAATTGAAGAAAAACCCCTATAAGACCTGGAAGATATGACAGTCTTTTAGATCATGTACACTGTAAGTGCAGTTTCAGCTAATCCTGTGGATCATAATAATTGACCAAATAATGTTAGCCACAAAGAGAATTTTTATCAAAAGTTAGGTAGCCTGATATGAAAATACCTGTAAGAGAACTTGTTGAGAAGATAAAAAGAAGATGAAATACTGCGTAAACTACTATATCAAAAGAAATAATTCTTAGAATTGTCAACTATTGGTCATTGTTAAGTAATTTATTTTCCTTCATTTTCAAAGTTTTATTTTGTCAAGAGTTGGGGCTCGTAATTCACATTGGTAAGATGCAGCATATAGAAATTCACTTTTTTCACCTGATCCAATAAATGACATTTGAGTGATTTTGCATTCTTTGACCTTGTTTTTTTTTTTATTCCCCCACCCACACATAGTGTGTATGGGGGTATATAGGAATCACTCTGAAGTCGGGTGGCCGGTCGGTCGGTCAGGTGGGCGGGCGGTCGGTCGGGCAGTCGGTCCGTTGCAAAATCTTGTGGATCGAACTCCGCTCTCATTTTTTGAGCAATTGACTGTAAATTAGGCATGTGTGACCACTATCAAAGGTAGCTGTGCAAGACACCTTTATCGGTAGTATCGCATAATGTGTTGGCATGGCAATGGCATATTTTCATAAAAACGTGTGGATTGAACTACACTCTCACTTTTTGAGCACTTAACCCCAAATTTGGCACGTGTCTCCGCTATCAAAGTAAGATGTGCAAGACACCTTTTTCGTTAGTATTGCGTATTGAGTTGCCATGGCAACAGCAAATTTTACAAATATCTTACAAAATGTTGTGGATCGAACTACTCTCATTTTTTGAGCAATTGACCCCAAATTTGGCATGTGTGACCGCTATTAAAGGTAGATGTGCAAAATACCTTTTATGTTAGTATTGCATAATGCGTTGCCATGGCAACGGCATATTTTCATTAAAAAACTTGTGGATCAAACTACTCTCATTTTTTGAGCAATTGACCTCAAATTTGGCATATGTGACAGCTATCAAAGGTAAATGTGCAAAATACCTTTTATGTTAGTAGTGCATAATGCGTTGTCATGGCAACAGCAAATTTATTTTAAAATCTTACAAAATGTTGTGGCTCAAACTTCTCTCTCAGTTTTATAGCAACTCAATTGAAATTTGGGATATACGATCAATATAATGTGTAATTGTGCAGGACACATTTTTTTTGCTTGTGAATAAATCTGTTGCCATGGCAACAGCAGTTTTTTTTTTAATACAATCATACAAAAATATGTGGATTGACCTAACTCCCAGATTTTTTTGCGAATTTGACTTGAATTTTGGCACATGTGACCACTACAGTATGTAGATGTGCAGAAGGGCTATTCCACGGTTACTCACGTTACACTTGGAGAAACCTTCTCTCATTCCTGGAGCTGTAACTCCCTTATTATAGATATGAACCAAACAACTTTTTATCACAACAAAGTATACAGTCTGACTATCCTTTGTATAAAAACAAAACTTGAGAAATTTCGATATGCTCCTGGCAAATCTTTAAAATGTGTCGGTTACTCACGTTACACGATTTGGACATGCATAAAATAAAAAGTCGACAAAAGTGAAAAGTGTCCTCATACCAAGCCTTTATGAAAGTTAATTATATCCATTTCAAAGAAGTACAGTAGGGAGACCAACTTTGTATATAGTATGAAAAATAACGAACGCATGGATTTTTCTTGGGGTGCAGATAAGGTGGTTACTCACGTTACGGTTACTCACGTTACATTTTGTCCATGTATGGTCCTCAATATAAACATCACAAAAAAATTAATAATGTGTGTAGCATTCAAGTTTCTTTTTCTGAAATAATGTGTGTAGGATATCAGAGACCAGTTTATGTTAAAGATAACATTCTGAGTAGGTTTCCTTTTCTCTTTTACTACAATTTTGTAAATTGGACAGTATTGATATGCTATTTAAATGTATTTATTATACTGTATGAGATCTGGCATGGGCTTTGCAAATGAAAAAACTCAACAAATGCATTCAATTTAATTTCTTGCTTCAGCATCAATTAAAAAAGAACAACAGTAAGTATAAAAAATAGACAAACATAATTAAATACTCTTCCGATTGGCTATACAATAGACCCTAGACATAGACTCAAAATCCAAATCAAATGTTCACATTGAGCTCTCCTTTCTTGATACTACTGTCCATGTTATTTAACCTGCATTTTGACTATACTATCCAGCTGATATGTGTTTGTATTGAAAGTTAAAGTGTCCACAATTATTGCCAATATTGATAGCTGGTGCATCTACAGTAGTTTTTTTTTTTTTTTTTCATTAAACATCTTCTATTTCATGTAAAAGATTACTAGGGTTGGGCCATTTCCAATACATCCCAACTTGCTCCATTACAGATACAGTGTACAATATACTTGATATGTAGTTATTCTCTTGGCCAACAGCAATTACTTCTCCAGGATACATTCTTCTGTCTTACTCCACTGTATACCAGTCTCTGTAGATGGGTTCTCTTGTGCCTCCTCTGACTCTGGTTAAACTTGACTTGCTGCATCCGCAGAAATCAGGAATTTTGAGATCTCCCCTGCTTTTGAAAAAATACATACGATTTAAGCTTGTGATTCCTGGAATGGGCTGTGTGGCTTCATATATGATACCAATATGAAGAAAATTTCTAGCCTTCATCTTAGCTGGTGACAGGACTGCCACTGTTACACCCTCCATGCCCTTAACTGCAGCAACAGATGTAGTAGCGTCACACATATTAGCTTTTCTGATCCTTACTTTACCCCACATTTGATGTTTCACAAATATAGCTATCCTGTCCACTAGTCACTGGCCATCGGATGTGTCTAAAAAGTTCCACTAAATCTAGAGTTTATCTGTGCAGTGTGTACAGTGATGCTGCAATGTTTCTGTTTTTTAATTATGATGCTGGGCCATCTGACCAGAGAAATCCTTTTTCACATGATCTGGTAAGCCATCCAGCACAGTTTCCTTTTCTGTGGGCAAGATTGTCTGATGTGTTGATGTGGGAGTGCTGAGATGGAGACCCAGAATGCCACACTGCCACTGTAAAAAAGACTAACCTGCCTTTGATTCCAGTAGGCACTCTGGATCTTATCTTGAGCAACACAGGTGTAATTTTTGCTGAAATGAACCTAAATGAGGGCTTCTTTAGGATAATCATTGTTGGTTGTTTGGTTGCGTGTCTGGTCCTCACATACTATGCCTGGTGACGCTTGTTATGTTGGAGGAACTGAGGCACCAAACTACAGTATGTTGTAATCGACTAGGTTACTTATGTGTGGTGCTCTCCTCAACAGCTTTCATTTATCGGTTGTCTTCTGTGCACAGATTTCTAAATGTACTGCTGGGTACCAGCACTGTCAGAGTTCATGATTCTTATGAATCTCCACCATCCTTGCACAAATTGCACTCATTCATCCAGCATGCTCACTTACGTGTACGTGTAGGTTCACTATGTACACAAGAATCTCTAGATCTCTGGGAGCTCATGCAGAATGGGACATGGTGATGATACTTTGTGAAGAGCACTGATTTCTATGATGAAGTTCCCGTGATATTTACGTATCTTAAAAACAAACACTGTGGGGAAGCTTGTTTGAAAGTTGGACATGATCGAGACAAAGTTCAGTAAATTTTACTCATACTTTCCCACTTTGACATCTGGGAACACCTTGTAGAAAAGAGCATGCGTTTCCAAAATTGACAATGCCATGTACCAAGCTCATATTTATTTATTTATTTGTTTATTTTTGATGAGGAAAGAGTCACATCAGAGAGGGGTACTCTCATTTCACTTTTAATGAACCAAAAATAACTTTAAAGCTTACCACGAGACTTAAAATTTGCCATCCCACAGTAAATGTTACCTAAATTCATAATTTTTGCTGGTTACTCACGTTACAAAATGGTTACTCACGTTACAAGGTTACTCACGTTACAGTTTTTCTTCATCATTTTTATAAAGATTAGTATTTTGTTGTGATTTTGATAGTCATCACCTTGTCAAAGTTTGTTTGAAGGAAGAGAATTTCAAATCCCACCAATTTAATGTGAAGAATTGTTCTCTCAGAAAACAAAGTCAGTTTTTTTGGTTACTCACGTTACATCGCCTAAGTGGGTTACAATATTTATTTTTGAACGAGTTCTACAAATTTACTTGAAAAGCTGTTGTGTATTTTAGGTAATTTGAGTCTTCTAAAATTCAGAAATGAATAAACTGGAATGATGTTGCAATAATGAAATGGTAATATACCATATTCCATTTTTCGCTATTTTTCGTGTATTTTGGTACAGAATGGAAGTCACAACTTTCAACCATTTTTTCCCAAAGTAAACATATGAAAATTAACTTTTTATTTTTGGTTCCTGAAAATATCATGTATGAAGGACTAAAAATGAAAATAACACAGAAAAATATTGAATTTGAATTTTTAAGCTCATGTCCACCAACCTGTGGAATAGCCCAGAACACAGGTCTGTTGATGTTGAACAATGCGTTTCCATGGTAACAGCCTTTTTTCACTCAAAAGAATAAAAAAAAAATGTGGATTCAGCTAACTCCCTCAGTCTTTCAGCATATGCCTTGAAATTTAGCACATGTGACTTCTGTGGTGCACTTGATCTTTCGTCATTGTTGAACAGTGTGTTGCCATGGTATTGGTAACAGCATATTCTTAATGAAAATCATACAAAAATACTGTGGATTCAGCTTACTCCCTCGGTCTTCTAGCATTTGGCTTGAAATTTGGTACATGTGACCGCTATAGTACAAAGATGTGTAAACTATATCTTTCGTCATTGTTGAAGAATGTGTTGCCATGGTAACAGCATATTTTGAATGAAAAATCATACAAAAATACTGTGGCTTCAGTTAACTCCCTCAGTCTTTGAATATTTGGCTTGAAATTTGGCACATGCGACCGCTATAGTACAAAGATGTGCCAACTTCATCTTTCGTCATTGTTGAATGATGTGTTGCCATGGTAACAGTATATTTTGAATGGAAATCATAAATATTTGGAATTCAGTTTAGTCTCATTTTTTGTTTATCATTTGCCTTCAAATTTGGCACATGTTGCCACTATATTAACTAGCTATGCAAAATTGATCTTTCGTCATTGTTGGAAAATGTGTTGCCATGGTAACAGCATATTTTGAATGAAAATCATACAATGATATTTTGAATTCACCTAACTCCTAGATGGTTTTGAGCATTTGACTTGAAATTTGGCATATGTGACAGCTGTGATATATAGTTGTGCAAACTTCATTTTTTCCAATGTCAAACATTTTGTTGCCATGGTAACAGCATTGTTTAATGAAAATCATGGAAATTACTGATTTATTTGCTTTACTCATTCAGGTTTTGAGCACTTGACTTGAGATATATATGGCACATGAGTATCAGTGAGCAAACTATACATTTCTTCAATGTTGAACAGTACATTGTCATGGTAATTGGTTTTTTTTTTCAATAAAAAGAATACAAAGTCATCATTGCTAGTTGAGCTAACTCCCTCAGTGTTAGGTGGGGGTATTAACCACATTGAGTGATACTTCTAGTTTTTTCTAATGAATAGATCTGTATTTGCCATGTAGGACAGTACACTGTGCCTGGAGTTTTAGAACACCATACATGTTAGTTGTCAACTGAATATTGTACACTGCACAAATTTGGTACATTTGATAAATGATGTTGCATTCATGGGCAGTTCCTAATGGTGTAAATTTCTTCTCTCAGCTATACTAAACCACCACAGCATGAAATGTCAAGTACCTCATGACTGCACATGGCTCTTGTGAACAAGCGCGCAAATCTGAGAATCTGGGATACGAGTGCGCGTCTAGGAAGTCACACCCTGATAAAGGTTTTGCCAAGTGTTGCAGATTGTTTTTTGATCTGTCATTGTTCAACTGAATTTTAGATTGTTAGTTCAGTGTCATGGCTTAGGTCTCAACCTTTTGTTGGGTACATGAACCTCAGGAAATGCAAAGAGTGCCTGCACCCAGCTGCAGCTATACATAGATCTGCAACTGTTAGATCTTCTTGTTCTATGTCACAAGAACACAGAAGATGTAATGTTTTGGTATTTCTAAAAGAAAATTAAGGATTTAGAATCTTCTTATCCCTCTCCATTATTTCTGGTTACCTCATGCCACACACCTCAGTGATATTAACTATTGAATGAAGAACATTGCTTAATTTATTATACAGTTAATGAAAATAAGTTTAGTATAAATCAGTATCATTATGTCACCGAATACGCTGCAGTGCAGGTTATATTAGAATGGAGTACACATGATCAATATGAAGGATGTGTCAGTTTTTACAGTGTATTATACAATTGATGCACATTTTCTCTGTGCTGGGGTTTTGATTTATAATGTCTTACCAATTACTATTTAATCTAAGTCTGTGGAAGGAAGTCAAATTAAAGTTATAAACAACCATTGTCAAATTATTGACTGTAAGAAATAAATGTCTAAAGTACCAAACAGTGAAAGGTTCATTAAATCAAATGATGGGAACCAAAGCTGTGACAGAAGCTAACTTGTGTAATAAACATTATGTTTTGACAAAATTGTCTATGCAGATTATATGAGGTGATAATATTAGACCCTCATTAAAGTCTCCCATTTGTTTGATGCAACATTTGAATGAAATTAAGTTAGAAGAAAGATTCACTTCTCATCTTCAAGTTATTCTAGCATTGTGACAATTAGCAGTTATGATCTTTAAAAGGAATAGTTTATTGTCGTCAAAATATTAACCATGAAAGTGATTTTATAGTATTCTAATGTATGAATGAAAGACAGAATTGTGAGCTGATAACATCATCTCCGTGTCTTATAAGCATAATGTCATTGAGGTCAATATATTAGTTTTGTAAAAGCGTGTTAAACTTATGTTTGTACAGTTTAGATGAAACTGTTACGTTTCTGTTTGTTTACTACTGTACTGGTATACTCTTCTTGTTACAGTCGAGTTCAGTATAGGATAGAGTTTTCCTGTGATGTTAGAATTGATATATGTGTGCCGTCATATCAATAAATAAATAAACAGGAAATTTGATGTGATTTATGATCTATAGGTATATTATAGTGAATGATATCTGCAAGAGATTTTTATCGATGACTTTCTGATCTGAGAGGAGCTGGCTATGTGGCACGTACTGTACATTCCAGGTTCTGTTTGGTTCATTTTGTCAAATGTTGCAGAACCCCCCAGTGCCCAAGGGAAATTGATCATTTTGATGAAGGACCGAACTTGAAGCATCAAAATGTCTTACCTCCTGTTACCCTTTCCAAGCCACAATTAAAGGGATGCAGCGAGCATTTTAAGGGCAGCAGTAAATTGGCATATTCTGCTGTCATCAAATTGTCTCTCAATAGGCGCGGTCAGACTGGCAAAAGATTGAGAAGTTCAAGATCGCGAAGTCTTTGTGATCTTATGTGGTCCGTTCACACTGGCTGCCAAAGATCAAGAAGTTTGGGTCATTAGTACATGTACACAAGAAAGAAGAAAGAGTGTGCTGTCTGATTGCTAGTGATTGGGAGGTAACAATGAATACCTGTATTTGGTTATAACACAATAGCCATGCACTTCTGAGACATCTCCTGAAAACAGATGGTGGACTAGCCACCTGACAAACTTTGCGAAGTGTCATTTTCTAGTGTTCACACTGGCAAAAGATCAAGAAGTTTGGAAGTGCTTGGGAAATATCCCTAAGTTTGAATGGGAAGATTCGCAAGAAGTTTCGCAGGAAGTTTGCGGTCACACTGGCAAAACTCTCGAGCTATTAAAAAATTGTGATCTTAAACTTCTCGATCTTTTGCCAGTGTGGCCATGGCTACTGGCTTACTCTGCAGCACATAAAGTCTGTTATGTGTCAATAGTGAAAACAACATTGCCCTTTTCATGTTCCAAGAAATACAATGGAGCAATTTCAAAAGTTTTGAAGTATACATCACTTCTTTCGTGGCTTTGTTTACAACAGTGGGAGGAATACTCAGCACTGTCAATATTTTATGGCAAAATTTGCTTTTTCCCTGTGACATTTTTTGGGTTCCTCTGATGGAGACTTGGCACTGTTTCATATTGTGTGAAATTAAGATATTACGTGTAAATATGTTGGTTAAAAAACATGAACGTGCCAGTATAGTCAGAACCCAGTCAGTGTCTACAGTAGTTTGTTTGTCCAAATGCAGAGAGCATGTGTGGCTATAGTGCTTTGCTCTTTATCCATGGCTCTTTGTTGGTGTGCAAAAGATGCAAATACTTGCACTTTGGCAAATATCAAATTAGGTCTCGTGATTGTAGGGGAGGATATGACAGCTAATACACACATGTCATGTCCTATTTGAGCTGGTCACTAATTAATCCCTCTGACCACTGCAGCCTGATGCCTGACTTATTGATTCGTCCATTTCAGCTGCCCAAGGTTAGAAGTCCCACTCAGCTAATAGCATCTCTTTTTATATTGACTAACTGTTAATAAATCACACTGAATTAATTAAAAAGGTGGAAAGCTAAAATTAGCTATAACTGGAGAGTTCCAGTGTGGCAAATTCTGTGATGGTTAGATGCATTACCATGAGATCATCTGTGTACGTAGTACTGCCAAAGTCAGGATGAAAGCTTTCTTGAAAGACTGGCTGTGTAGTAGTACTGTAGTCCTTGTAAGCTGTATAAAGTGTAATCAATCTAAGGCTGCGTTTATCTAAAAATTTTCTGAGGCAGAGTCACGATCCTAAACGCGTTTCAGGCATTTTCAGGGGTTAGATAAACGCAACCCTGTTTTCAAACGTGTTTAGAAACGCTGTTTTGAAACGCCTTTCAAAGGGCATTTTAAAACACGTTTGAGACCACGATCGCCGTTCTGTGAGTAGATAAATGCGATGCAGTTTGAAACGCATTTATATCTCAAGGTCAAATCCTAGCTGTTTCTGGTTGTGCTCTCTACCCATTATTTGTGTGTGACTGATGAGGCATGTTTGGGTATGCAGTTGACCTTTACTTCCTGGGTCAAATGGCGCAAAGCAGCTGCGCAGTGACACCACTCGAATTGCGATTGTATGATGGTTAGATAAACGCAGCACCCTGAGAATCGCGTTTCAAACCACGTTTGCAAACACCTTTCCAAACGTATTTTGAAACGTGATTCTCTCTCTCAAGTTAGATAAACGTAGCCTTAGTTAGCACAATTCAGGAAAGTTTGGGACTTCATATATTAAAAATCCATCCACTTTTAATGTACCTACAATATTGTTTCATAGGCAATCATCACTGACAGACTTAAACCATGGGACCTTACCCTGACAAATGTCTGGGCAGCTTCCCTCCAGAGTTATGATTCCTCGTCTTAGGCAATAAAACTGCTGGAGAGAGCAAGAGATACTATCTTGATAGACACACACCATGAAACCTTTTCTGGGTAGGTTTCCATAACGACCTATCCATTTGTGTGTGAAAGGGGTGAGAGATTAGTTGACAGTTGATGACACAATCATGTCAGCTATTTTTCATATGAAGTTTGTAACTAATAACACTGCCGGGTGAAAATGTGTAGGATTTAATAATTCCCCAAGAAAGTTTTACAGTATATCCGATTCACAAGGCTTCTTCAATTCTGCTTTTTGAATTATCTCCAGGAATTTTCTTGTGTGTTATACAGTTGTAGTCAAGTCGACCATAGTGTGGAATTACATGTGTGAGTGCGAGAAAAAGACATCAATACTACATCCAGAATGACTGCGGTGGACAGCCACATCCCCAATGTTTATTCAGCAGAGTACCATCAATTATGGTGGCAATAAATGACAAGCTTGCAGTTCAGCCTAGTATGTAATACCACATAGCTACAGTGTGTGGGTGGAAAGAGGTGCAGCCAGTGTGAAGCTGAAGTCTTTTTCTCTTGTGTCCTAGTGTTCAGAGGCATCATGATTCATTGGTGCTTGGCCAAAGTCAGAGACAGTTCCAAAAAAAAAAAAAAAAATTTTTCACTTCGAAATAATGATCCATCATTTCTATGGAGGTTAAGCTGAAACATACCTTTTCTTGAACCCCATGCATGAGCTGCCATCAAATCCATGGCACCCCCCCCCTTCATTTGTGCTTAAGCCTGTACACCGCAATATGTCAGTAATCAAACAATCACAAAAACATGTGGAATCCAAATATTTCCTGCTGCACCCTTTAGAACTACTATTTCCAGCACCAGTGAAGAATACACTTGGCACAATGTTCTGTGGTTGTTTCTAGACTTGAAAGGGAAAAATTTTTTACAACAAGAATGTGTCATCTTCTCACAGTTGGAATGTTCTCTTGAGACAAATGATTCATTCCTTCAGCAGTAGAGAATTGTCTCTGTGCCAAGTTTGATGTATGTTGGTATAGTACCAAGAAGGCTCATAGCACACTGAAAAACAAGGAAAAGTGCATGTTGGAGTGACCTCGTGGCATGTTTTGATAGTGTGTGGTTTTTTTTTTTTTGGGGGGGGGGGGAGGGGGTGTGCTATTCCCAGCATAACTACAGAGTTATTAATATTTTTGTTAATGCTGCAATCACTTTTTGTAGCAAGATGGCTATTTGTGGCTGTCCATGGCAAGGCATGTTGAATTGTAATATTCCTTGAAATGTGCAGGTCACAGAGCTATGCATCAATGTGGGTGCAATGTACAGATATTTTCATACATGGTAAAGGTAATGTCTGTTAGTTTTGTATTGAGTTAGTAAGCATCCAATCTCCCTCTTTATACAAAATCTAATTGTAATTTTCAGTTGATAGGTCCTTTCTGAGCTTTGTGTGGAAGATATTGTAACTTTGTTTCATATTGAATGATTGCCACAGTGTATGATGCACTTACATGACAGAATTCAATCATTGTATTACGTCCAGACAGTAGCTGTATAATACTGGCTCTGCACAGAAATTCAGCTATTTGGGCATTATGTTTTACTATTTCACAATATTATCTGTTTTTTTTCTTTCTTTTTAGTTGTTTCATGTTTGAAAATGATTGGATGTGTTGCTTATAATCAGTACCAATACATGTACTATCTACATGAATTTCAAAGTACTATTGCACATGGAGCTGGTGTAGCTCCATGAGTACACTATAACATTAGTTCATTTTAATATTTGGTATAGTGTAAAACTTTGCAACTAGTACAACAGATGCAAGTGAACAACATAAATGCCTTTATGTATTAGTTAAAAACTGTAACAAACCCAAAATACATGCTTGACCATAGAACTTGACTGGTCAGCTGTCGCATTATTTTTTATTTTAAAAAAGGCAGATTTTAGTAAGGCCATCATGTACAGTCTGTATTGAAATTTACTCCACACCAATAGTGACAATCTTCACTCATTACCAAGCATGACTTGTGGATATGTAAAGTGTACATGTACATGCTCTGGTGTGGATTATCCAGTTGACACGTGATTAACCGCAGAATACAAATTTGTATGATTGAGACATGACACTGATAAGAGAGTTTGTACAATTTTGGAGAACAGAAAACGACTGAAGCTCTGCTGTGTCTGTGACGCTATCACCCACAGTGAGGCCCCTCACAACTCATGCTAATCTGGCCATATCAGATTCCTGGGAGCAATTTCGTGGATCCTGTATACAACTTCGCTGTGGCAGCACAAATGTTCGGCCCTGATTATTGATGCATGGCTCCAATTTAGCTGCTTAGAGCATGGAGCATTCAAAACGGAGTGTCAGACTGGGCAGCCATTCATTGTTTTTGTTTTGTTTTTCTCCAAAGTGACTTTCAATAGCAGCCAGTCTCTCATACTGTCAAGGACAGGTCAGAGATAATTAGATTTGGTATCACATTCATCATGATCAAATAAAAGAAACCACAATCCCATGTTTCTCATGTACAATCTAACATTGATTTCACCTTCTCTTATCTGGACCTTTCCTGCTCGACAGACATTTGATACTAGTGCAAAAATGTCACAAAATACAAATCTTGGAGCTGCTTTGATATCATATGCAGTATATCGCTTGCATAGAAAAGACGTGAAAGAAAAAGTGGACTTTGATGTTCATGTACCACTTGTACACAGTGTGTGATGCAAAGTGTTTTACATGTTAGAAGGTAAGAATAAGATTGTTTTTTTTTTTTTAGCAATGCCAGGTCTTCAAATTTATCCCACAGACTGTTTCAGTATAAGGTGACCATAAAGTAATTTGGAATTACATTGTAATATGTGGGCTTTATCAGCTATAGTTTTCATAGGAAGTAGTATAAGATTAGAGAAAGGATGTTACATCTACTTTAATGCTGATTTAAACACATATATTTAGCTCTCTCTTTTTTTAAACTTGAGTTGTTTTTGTGCACACACACAAGACGAAACAAACATGAATATATACAATGTACATATAATGTTTGTGTGAAAAAGAAAGAATCCATATTACGCATGGAGTCTTGGATGATAGTGATCACATGATGTATCAGTTCCTCTCAGGCAGAGAAACTGGTCAATACAAAGTAGACCAGTTTATGAACTATGTGTGGTATATTAAAAATTATGAATGTACCAGGCCAGTTCACTCCACCATATATTGGTTTAATTCTATTTCAGTCACCAGAACTTGATAGGCAAATGTGACTAGATTTGGCAAGCCTAATGCAACCTCTGGAGTTACCATAATCTCTGTTGCCTGAGTTTTGCTTCTCATTATATTACAAAGTAAAGGATGAATCTGTTATCACAGCATATAATGTTGTTTTGTTAAAAAACAAAAATAAAAACCCATCAGAATAGCATGTTTCTTAAAATGCTTTTAGTTCTTTAATAGAGAAAGCAATAGGGCAGGTGCCACAAACAATGTAACATGCATACAGGAATACAATTGACTGCTGTAGTTATTATCATTACTCTTATTATCAGTTTGTCTTACATCGATATTGGTAATGATTATCATAATCGTATCATCTGTATTGTCATCACCTTCATTACTATGATTCTTTTTTTTCCCCTCCTCTTTTGATGAACGCTGTTTCTTCATTTTCACATAAAACTCAACAGCACACATTGTAACATTATGTAGTTTCTTTCTTGACAAGTGTTGGCCCCATCTGGCTCTTGTGGCTCACAATCAGAATGGCTTACTTAACCCATTGAGGACGGGCTGATTTTGCTCCAACATGCATTTCCCATAGACACTTGCCCGAGTATACTTGAGACTTGTCCTCAAGGGGTTGATGTAGCATATTTTCTCTTGTAGTACTGTATGATGTGATAGGTATTATGTTTGTTGTACTTTCATTGGTGATGGTTTGCTTTTTTCATCTATAGGCAAATGCTCCACCATGTTTAGGCCCTTTTGCAATCCTTGCACCCCCCCCCCCCTTGTCAACTTCTTTAATCTTTTAAAAGGAAGAAGATGTCTGAGTAATTCCATACTGGTGATGAAAGAGAGAAAGAGAGAGAGAATATGGGATAGGTAGATATAAAGATAGACAACTGGTGCATTGCCTGTATTTAAATATGAAAAAATAGAGAAGGAGGAGGGGGTCAAGAGAGGCTGTAAGGGAAGGAGTGAGAGAATCAGATGGAGGGAGAGTGTTGCATGAGTCAGCCCCAGTCAGGCATCTCTGTCATGTGATGTCATGCCAGTCACGCTGGTGACATTCATCTCCATGGGGACCTCAGCATTCCTGCCTTGGATAAACATATCTGTCTCTTCTCTATAATGAGATTCTCTATCATACCCTCCCCTCCCCCCCCCCCCCCCCCCCCCAAAAAAAAAAAAAAACACACACACACACTCACCCTGTTCCTGTAGTTGGGTGCAGAAAAAGACCAATGAATTACGAAGTTTATACATGATGTATCATATTGAAAACAAGCTTATGTTAATTCTATTCAAAATCAGTAGACCTGTAGTCTACAGTGGCAGTATGCCATTAGTTACATAAAGAAGAAAATGAAAAGCCTACCAAGACTTATTTCATTTGTTTTTATGCAAATGTATATGCAATTTTCCTGATATCTTTGTGAAGCAGAAAGAAAAGAAAAAGAGACAAATCATATGAATAAAGGCCATTTAAGCTGAAAAGTATCATCCTTATTCACCAGTAAATATGTAGGTCAGGATTTGCATTTTGGTGAGATAAATGTAGAAGGCATCGAACATCTATGAAGCAGAATCAAATCATGTGGCTGCAATGGCCATCTTGATCCCAATCAGTAATTAGTTTGAATGACCAGTGATGATTTCCTCTCTTATGGAAGCACATCTGCTGCAGAAGCTAGTAAAAAGCACCAACAACAACAATTACATATTCCTCTGTTAAACATGGGACATCAGTGAAAATTTATGGAGAAAATAGTACATTGTTGGGCACTTATCTATTGTTCAGATTTAGCTCTCAGTGTCGTAACGTACAGGCTAACCTTGGTAAGGTAGTGTAATTATACCCCCGCCAAACGAAGTTTGAAGGGGGTATATAGGAATCAGTGGACGGTCGGGCGGTCGGGCGGTCGGTCGGGCGGTCGGGCGGTCGGGCGGTCGGTCGGGCGGTCGGGCGGTCGGGCGGTCGGTCCGTTGCAAATCTTGCGTCGCGAACTACTTCCTCAGTTTTCAACCGATTCCCATAAAACTTGGCACAGATGTGTGCCTTGGGTTGTAGATGTGCAAGACATATTTTTTGACAGTACCCAAAAGTACGTTGCCATGGTAACGGCATATTATGGGCAAAAATGGGTACAAATCTTGCGTCGCGAACTCCTCCCACAGTTTTTGATCAATTTTTATGAAATTAGGTACAGATGTTCATCTGAATATGTTAATGTGCAAGACACATATTTCCGCAGTGGCAAAAAGTGCGTTGCCATGGTAACGGCATGTTATTGGTAAAATATAGGGCAAAATGCTTCATGGCAAAACTGCTTCATCAGTGTTCTTCCAATTCTCATGGAATTCATATTGAATGTTTGTCTTAGGATATAGGTCAGCATGACACATTTCTTGACAGTGACAAAAAGTATGTTGCCATGGTAACAGCTCACATATTATGAGCCAAAATGATGGAAAATTTTGTGTTGCAAACTGCTTCCTCAGTTTTTGCCCAATTTCCATGAAACTTGGTACAGATGTGTGCCTTTGGTTGTAGATGTGCAAGACGCATTTTTTGACAGTACCCGAAAGTACGTTGCCATGGTAACGGCATACTAATGGCAGAAGATCAAGGAAAGATCTTGCGGATTTAACTACTTCCTCAGTTTTTTGACCAAAGCTTATGAAATGTAGCACACACCTTGATCTTGGTGGGAAGATGTGGAAGACATATTTTTCGGACGTGTCGGAAGCTGCGTTGCCATGGTAACGGCATATAAATGGCAGAAGATCAAGGAAAGATCTTGCGGATTGAACTACTTCCTCTGTATTCGACTTAAGCTCATGAAATGTGGCACACACATTGGTCTTGGTGAGAAGATGTGCAAGACATATTTTTTGGACGTGTCGGAAGCTGCGTTGCCATGGTAACGGCATATTAATGGCGGAAGATCAAGGAAAGATCTTGTGGATTGAACTACTTCCTCAGTTTTTGACAAAAGCTTATGAAATGTGGCACACACAATAGTCTTGGTGGGAAGATGTGCAAGACATATTTTTCGGACGTGTCGGAAGCTGCGTTGCCATGGTAACGGCATTTAAATGGCAGAAGATCAAGGAAAGCTCATTCCTTGGGTAAGACTGTCGTCACGGGGCGGGGGTATTAATCACCTTAAGTGATATTTCTAGTTATTGGATTAATATACTGCAATGGTACAACTACATACAAGCAGTTGAGTATTGTGACTTGAAGTGACTTTGATGGTATTTAGTGATAACTACTTGAGTCATGTCATTCAACTTTATACAGTGATGTGTAATAAAGTCAATTTGATTTCATGTTTCTGCATGCATATCATATACCTAGTGGAGCATTGCTTAATTACTAATGTTCAGAGTGAGACATACACACATCTGCACATAATTAGATGTTATTCAGAATGTAATATTGCACTTGTGCAATGATGCATGTCTTAACTCCTAAGAGGAGACCTCCATTTCAAAAAAAAAAAAAAAAAATGTTTTAATAATCATTGTCCCTGCTTTGCATACCTGCCCTAGCCCCTGAACCTGAATGGCACAATTGAATGTTTCTCCATGAGCCATGCCATTACCTCTTTCAGTGACATGAAAATGTACTCCGTCACCTTACAATGCAAAATGCATAGCCATCCATTTCTGTGTAATTATATGAGTGCCATTGCTGCGCATAATTCAACCATCGTTTCTTTCTTACACTCATCCCGTTGCCTGAATGCAGGTGGCCCACGGGGGCAGCATGATGCTCACACACCCAGAATGACCGACTCGGATTCCATTTAGCGCAGCACGGAGGCCGTTCCCCCGAGTGCTTAGCAGTCCACGCATCGCTGGCACCATGAGTGAACAGGAGAGACCCAGGAGCAGGTCTGCCTCACGCTCCCCTAGACAGGTGAGGATCAGTGCACTTTAGGGATGTACACTGTATGACCCTATCCTTCTGTCATATTTGAAAATGAATCAATTATGAATTTTGCCTTATGAATGGTCCGAGCAAAATATACTTCATGTGAAAAAGATACTAATTGCCCATTGCCTTTCAATAGCAAGACTTTGGAATCCTTAGGATCACAAAGTTTTGTTGAGAATTTAAATTGTGAGAAATGTATTTTGTTGAAATATAGTGATTCATTCATAGTATGGCTTGTAAATGGCTACTAAGTATTCAGTGAAAACAGTATTCATTCAATTTTCATTCATTCAGTGTTTGAATGAAGTTCAGGTTAGGCCATTATATCATGTAGTGGTTTTGTAGGCAATGCCTACCTTTGTGCAAATTGTCCAACATTTATCCATCAAAACCCCAATGAGCTATTAAGATATTTTTATAAGTGGTACCTCCTGGATAAGAAAGCTTGGAGAAGCCTTGCACAAAGAATCTTTCTTATCAACCGTATAAACTAGCCGCCCTTTTGCATGGAGTAGCTAGAAACACCCATTATGTACTTCCATGCATGAAATTTATGCTGCCCTGGTCATTAACCTGTATCCACCAGTGTCGTTATGCAATTTAGAAGCTGTTGGTGCCAGAGACTATATATTTCATGCACATTTACTTAACTGTGCTCTCGTAACTTCAAATTGATATCACAGACATCTTTGAGGAGGAAACTTTATGAAGAAATGTATATCAATTGAAAGAGAAATTGTCTTCACTATAGGAAGTAAATCAGAGTCCTTTGATAAATTATGTGACATTACATTTTATATAAATATTTGCATGTACATGAAATACAAACTATAAATAACCATATTGCTTTAATTCAAAAGAAACCACTCATGAAAAAAAACAAGATCTTATAAAGGAAAGACAATCATAATTTTTGAAATCTTCATGATGATGGGCAATTCCGCGGTTAGTAACGTTACATTTGAACAAATTTAGATATTTGTTTTTACTACTAAATTACCATTTATTCATTTCAAGTCAAAATTATGTCAAAAACATGTTCATCCTTCCCAGGTTTATGATACAGAAAAGAATGAATACAATCCATGAAATATTAGAATTGCTATGGCAACTTAAAGGGCAGGTTAGTAACGTTACGAAAAAAGGACATGACAAAAAAATCAATGTCTTGTAACAAAAAGTGTGCAAAAATTCAAGTTATTTCAAACAAAGTGTTGCATTAATTTTAATTATTGCATCATGACAAATGTTCACACACATTTTTTGAGCAGTTCGACCAATTATTTTTTAGCTAGACCCCCAAAAGCATGGTTAGTAACGTTACGGTTAGTAACGTTACATTTGTCCGGAGTAATTCCGCAGGTCATTTCACCCTTTTGTAATTGACAAAATGTCACATGACTTCTGGAGTATTTAAATGTATTCATCTTTTACCCATTAGCAAAACTTTGAGGGAAAAATTTCAAAGGAACCCACTGTAATTTGCATTTAAGTGAATTTCAGCATCCCCAGTCCCACATGTACATTTTAAATGATGGTTTTAGATCTCACGAAATCAATAAATACGAAAAATAAAATCTACTGAATTTGAAAGACCTTTATGATTGGTGAACATCCATGGCATTAGTTGGTACCTAAATTGAAGAGTAAGATAAAGAGGCACATTTCTTTTATCCATGTCATGTCCACCTAACTGCGGAATTGCCCTGTAGGCTTTCCAAGGGTATACCACTCATCTAGGGTATTATGCTTTAATACAAATATGAAGAAATATTGAATGGAAACTGATAGATAGTTGAGGACTAGTGTGGTCTTACTCACTTATCTATAGATGGGACTACAGTAAGATATGTATGCATATGGCATTGTTTGATCTCATTTTACATGTAGACCTATTCCGTTAGCTGTAAACTTCCAAACTTTAAAAGTGAATGCCAATCCAAACAATAGAGATAGGGAGCGAGACAAGGGACTGTGGGATATTGGTCAAAGTTTGAGGGCTATAAAAACTCTATAAATGACATCATTGTCTTAAGTTATTTGTGCTACGGATTATCCCGTAGTTTGGCGATTGCAGCGTTTTTGCAATGCTTAGGCATAATTTATGATGTATCAGTCTAAATCTTGGTCAAATTCTGTGTACTGCGTACACAACAATGCTATCACTCATACAGTCATGTTTTTGCAATGTTAGTCAAATTGTACATGTTTGTACTGTGTAGCTCCTTTATTTCAATCTGCTTGGTGGGTTAATTGTACTGTTCGTGTGATGCATTTTGTTCCCTACGGTATTTCATTGTACTTTTAAACAATAGTTCTGTATTGAACAGTTTGAAATTAAACATTGATATTCACTTGATTTACGGGTTATTCATGAATGAAGTAAATCCTTTTCTAGATATTTTAAGGCACCCAAGCAATACTTGAGGTTCATAAAAGAAGTATAATGTGTATCCATTTTTCAATTTATCTGGTGTAGATGCTTCAGATCCCAGTCCTTTTAGTACTAGGTTTGTGTCATGCACATACTTTGTAGCTGTAATTATTGTATTTTATACTTGACATTTACATTTAATTGCCTGCGCCTCAGCTCTGATTATTTTTTTTTTCATGTGACAGCCGTATGAAGTATTGTCAAATGGTAGTGAGCAATCATGCCAACTTGATATGTTTTTCATTTTGGCTTTACCCACACTCCTTGGATGTAAATACTTTATGCTTCTTTTGTTTCGTCATAGGACTCCTGGTATACTTTGGTCCAGGAGGAGGTCCTGGTCTCATCACCGTGCCCTTCACCACGGTTTTCTGGCTCTGGAAGCAGCAGTCGAGCGTCGTCCAAGGCCAGCAGTGTGTCTTCCACTCCAAGGAGAACCCAGCATCCACCTACCTCATCAACGACGACTGCTGCTAGTGATGGTCACTCATCTACTCTTCAGAACTCTACTCTTTCCCAGTATCCATTAGAGGAAGAGTCCCCTGTCCTTGTGGTATCAGGTGGGACTGGTGTGTCTACTGCCGGGCAGGAACACGCTAGTGCAGATGCCCACCGAGATGTCATTTCACCTCTCGGGGGAGTGACTAGGGATGATGGTAGGCCTGCAGATGACCTGTCGCCGATACCTCCACTCAATCTTGCAGCCCACATGGACTCTCAGGAAGGAGATATGTTGAGACCACCCGCTGATGACTCTGGAGGCATCACGAAAGAGATGTCTCCATTTGTGGAAGATGACGAAGGCACCATGATGAGCAGTGATACCGATATTCCTATTCCATTCTCGGATGCTGATGAGAATGACGGCAGTACCTCGGAAGGTGCGGGAGCGTTTGGTGGAAGTATGGTCAAAGATGCTGTTCAAGAGGCAATTGCTGAAGTTTCAGCTGACCTGGTTAGTGGAGCACTCTCCATGTCCATATCGCATCATGAAGTGGACTCTGCCACTGAGCAAGAAGAACTTAAGGATGATGCAAATGTTTTTAATCTTCCTCCAAAGAGTGCAGTTCAGGAGATTGATGACACCCTGGATTCAGCTGCAACAACGCCATGGCAATCTGAAGGAGTAGAGCAAGCAACACCTTCTCCAGTTGAGCCTGCACAAAGAGAAGGGAATGGATCGACATCGGTTGAAAATCAGGAAAGTCTGTTGCAAGGAGAAGATAGAGAAACAGGATTAACAGATGCTGTACGCACTGACAGAGACAGTCTTAGGGCAATAGTTATAAATGAATGTGTTGATGGTAGAGCTGAAGTTGCGTCAAGGGAATCAGATAGTGAACATCTTGCCCTGCCTGACTATGACTCTGGCCACATTACTTCCACTCACTTCGAGAGCAGTGCCCAGTCAGCTCACCATGAACAAACTGAAGTGACACCTCAAACCCAGTATCAAAGAACCTCTGTTGAAAGTCATTCAAAAGACTCCTTAGATGCCAAATACTTATCTCCAACAGAGGTGGATATTCATCAAGATGCCCAGTCTTACATCCAATACCCCAGAGATCTGCAGAGCTCACCTCATCACATCGGCCTCTCAAGTGACGAAAGCTACGCAGGTGATGGTCGACATGACAGAAATCTGGACAGGCATGAAAGGACCACTGGCATACACTATGCTAAAAGAGATCAGGAGAGTGAAGGAGATCTGCTGGCAAGGAGGGTGGCACTACTCCTCCAGGTCAATGGAGATTTTGATGCAGAAATTGCAAAATGTACAGCCACCCCATCAAGGGCTTTGTCTGGCAGTATGTCGTCTTCGGTGACAGGTAGCCCTGACAGCATAGAAGAAGCCAATCTTCCTCTTGGCATTCTCTCAAGAGATGCCAGTGGTTCACCAGCAGCCCATAGGAGAGGAGATGGTCAGTCGTTGCCTGCAACATCTAGGACAGACTCCAGTGGGAGCTCTACGGACTCGCTGGCAGAGCATGTCAGGCGCCTTCTGCAGGAATCTGAAAGTTTGCGCAGACTTCATGAGGCAGGTATCGACACCCAGCAGCTCCTCAATATCCAGGCTGAAGTTGGCAAGAGTTCTCCAACCATATCTGAGGCGAGCACATCAAGCTCAGTGCGAGATATCATTAACAGAGTGGTGAGGCGTTCAAGGACCGGTAGTGAGAGTGATGATGGTTTTCAGCTGCAAGAGGAAGGCCACTTGACACCCTCTCCACGTATGCCAGTCAGTGCTGGAAGGCCAGTTGGAATCACAGGTTCACGGTCACGAGAAGATTCTGGGCTTAGTGACAGCAGCAAGATTACATTTCAGCAAACATTTCAATCCAGTCGTGCCAAGGAAGGGGCTCATTCAGTAGATTCACATCACTCTTCTGAGAGCACTCTCACCAGGGACTCATTGTCACAGCGAGTTCAAGAGCTTCTCAGTGTTGTTGGTGAAGGTGTAAGTCAACCATCTGTAGCACCCAGTGGTAGTCTTTCTAAAGAAGATCTGATTGCCTTGATGCAAGTGGCTGAACTGGAAAGAAAATTGAGTGAAGGGTATGTTCCATCACAGAGGTCCTTTTCTCCAAGATCAACACAGAATTCTCGCATGTCATCCGTAAGGGATGGTGTCAGCAGTTCTGTTTCTGGAAAAGACACTTCTGTTGCTAGTGCTGATTCGTTAGCACTTCGGGTCCAGGCTATCCTTGGTAGGGAAGCTCCAGGTGAAAGAGTGGATCGGATAATATCTGAGGCACTTAGTGCTGCAGAAAGGAGTCAGTCTCAGTCACCTTTAGGGAGCAATTATTCTAGCCCAAAATCCCATAAAACTCCCTCTCCGCGAGATGTCCAAGATCCCTCCACAGTTCCAAGTTTGGGATCTGTAGCCGACCTGGTTGAGCGGCCATATGGAGCATTTGATCACGCTCGAGACATGCTGACTCTGCACCTGCAGCGCCTCACTGATCGCACATTTGATCACAGTGTAGAGATGGGCACACCCTTTCAACAAGATACCAATGGCAATGTAATGAATATGAAGCAGTATAGTCCTCAAACACTTCAGTCATCACAACAACGGTCTCATCATGAATTCCAAACACCCTCTTCACATTCAATAAGCAAGCCGATCTCCTCTGAACATGTGTTTTACGGACTCTTGCCAGAACAAATACCTGGCAATGTGCTTATGGATCATGATCAAAACTTAGGCGAATTTCATCCATTGCCAATGGAGCATTCACCAGCAAAGCAGAAACCATGGCAAAGAGATCTACCCCAGCAGTACCATCCATATCAGAGGTCTCCTAGTAAAGGGCAGCGTCCCAAAAATGAAAGTCTGCGAAGAGACAATAGCAGTGACCTGGATGACAGCCTGTTTATCATGGCAAGATCAAAATCATCACCAGAGATCAAGGTGGACAAAAAGCTTTTTCCTGGAGTAGAGTCATTTGCTCCTTCTCACCAGCGTTCCGGTTCTTGGGGGAGGCAGTCACAATTCCAACAGATGAAGCAACCTCTACCTGGTAGCAAACTCCCTGTTCCTTCACGCAGTGATGCAGTGCATGGGAAGACCTATTCACAGGAGCAACAGTATCCCAGTCGTCCAGCCTCCCAGACTCCACAGCATCTGCCCTCCCAGCAGCCGCAGAGTCCAACTGCTCGTGAGATGTACAGTACCAACAGTTGGCCACGGTCCCTCTCCAAGTCCAGGTCCTCCAGTGGGATTACCACCCAGGGCCAAAGCCCTGGATCACCATCAAGGCAGAGCCTCACAAAGGATCCCTTTGTGACAGATGGGTTCCTGAAAGCATACAGACCTCCAGGTAGCTCAGAGGTTATCTACACATATCCCGTTGATGGACAGGGAGTGAGGGCTACCCATGGCTCTCCAACCATGAGCTCTACCACCATGGAAAGCACTCACACAGGTTTGTTGGCCCCATATTCATGGGATTTAAAGGGGGAGGCTAGTAAGTGATCAGTGGGAATCAGTGGAAATGCTGGGAGATGATTGTTCCAATCCTTATTGGATTCATTCAAGAGTTCATTGTATATCTATTGTTGTGTGAAAATGATTTGCTTCAGAACGGTCTCATATTCAAATAATGTGCAGATTAATGCTCCGTCACTGACCAGGGACGCTAACCTGGAAGCATTAAACTACACATTATTTGAATATGAGACCATTCTGAAGCAAATCATTTCCACACAACAATAGATATACAATGAACTCTTGAATGAATCCCATAAGGATTGGAACAATCATCTCCCAGCATTTCCACTGATTCCCACTGATCAGTTACTAGCCTTCCCCTTTAAGTCATATGCAACGATCAGCATGCCGGTTTCATAGTTAGGCATATTTTGATTTCTTTAATTTTCCTCTCTTTTTTTAGCCTCACTGCTGAATGCCACATTATTCAAATGATGCACAGATAGGAATTGTGCACGTAAGGTAACTATGAGATGCTTAACCCACAAGGCAAAACTTAGTGGATTTATGCTAACTTCCATAGATACCGCATACACACTATTCCGACTGATGCACAAAAATCATCTGTTTTATTGAACGGAAAACAAATTTCTATGCCAGAAATAAGTTTTTAGCTCACCTGAGCCAAAGGCTCAAGTGAACTATTGCGATCGCTCTTCGTCTGGCGTCCGTCGTCCGTCGTCCGTCATCCGTCGTCCGTCGTCTGTCGTGTGTTGTGCGTAAACCTTTTACATTTTCATCTTCTTCTTGAGAACCCCATGACCGATTTTTACCAAACTTGGCAGTTAGCATCCCTAGGGGGATAGGATCTCAATTTGTTCAAGTTGTCACCATGTTCCACCTGAGGGGCCCCTGGGGGGCCCCCAGAGGGGCCAAAACCTCCAAAATTAAGGAATCTTAAAAAATCTTCTTCTCTAGAACCAGAAGTGATAGAGCTAAGTTAATACCATGAGTTGGTACATTGATGATTGTAGTTTTAAGTTTGTTCATGGCGGAATCAGGGGTGCCCCCCTTGGGACCCAGGGGAGGGGGGTGGGGAGGGTCCTAATGAGGCCCAAATTGTACATTTTCATCTGTTTCTTGAAAACACCATGATGAATTTTCACCAAACTTGGCAGGTAGCCTCCCTAGGGGGATAGAATCTCATTACCATCATATGGGCACCATGCCCTACCTGGGGGCCTAGATTGGGGCTAAATTGTAAATTTTGATCTTTTTCTTGAGAACCCCATGATAAATTTTCACCAAACTTGGCAGGTAGCATCCCTAGGGGGATATAATTCCATTCCCATCATATGGACACCATGCCCCACCTGGGGGGCCCCAGGGGGCCTAGATTGGGGCCAAAGTGTAAATTTTCATCTTTTTCTTGAGAACCTGGCAATGAATTTTCACCAAACTTGGCAGGTAGCATCCCTAGGGGAATAGAATCTTAATTCCATCAAATGGGCACCCAACCCAACCCCCATTAAGGAAGCTTTAGAGATTTTCTATAGAACCGGAAGTGATTGAGCTAAGTTAATAATCAGGGGTGCCCCTTCACCCCCCCCCCCCCCCCCCCCCCCCCCCCCCCCCCCCCCCCCGGAACCCAGGGGAGTGGGATGGGATGGGTCCAATTGGGGACTTAAATTGTACATGTTCATATTCTTCTTGAAAATCCCTTGATGAATATTCACCAAACTTGGCATGTTGCGTGCCAGGGGATTAAGATCTCAATTTATTCAACAGGGCACCATGCTTCCTTTGGGGGCCTCTAGGGGGCCCAATGCCCCCCCCCCCCAAACATTAAGAAATATTTACAATTCTTGTTCTCTAGAACCAGAAGTGATCGAGCTTTAACCCTAAAAAGACTGGGCTATTTTGGTAGCTCGAAAGACTGGGGGGGGGGGGGGGCCTCAAGGGCCCCCCCTAAGATCTCGGCCGTGGATCGCGCGATCGCCGCGGAACTTTGCACAATGGTAGTGTGCGATGTAATCTACAAGATCGTGTTTTTGAATTTTAGAAAATAGTCTTCTTTTATTTTATTTTGATTAATTATGATAATTTATGCGAGAAATCAGAATCTTTCATCTGAATCAGTAAATAAAGCTCCAAATTTGCTCATTTTTGGTATAATTATTCTTTGTGGCATTCTTAGCAAATGTGCTTAAAAAAAATTTGGTATCAAGATCAATTTCTTATTTATTTTATTGTTTCATGAATTTCTTATGTATTTCTTTGTTTTTTCGACCTTTTGTTTTTGTTGTTTTTTGTAACAAAATTTGTCACAGACACTTTTTGAAGCATAATACTCCTAAAACAAACTAATTTTAGCCATTGAGAGTAAAAATAAGCATATTTATATGAACCATGTGAAAAAACTCAATTTGCATTGACTTTGTACACAAAATCACATTTTTTAGCCATTTTTGGCCTCACGTGCATGTACAAAAAGTCATGTAACTTCAGAACCGTACCCCCAGGCATCACAAATTTGGTGTCAAATTGTGCGGGAAACTCAAAAGAAAAAAGTCATGGAGCATCGCGGCGAGAGCATTGCGTGTTGCAGAGTAATCGTGCGAAATGTCGAGGGGGGGCCTCCGAGGCGCCCCCCCCAGTGCAGTTAGGGTTAAGTCTTTTTTTTTTTTTCCAAACTGCATAGTCCAACATTATATAAAGTACAGTGTACTTGGCAGGTATTTTTACCAGTTAGTTGGAATATGCAAATGGACACCATGCCCCCAGCTCTCAAAGCTCCCCACACCACAAGTTTCCAATGTTCTCAGGTAAGAGTCTGCTGAAATGTATGGAAGGTGAACTTGCGATACTCAGGTGAAAGCGAGACCCCTGGGTCTCTTGTTTAAATCATGTAACGTGATGGTTAATGTACTGGATGCATTTCCTTTTGGCTTGCCATGGACAAAAACGTGATGCTTCCAGTGGCTGTTATGAGGCAACATGCAATCAGTAGAAATTAACACACAGCTCTCGACCAATGAAATTGCAGGATGTTGGCTCCTCGTGCTATGATGCTTTCTATTATTAGCACCCAGTCTTCTTACTGTATTATTTTTTAATCAATTTACAGGATTTAATGTGTACAATTTCTTTGATATTATAGTTACCGTGATACACACAGACCAATGATTCATTTCAAAAATGCTGGATTATTTTACATCACTTTACTAGTTCATATTCTTAACACTCTCCCATCTCCATTCCTCTTCCCAAATTTAGGATCTGATGATGCACATGCCCCATCATTTCCTGCTGGCACCTATGGAAGTAGGACAAGTCGGGACCCAACAAGTCCATCTCCCCACTCTTCTAAGATCCCGAGATTTGATCATGGTTACAGCAGATCTCCTCCCAAAAGTCCCCAGGACAGAGGCAGAGGACAGTTGCTCACAGCAGATAGCCAGCTGGAGGGTAGACGCTACAGGAGATCGCTCAGCGACAGCGGCAGGCAAGAAATACAGAAAGAGAAGCTGAGTCGCCAGACGTCCCTGAGTCCCCAGCACAGAGCGGGAAGAGCGAGAAGCGTTGGTTTGAAACGAGAGCACTCCAGATCCCCACCGGAATTACCTCCTTTCTCCCAGCAGCCGTACAGCTTTGACCGCCAGCAAAGTGGACCACATCAGAGAGATGTTGCAATGACTGGTCCTCTAGTCAGAGACAGAACCATGGTGGACAGATCAAGACAGGAAGGGTACCGGTTCCAGGAAGTGCCAGGTTGGGAAGCTTCCCGAGTAGGTCGCTCGCAGATGCCTTCCGCAGCATATCAGCCCGATGCACAGTACCGACAGCAGTATTCTCCTTCAAGCCGAGTGGCTACCGTACCAACCTCAGCTGCTGGTGCAACATCTCCGACAAAAATTCCGCGCTACAGACAAGGACCAGACCAGGTTCCAACAAGGTATGCACCAGCTGGCAGCGAGAGGGCAGAGAGGAGGGGGCCAGGTGTTGCAGACTATCCTGAGAGGCATTATCAGCAGTACGGAACCCAGTATGGCCCAGATGTACCTCAGCTTCCTGGCACATACAGCAGACAAGTTCTTGAGAATATCCTACAGGTAAGCTTATACTGTTATTAAGTGGAAATAAATTGACTCTCTTCATTACCTTGAAATGCATGCCCTGTTGCTTTATACGACTGAATGGAGGTTTGTACTAGCCAACCCTTTCCAGCACATAACAACTGTTATTGTCATTGCTATTAATGGCTTTTCTAGAATTTACTGCCTAGAGGAATGCTTAAAATGATGAAAGAAATCAAAACAGTGATCATAATGATGATGATAATAGTATGGCAGTAATAAAATAAGCTTCTGTTCTCACACACAAGTTACTAGGACGTTGTTTGAAACACAGAAAACATCTTGTCAGAAGATTCTAAAAGCCCTTTGCAGGCTACAATGTCAGGCTCCCAAGAGTCCACAGCTTTATTCATACCTCTCATCTTCCACTCACTATTTTACTGCATATGCAATGCCTGCAGTGCTTAACTATGACTTTGTACAAACGATGAAAGGGCTGTTGAAAGTTTTATGACCAAACTCTCTACCAGAATGAGGCGGACCCTCGCTATCGGGAAGCCTCCGCCATGTGGGACCAGTACCAGCGGCTCCAGCAGCAGAAGGAGGCCCGGCGTGAGGCCCGCCGCGAGGCTCGGCAGGATGTGAAGGGTGATGAGTCCAGTGTCTCCAGCCTGGACTCGCGAAGGGTGGATAGACTGGCGCACCTGGTCCAGGACCCAGTGAAGCACACGGTGGACCAATTTGTCCAAGGTACTGGGACACGATGGTGATATCGATTTAAGATTTTAAATGAAGCAGATTGTACATGCGCGTGAGACATCTGGATTCATTATTATTTGAAGATTTCATTTTGATATACTCTCCATTGTAACAGGAGCCTATATGATGTCCCTCATATACACCTCAAGTCAGACAGGCTCCTAATACATTTTAGCTGTGAATTCTTGAGCCTTTATCTAATATTTGTGTATGTGTTACATGTAATATGAAGGATAAATATGTCAATGTGAAATTAAGTTTATTAAAGAAGTATCATGCAGTGGCATGCCATTAGTATGCCTTCATTCCTTACAGTCTGTTTGCTGTATATTTTGGCTTTTGAGAGTCGTGTCATGAAGAGAAAAATCTAGAATTTGAAGGAGGAAATGCATGTTCTGAATTTCTTCCTTTTGTACATTGAAAGAACTATCTTGCCCTTATCATACTCAAATATGAAATGTCTCTTTCTCTTTGTGAATATCACAGATGAGGAGGATGGTCGGAGTAACAGTAGTTCAACGGTAACGGATGGCAGCACTCCTCGTCAGAGGAGGAAGTGGGATCGAGACCAGCAGCAGTTCACCCCTAGGGAGCAGTCGCCCGAGAAGATGCCTCGCAATGGAGAGTACGTTCTCATGAATTGTTAACCACTGTGAATGTCATAATTTGATTGCATGAATTTTACAAATGTAAAATGTCACAAGTCCACCAGTACTGGCATTAAAAAATGCTTCCTGCCATGCTACAAGTGCAGTGCATAATGTCTGCAAGCTGCGAAATAACTAACTCACTTCTTGGAAAGGGTTATTGACTTATCTTGCATTCCTTTCCTGTGATTCTTCATCACAAATTTAAGCTTTCGAGAACTTGTCATACAATTCCCAATTGGTGAAGGACATTGTATATGTATACATTGTAAGCAGTGACTCATAGGCACAGAATGTAGTGTTTGGCAAACGTAATGAAACGTTATGGCCAGCTTGAATTTCATTACGTCATTGTTCAGATTTTACTTCTCGACAGACTCTGGAGACTTTTATAACCCATGTGATTTTTATGCGAGTCAGAGGCTCTGTAGCAAGCACTCTCATATGACACTATTCAATACATATATATGGCACTTCTAAAGCACAGCAAGGTTTCTGAAGATGCCATACAAATACATATTCTATTTCTGTATTTCTTGTGCAGGTTTCAGCGGAGAGTCTCCCCAGAGGAGATCGCTGCCATTGTTCAAACCTCGCCAACCAAGGAATCGAGAATACCACGATCAACAAGTCAACAGAATGGACACAAGCATCATGAGAGGAAGAAGAGGAAAGAAACTGATGTCTCAGCGAAGAGATCTCCAGAGCAGTCAGCTGAGGCCAGTAGGTCTTCCACTCTCCAGTATGACACCAGCCAGGACACCCTGACAGAACTGGCTGCTTCGCAGGACATGAGTCTCGAGTCGGACCGATTGCTGCAACTCCTGGGACCGGACGGGATTCGCAAGTTGAGCTCCAAGCTGGTGAAGCTGCAACGCAAGATTGACAGGCAGCGTGAGCAGCATCGGAAGCGGGCGGACGAGAAGGGCCGAGATGAGTCGGCGAGAAGAGACTCCTCAAAGAGGAGAGGACACAGAGAGGAAGCAACTCCTGCCAGCACGCCGACCGTTGACGAGTCGATGTTGTCATCCGCTGCCTCCACTCTCACTGAGGACTCTTCAGATGTCAGCAATGGTCACCACCGCCTTGGGAAGCAAGCTTCACTGGAGCCGTCGTTGAGTCCGGTCCAAGAGGCATCCTTCAGATCGACGGAGGAATCTGTCTACGACACAGCAGAGAGTTCTCCTCCTGAGGCTAAAGCCCAGGAGAGACAACCAGACAAGACGGAGAAGGCGAAGGAGAGTACGTACCTTGCCAAGCGAAGAAGGGACTATGCGCACAAGGACGACTTCGGTGTCACCTACAACACTGACTCTCTCAGTGATACCGGCTCAGATGTCAGCATCCCTTGTGCCTGCAGGCCGAAGAGGTCTCACTCTATTCATGGTATCACCAACCGAGCAAGAGAGCAGGCCACTGAGAAAATGAGCAAGCAGACCAAGATGGATGTGGAGAGAAATGAGGTGTTCAAGAAACCTTCAAAGAGCTCATCAAGAATTCCAGTAAGGGATGTTGACGTTGTGAGAGAAAACGGGGCAGCAGCTACCCGGGCACAGGAGAAGCCTCAAAAACAGGCAAAGCCCGGTACTGCCTTTGTGATCGATGTTGGTCAAGAAAACAAACTGGCATCCAAGGATAATGTTCTCACAAGAAGGCAGAATGACGACAACAAAGAAGTGACGGGCAAAGATGACGAGAGGAGGAGAAGAAAAATGGAAAAGAGGGAAATAGTTGGCCAGGAGAATGAAGCCCCATCAAGGTAACTAGATGCATAATTTATTTCCCTGCATCACAAAAAAGAAAAGAGCCAAACATGTATTTTGAGTAGGACACACTCGATGTACTGAGTAATCAGAAGAAATTATCAATCATGTATTCATGGCATGGTTTGTATCTGCAATTAAAATTTCTTGTGCATTTGCTTTGAAATAAATGTGTGCATGGATATTTCCTGAATTATTGAACTCTAAAACGAGACAAGTGACATATGTTTTATAAATGTCTCTCCCCTAAGCAATATTGGGGCACAAATTAATTTTCCATATTTTGTGTGTGAGTACTCTTTTGTGAGTGCACACCAATGAGGTGTTCTGAATGAGCTATATGTTGCCACGAATGCTGTATAGAACTGCTGCAAAAAAGAAAAAGAAAAAAAGCTTGGTTTGTTTTGGTGAAAATCTGTTGTAAGTGTATTTTTGGTGTGTGACACAGAATGACATAAGATGTTATGGAGGAGGGAGAGAAGGTTTCCTAAACCAATTGCAGTAGAAAGACAGAAGAAATGTTAACAGGACTTTCATAGAAATTACTTTTCATAAAGCAAGTCATTTGAAAAATGTCTTTGTATTTTTTTCCCTTTACCAGAATTCCAAAGAAAATAGTCCAACCAGTTGCATGGTTTCAGCCTTTAAGCAAGAAGATGCCATGGCAACAGGACACACCCACCAAGGCCAGACCGCAGCCAATGAGCTTTCCAGCCAAAGGGGACGAAGAAAATGTCAAGGCAGGTGACAAGGCTTCTCTGCAGGTATGATGAAAGGATTTTTGTTTTTCTTCTTTGTATGCGTGTATTACCTGGAATTGACTTAACACTTACATTGTACCTTTAGAGTATGAACAAGGCATTATGATCATGTTGCATGAGAAGTGGATAAACAATGGCATCATTGTTTGTTAAAATCCCAGAGGTATGTTTTCGATCCAAGTCATTTTTTATAGTGTGACATACTTTCAGTTGAAATGGTAGGAATGGAAGGGAATTGTGGAAAGATATTGTGCCATTATCCGTAGGAAAGGAAGCAGTGTTTAGAAATGAATGGGATATTGAAGTAGAGCCAGGTGCTAACTAAAAACACATTTGAAAAGAGCTATGTATACCACACTGTCCTAAAATTTGTTACTGTTTTATTTAAAAGTTTGGCTAGTATCAGTCATTCACCAGCAGTTGTTGTCAGCCATAGTTGCAAAACCAACTACCTACATGTAACCACTGAAATAGTATGGTCAAAGTGCAGAAAGGCTCCTTTTTGTATGTGTCAGTGAAAATGAACAAGAAGAGACATAGCGTGTCTTTATTCAGGCAAGAACAAAGTGGCCAATGTGTATGACATTCAGCACATGGCTGGACAGCCCTGTCAAATCTTAACCCTTTGTATATGTGACAGTGCACCTCAAAACGAACATAAAGTCGCACACACTGATTTTGCGTGAGGACTAAAAATAAGTGAAATGGGTCAACCCAACCGAAATTGACTTTTTCATATTTTCTGAAAGAGCGGGTCTTCTTTTACGTTATGCTAAAATTTGGGATCATAAAACGGGCAGGAAAGTGTGTTTTTTAGCAGTTTATATCAAACATTTTTGATAGAATAGTGTGATTAGGTGTGTCTTTAGAATCCCTTTTTCATTTTTGAAAAACCTTGTCCACACTCTTCAATTTTAACTCTAATAACTTTTGAAAGGATTGTGCTACTGCTTTGAAAGTTGACATTAATTATGGACAGAATGTGTTAATGATGCATGTTTAATTTCAGTTTAATCTGATAATCCCTTCATTGTTGTTACTCTGGTGGTTTACTTCCTGTTTTTGTCCCATTCATCGCACAGCCAGCACGGTTTGGTAAAGATTAAGCGCTTGAATAGACACTGTACTTCAGAGCCTCTTTTCTCAGTTCACACTTTTCCTGAGTTTGTGCTTTCTTTCCAATATTTGGATAGGTTAGGAGAGTCCATTTGATTTGAGTTATACATCATTTTAAAGCTTAAAGTCTGCTCTTTGAGAATATGGTCTTAACTAAAAATTCATGTCTGGCGACTTTTTGTTTGTTTTGAGGTGCAGGGTCACATATGACAAAATGTTTAGAAACAGATGTGTGTAGTCAGTTTTCCTCGTGTCCAGATTCCATGTACTTTTGTTATGACATTATAGATATGAGTTTAGTATTTTATGTGAAGGGTACTGTTCATCACATACCAAATGTATTACACTGTCCTGTTCATTGAGCTGGAGTTAATGTCTGCTATTGTCACTCTCACCCATTTTCCCACTCACCTTGCAGGAAGCTTTTGAGAAGTACCGCAGCGACTTCATTTCGAAGTCCCGCGAGCGGCAGCGCAAAGTGAAGCTCGCCGCAGAGGAGCGTCACACCCAGGCAATGTGTGAGCTGGAGCGAGCCCAAATCTTCCACGATCAGCGGTCCAAGAAATCCAACCCCAATGCCCACCCACTGAGTGGTGAGTCCCCTTGTTCATCGTTGCTTTCCTGTCAAAACTATCTCAACAGTTAGCTTTTGCTACCGACTATTAGACCATTTTATGAGTTATGCAGTTATTCCTTTTTGTGAAACAATCTTACAGTGAATTTAATCAAAGTGTTCTCTTTCAGAATCAAATCCTTTCTATCTTTCTTTCTTTCTTTCTTTCTTTATTTTATTATGATGTTTTTTATGCCTCCGCAACGAAGTGGCCGGAGGCATTATGTTTTCGGGTCGTCCGTCCGTCCGTCCGTCCGTCCGTACGTGTGTCCGTACGTCCGTCTGTACGTCCGTCCGTCCCGTTTTGTTTTTGTCGATATCTCAAGAACCGTGTGGTGGTTTTACATCAAACTTGGTATGAGGGTATATCCTTGGGGGATAATACTTTGTGTGGATTTTAGGGTCACAGGGTCAAAGGTCAAAGGTCACAGGTTATTTTGTGAAAAAAAAATTGAAATTTCATGTTTTTCTCCATATCTCGCAAATGGTTCAAGGTATCTTCATGGAACTTAGTATATATGCTTGTACTGATGGGTAGTGATTATCTAGGGAAGTTGGGGGTCATTGGTCAAAGGTCAGGGGTCAAAGGTCAAGGTCAACTTCTCAAAATATCACTACTTTCCTTATATTTATGCAATGAATGAAGGTCTTTTTTTAAAACTTGATGTATACATGTATTACCCAATATATATTCTGTGGGAAGTTTCTTGCCAAAAGGTCAAAGGTCAAAAGGTCAAAGGTCAAGTGAAAGTGCTGAATTGCACTTTTTCCTCCATATCTCAAAAGTAACTCAAGGTATCATCATGAAACTTACATATTTATGCATGTTCAACCTAACAGTGATTCTCTTTGGAACTGTGAGGTCAAAGGTCAAAGGCCAGGTGTAGATAATGCTATTTTCCCATTTGATACTGAAATTATACTTTTTCTCAACACCTTGAAAAATTACTCAATGCATAAACTTATAAAAGGGTCAAAAGTCAAGTAAAAATCATCAGTTCCCCAAATACCTGCACTCTGACATTTTAATCATTCATCCAATTGAACCTAGTTCTAGGAAAGTGAACATTCAGCACATTTGTGTCAAACCTGTCATTTTAATATTTTGCCAATTGTTTGAAACTGTCATCACACATTGTCAAGACATTGTACTATAGACCTATTAGGAGAACCATGCATTATGGCGGAGGCATATCAGTCGCCGTAGCGATATATCTAGTTTCTTCATTTTTTGTGGTGTCATATTAATGCTCTTCTGAATTGTCACCTCATTTGTTAGACATTCATCACGGAACACTTTTAAACTGTCGTTTCATATGCATTGCTGACTGAAATTACAAATCTCCTTGCACTTATTTTCACTGTAACCCCCGGCATGTATGCCGGAGGATATTTTGGATTCATTTCCATTTTCATTTCACTTGTCCATACCCTTACATGCATACTTGCCAACTAATAAGATTTTATCAGATTCAGTAAGATTTTTTACATTAAAAATAGCAAAATAAGATTTTCTGTCAGAGAAATAAGATTTAAAAAAATATTTAGCTATACCTCTCGTGTGTATTTTCTGAAGATTTGACCGAAAGTAAGATTTTTAACTTCAGTTTGCATATAAAATAAGATTTTTGCAATCCACGAGTAAGATATTTCATCTTGAAATGTTGGCAGGTATGTAACAACATGAGGAGATGTTAGTGTAGAATATGATTACTGCCCTCGGGCTAGAACATGATTAAAGGTGGTAAGTATTGTATATTCTTTTGTTCATTTGTTCATCTGATCTTAAAAGTTAATCTTTGCATAGTGATTGTAAAATAACTGCTGACCATAACATTCAACCCCCCATTCATTGTAATGTTGCTAAGCTTATTTTATTGTGACATTGCTCTTTCCTTTTCCAGACCAACACCACAATCCCAAAAAGCGTGCAATATCAAAGCGACAAATGAGAGAGCACACAGAAAGGTAAGTAAAATAAGTCTATTCTTTCTCTTGTTTACATGCATGTGTGTGTGTGTTAATGTTCTCTCTTTTTAATTCCTTGTAAAGTTGTATCTTTGAAATGCTACCCCCAATTAATGTCACACAGAAAATATACTAAGTACTCACACTGTAACCAAGTTGCTTCAATGATTTTGAGAATTTTCCACAAATTACAACTTTCTGTCACCTTGATGCTGTATATTGCACTCCCATTATAACGAACACGGTTATAACAAAATTCCGGTTGCAACGAAGAAAACGAAGTAAGACATTATCCACTCTCTGTTTTTTTATTGTTTAGTTGTTCGGTTATAACAAATTCAATATAATGAAAGAAAACTGCTGGTCCTGGGGACTTTGTTTTAACGGGAGTCCACTGTATTGAGTACCGAAGTGTGATGTCATAGCCTTTCATTGCCATGGAAACTGGTTCTAAACAACCTCACATTGCCCGAATGTATGTGGGGGGGGGGGGGGAGTTGCTGACCATGTTCAAACAAAAGACTGACATCATCACTTCATTACTCTATACTAGTCAAGTCGAATGTGTCGTTTAACACGACGCTGCACACTGGCACTGGTCTGACCAGTAGCTTTTTCAGGAATAGACCAGTGAAAAATGGAAAAACTGGGTACCTACTGGTCTGACAGACAGGTCGGACCAGTAGATGTAAAAAAAACGGATTAGTGTGCAGCCCCGTTTAACATGTATCTGTGTCACATTCCTCCTGTTGATAGGTTGTACAATCGTCTCCCTGAGGTCAAGCAGAAGGAGAAAGAAAAGAAGAGGATGCAGGATTTTGAGCTGAATCGACTCCGGGCTCAGATCTACCGAAAGGTATGTCATCGTAGCCTTTGCTAGCATCGTAACATGAGAAATTCCACTGCTGAGCATCAGTCTTTTGAAACTGCATGCACACAAGATATCATTCCTGCTGTTGATATGAACCATTTCTTTTTCTTTTCTTTTCTTTTTAAATCTTCCTAGGAATTTTTTACATTTTTTTCCCCTCTGTTTTTATTAGTTCACCTGAGCCGAAGGCTCAAGTGAGCTATTGCGATCGTTCTTCGTCCGGCGTCCGGCGTCCATCGTCCGTCTTCCGTCGTCCGTAAACTTTGTACATTTTCATCTTCTTCTTGAAAACCCCAAGACCGATTTTCACCAAACTTGGCAGGTAGCATCCCTAGGGGGTTAGGATCTGGATTTGGTAAAATGGGCACCATGCTCCACCCAGGGGGCCCCCAGGGGGGCCCAAACCCCCCAAAATTAAGGAATCTTTTAAAATCATCTCTAGAACCAGAAGTGATAGAGCTACGTTAATACTATGAGTTAGTATATTAATGACTGTAGTTCCAAGTTTGTTCATGGCAGATCCAGGGGTGCCCCCCTTGGGGTGGGGGGGGGGGGGATTGATGGGAAGGTCCAAATGGGGCCTAAGTTTTACATTTTCATCTTCTTCTTGAAAACCTCATGGATTTTCACCAAACTTGGTAGGTAGCATCCCTAGGGGGTTAGAATCACAATTTTTTTTTTAAAATGGGCACCATGTCACACCCAGGTGGCCCCCAGGGGGCCCCAAACCCCGCCCCCCCCCCCCCCCCCTTCTCCCCCCCCCCAAAAAAAAAATAAAATAAAATAAAGAATTAAGGTTTCTTTAAAAATCTTCTCTAGAACCAGAAATGATAGAGCTAAGTTAATACTATGAGTTAGTGCATTGATGACTGTAGTTTCAAGTTTGTTCATGGTGGAATCAGGGGTCCCCCCCCCCCCCCCTTGGGACCCAGGGGAGGGGTCCTAATGGGGCCTAAATTGTACATTTTCATCTTCTTCTTGAGAACCCCATGACCCATTTGCACCAAACTTGGCAGGTAGCATCCCTGGGGGCATAGGATCTCAACTTGTTCAAATGGACACTGTGTCCCACCTGGAGGGCCCCAAGGGACCCAAACCTCCCAAACTTAAGGAATCTTTAAAAATCTTCTCTAGAATCAGAAGTGATAGAGCTAAGTTAATACTATAAGTTAGTACGTTAATGACTGTAGTTTCACGTTTGTTCATAGCAGATCCAGGGGTGCCCCCCCTTTTTTTTTTTTTTGCAGGAAGGGGGAGGGATTGGGAGGTCCAAATTGGGGCCTAAATTGTACATCTTCTTGAAATCTGCACGATGGATGTTCACCAAACTTGGCAGGTAGCATCCCTAGGGGGTTATGATCTCAATTTGTTAAAATGGGCACCATGCTCCACACGGGGAGGCTCCAGGGGGGCCCCCATTCCCCCCAAATTAAGGAATCTTTTAAAAAGTGCTCTTCTCTAGGACCAGAAGTGATGGAGCTAAAATTGATACTATGAGTGGGGGGGGGGGGGGGGGGGGGGGGGGGGGGGTCCGAATTTGGGCCCTTATTGTATATTTTCATCTGTGAGAGCTGTGTGTAATTTAGATTAATGACTGTGTGAAAGGTGAACTTGCGATACTCAGGTGAGCGCTAGACCCTTGGGTCTCTTTTATCTTTAAACAACTTTTCTTCATTTGTATAAACTCTAAGTGAAGTGAGATGACAATTTGCTTGCATGCAATAGTCTTTTTTTCCTCCTTTGTCTTAATTGGTTCTAAGATTTCTCCATCATGATGATTGCAGATTGGTTCGTAAGCTCCTATGCTGTGGTTTATTATGTGATGCCAATGGAATAGTGAGCTTTGATAATCCTTGGTATTGATAGAGTTAAGCCTACATCTAGATTCTTTGTGTGAATGCAGTCTTAAATCATCAATTTGTTTTGTTATTGTTTTTTACTTTTAGTTTTTCTCGCTGAGCATGCACCTTGGCATTCACAAGCTTTTCATGCGAATAAAACTGAAGGGAATTTTTTTCTTTTTTTATGTATGATCTGTTGTACACTTCATGCTAACCATTCCATTGTCATACATAGCTTCTTGAATAAATTGTAAAGCCACGAACATTTATAATTCTGTACTCCATACAGTCCAACTGACGCAAGTCAATCTCCCACTAGTTGATTACTCAGCGAAGTCAGAGCTCCCATAAAGTTCAAAAATTATATAAGTTTTTGATGGATTCAACTTGTGGTAGAGTGGCTGTGTGAAGTGTGAACAGATGTTCATCCATGAAGGTTGTTGGTCTTCACAATGTTTTCAGGCTGATGGTGTGTCGGAGAATCAGGATTTTGCTTTACATTAGGTGATATTGAATTATACGCCGTGTGAAGTAATGCCTATTATACTGATTTCTTGCATAGTGTTTGTTTTGTGATGGGAATGTTGATTAGATCATTGTGGAAAATGTATTGATTTAATGGCATGGTTTAAAATAGGTTCATTTAATTGCTAACAATATGACCTTTGTTGTGTTTTAGGAAAATAAAATGAAAGAATAAACCAGTGAAAATGTTGTCTGTAGTTCATTCATTTTAACTTTTGCTACTCAGAATCGCAGAAGAAAAATGAATCTTAATCTATTCTCTGGCATTTCATTTCTTTGTTGTTTATCTTCACAGAAACTCAGTGACAAAGTCAAGAAGAAGCCATGGTCGGGAAATTGAAAATGCTAAGGAGTAACCGCTTCCACTTTTGCTGTAGTGAATAAGAGCTGGAAGAGACATGCCGTCTTTGTGTCTTCTGTGCTCCGTTTTTCTTCCTGTTAGACCCCATTCCCAACCATGTCAGGTACATTACAGCTTCAAGAAGTTGTTCAAAATAAAATAAAAATAAAAAAGAATGTATGTAATGAAGTATATGCTTCCTTTCTGTCCACTCTTTAATAAGACTAAAAACAAGTTGCCATGTCCCTTTCAAAGATTTACCGGTATGCTGTTAATGCAGTAATAGTTAATGTTTTATTGTCAAAGTAAAGACTAGATATGCAAGTCAAATACTGTAAACAATGTTAAGGTTTAGAATTTTAATGCTGATGGGTTTTGTAAGCTCTTTTTGTACTACTCAATAGAACCAAAGATGGGACATTGTCCACGTCATCAAAGCAAGCTGTAGTATTTCATTTTCCCAGTACATTACAAGTGCCAAAGGGATTACATGAATCGCCAAATATTTGCAGTCAGTATCAAGTTACGTTAATAATTCATCAATGAATGCAAAGATGATTTTGGGAGATAAGGTGAGAAAAATCTCTTCTCCATCAATTTTGTAATTTCATTTTATGTGTGATGTGCTCTGTCACACTGTAAAATGCCGATTTTTGATGATCAGATGTTCTCTTACAGTGCCTAATCTGTATGAAGATAAAGGACTGGGTATACTGAAATTTGTTTCCTCCGCCATCGTATACCGAGTTCCCCTTTGTTAAGCCAATGCGCCTGATGGTGCCATAATAATTTATTGATGCCTTAGTTGTTGTTTCTGTCTTTTTCTTTTTTTTAACACTGTCAATTTTGTTTCTTTCTTTCTTTCTGGGGCCTACTTTGGTGGTTTTTCCTGCAATTTTTTCTGAAATGGTAATGAATACTTTCAAAGCATTCCTTTTGTTCTTGTGCTGTAAATGGAAATGATGGGATTATTTTATGATGTGATTGTAAAATGTACATACCACAGGATACAAGAATGTGAATGTATATAGGCATTTTGGAGGCGGGCTACTGTGTAAATAGTAACATGCAAATGTGAAAGTGAGTTCAGAGATGGTTTGGTTTTTACCATTTTAAGCTTGTAGAATATTAAATACGTAATTTATTTCTCATCTCAGGAGAGTGTTTTGTGTCTTGGTTGATTTAATTTTCTAATAATACATTTTGACATATAATGTTTTCCAGACTCTGTCCTGCAGGCCTTATGCAGGCAAGTTCATTGCTGTGTCAGTAAGAATATAAAGGGAACAATATTTGGGGTTTACAAGAACACAATTGCACCTGATTAGTTGGCCATTCTTGTTTTGTTTTAAACTTTAATTCTTTTGATAGAACAAAACAATTCCAGAGTTAATATCTCAACTTTGGAAATTTCTAAATGTAAAACTGCACTTTACAAGATTAGACTTGCAGTTACAGGTAGTGATAGATATTGATGCAAAAATGCTAATGGATCGCAGAATGAATACCAGTCTTTGATGTTACATGATAGTTACACTTTAAGCCTGTTTTTGAGAGGGAGAGAGGGGAGCAAGTTTTTAACTGCATGAATGTAATTTTCGTATCATCTTGCGTGGAAGATAAGAGGGTGTCTCATAGAATTTAATTGAGCTTGCCCAAAATCAAATATTTTCTTGCCCAAAACCAGATATTGCATGAAGATTTTCATCAGCAAATGCTTGATGTGATGCCAATAAATTTAATGCCGGGGGGATACTGAGGGTAAAACTCGAGGTAATGCAGTTTTCAGTACACGTATCAGTTACGTGGATATGAGACCATACTATCCTAACCAAGCTCCAAATCAGTGATGCAGTTAAACAGAACAAAATCTCAGAGTTCAAGCGTGTTGGAATATCAAAAGCTTCGCAAGAAAAATTGGTCTTTCAAAATTCTTTGTGAGCAGAGTATGCTTTAATCAGTCACTTTAAGAAACATGTTGGGTGTGGATTTAGTTGACTCTACCATTCCAAGGATGTATGCCATAAACATTCCTTTCTCTTCTTTCCTTTCCTATTACATGTGTTAGTAAATCATATGAGGATGAAACTCTGATTAATGTTTGTTTTTTTTAATGGTAGTATGAGTACTTAATGTAGTTAGAAAGAATGGTGTGTGCTTACAGTAAACAAACTTTGCCCCGAATACTGTGAGATTGGAGTCTACACAGTATGTATAATTCTTGCCACAACACAACTAGAGTTTTGTATTCTGATCCACGGCCAACTTTCAGGATAGAAGCTTCCAAAGGTAGTTCATCATCAGCTTTGCACATCTATTTTGTGATAGGTCATGTGGCAATCATCAAACTGAATTTCCTTCCTCTTCACACAGTAACATGCATGATCTGATAAAATGGAATATTGTCTTCTATTCTAAAAAGATAGCTCCTAGTTCATCATGAAGCACAATTGCAGCTATTAGAGATGCGAATTATAATATGTGGGGTACACTGTGTGGAGAAAAAATGACATAAATGCAACGTACACTCACTTGAAATGATATAGTTTGCAATGTGTGGGATAAAAGCTGATGCAGATCCATGGGGAGTTTAATTGTTTAATTAAATTCTAAAAATAATAATGATACATGTCTCTACACATTCTGAATATCTTGTTACGTTGACTAATTTGAATCATTTCAACTATTGGTTGCCTTATTTTTGACATGACTGCTTGAAATTCTTTGAGATAAGAATGGATTTGTCAATCCACTCCCAGTAATACCAAATGATGAAGCAATGTTCAAAATGTGTCTGTAATTGTAGGATATGAAATGTACTGCAAGCTGTTCTGTGTACAGTAGAAGTTATTGTATATCCAAAGTATGTACAAATGAACGTGTATCATAAGATCAATATTGGTGTGTGTTGTCCTGTAACAAAAATAAATATGAAAAGTAACAATGGGCAAAGCTGCCAACCAAGAAGAGATAAATGCAACAGATGTGTCATCTTGTATTGTTTGTTATATCATATTTGTCTGCTTATGAGTGTATATGTGAAGCCATGACAAGAGTAAAGATTGAGAAAAAAGTCTGAATATATCAATGAGAAAAAAAAGTAGATTTATTTAAAATTTATGGGCATTGTGCCAGTCATGCACTTGTGATTTCTAAACATAGAAACACTGATCTAAGCAAAAACAACATATAATACATGGCATGGGAGAGATTTATCTTATATTTCAAGTACAGCTAACAGGGGTCAGCTAGTAAAAACATATTACATTGCAGGACTCATCCAAACTGATTTGATAAAGCATTTCTACTTTGTGTATTCCTTAATTCCAGAATCCTCTTGACTTTCTCCAAAATGCAAATGCCCCCTAATCAAGATTTTTGGCATAGATGTGTACATATACACATGAATTAACCCAAATAATCAGCACATACACAGTACATTATAAATGATAATGTCATCTCAAACATATCTCACTTTGCTCAAGAAATCACATTCCTAACCTTCTATTAGAATGATTATCCCCATGAGCTTTGACTGCTATACCGGTGCGCAAAGACATCTCTACGTATGTTAATGAACAGGAGTTCAGATTGGAACATAAATAATAAGATAAAGCCTTCAGATTGGAACATAGAAACATATATGATGACAATGAGAAGATGTTCATAAATTCATAAAAATCTGCACTTTCCTTTCCATTGGTATCCTTCATATACAACTTTACAAATTCATCTCACATAATTTCAGTGTTACAGAAATATGCACTATGGAAATATTGGCACAAACATATATCTCAAGGTGTACAAGAAAAGTAGAATACTAGGGGGGCATTTCATCAATGTTTTGTCAGTGATTTTCACCGACAAATTTGCTCTCAGCCAATCAGATGCAAGGATTTCAGTAGCTTAAAACAGTTGTCAGTGACGGACGAGTTTCATGAAACTGAACTCTGGTCTATGGTGGCTAAATCTATTAGAAGTGGTATGTGAAATACACATCACAAGTACTGTAACAGGTATGCATAATTTAAAGGAAACTATTTCCTGAAATGTGAAACACTCAAGATGAAAGACAGCTTTGTTCATTTGCACATCAAAAGTATAACAAAATATACAATCTTCACACAAACGTCTTATCAAACACATATAGAACTGGCTACAAGCATTTACAGCTGTATCTACACACAAGACATGGTATGAAACTTCAGACTTGTTTTTTAAGAAAATGGAAACAATTTCTTACCAACATAGATAGTACTAAAAATGTAATCTATATTGCTGCAATTTAAAGTCACTATAATAAATTGCCACCCCCCCCCCCCCCCCCCCCCCCCCCCCCATCAGCATACATGTTGTATGTGCATTGCCTAGTCCAGTCCATCAGTCTTGCTGAATTAATGCACAATCTGCAAAATCTTAGACCTAAAAATCAGGGATGCCAGTTTTCCGGCAGTATCCGGAATTCCGGCTTTTTCATATTTTGGTGTCCAATTTCCGGCTTCGTGATATTATTTCCATCTGTGTGGGAAAGCCGGAAAACACGAGAAAGAAACAAAGAAAGAAAGAAAGAAAAACGAAAAAATATGATCATCTAAACTTACGGGACATTCACTTTCACGATTTCCGTAGTATGTTTCACATATACTTGGGCATGAGAATATCACAAAACGACTGTCATGCAAAACTAGCGCGATGTCGCTGCTGCTAGCTGGGACATGCAACATGTGCGATGATAGCGATCGAACAGTGTGTGGTGTTTCTATGCGATGTACTATGTGCGGTGCATGAATCATACTGCGCTCTCGCTATAGCTACAGCGCTGAGACGGTGTGGTGGGTCGATTGAGTCAGCTGAACGAAGCAAAACTACGGAGTTTACGGCACTAGGACTTCTTTATTTTTGCTACAAATTAATTTCTCTGGAGAATACGACCACATTATTGTCTGGAAAGCGTTATGGAACATCCAAACGACGGAGTTACAGTACCGTTAGTCCCGCATCAGAACTTCTTTACAAATTTTCAGATTCATTTCTTTATCATGATCATGTTAGGAGATGTTTATTGGATAGGTACCACAGCACCACTTGCACAGCGTCTGGAAAGTGTGACGGAACATTACTAATCATCTGATTGTGATTGCTTACATGAATGTTTCGCCTTGTCAGAGGCCCAAGCTGAGGAAGCTCGCATGGCTTGACTATTATTTGTTTTAATACTTACTGCTGGATTACCGCCTACCGCCGTACCGGGTAAGGAATTGATTGATATTGTTGTTGTTGGGTTTTTGTTTTTTTGGCCTACTGGTACTCATGGACTGCAATACACATGGACTAAAAATGGCATTGGAAGTAGGAAGAGGCGCTGATGTTAAATTGATTGATGCTGGCGTGAAGAATAAGTTTAATTGGCGGTGGCTAGAATCAAAAGACACTGATGGATGTTTTTTGTCGGATTACATTCGTAAACTGGATGTAGCAGGGAAAGCAATACGCAAAGTGTGCTACCAAACAATTTCATACGGCAGTTCTGGAATGAAGGCACTGGTGAAACATGGCAACTCTGATACACATAAGAAGGCAAAGAAGATACATGCCACTATCTACCAAACACTGCCAGGAATCTTTAAAGCCGCAAATGCAGTAGAGTCAGGAGAAGCTGGCAAGGGAAATGAGTCTGTAGGGGGGAAGCAAGAACACTGTAGTCTGCCATATGGTGCTCCTCCAAATGTTCACCAATCAGATTTATGTTCTGGTAAAGAGAGATGCCCCTTTACCAAATGTTTCTTACTTAGATAGGAAGGCAAATGCTGAAGCAATGGTGGTGTCATTTGTAGCTGAAAATAACTTAACATTTTCAACAACATCAAAGATTTTAGACCTTGCAAAGGAGCTTGCAAAGGACAACAAAGTTTTGCAGGATTTGTCACTAGACAGGACTTCATATACATACAAACTCAAAGATGGGCTAGCCATGGTGTGTCATAAACGTCTAGTTTCAGACATGAAGAAGAGCAGATTTTCCATTAATATCGATGAGTGTACAGCACAAAACAATAAGCGAGTGTTGAGTGAACTTGTATCATATTTCTCAGAGAGCCTTGGAATGTGTGTTGTACAACACTACATGTCAATGAAGATGACAACTGTGAATGCTAATACTGTATATCAAGCTGTCATCAAGGCATTCCGGGAAGATGACATTCCTTTGGAGAATGTGGGGTCCTCATTGAGCAACTCTGCAGCGTACATGCAAGGCAAAAACTCTGCTTTGAAAAGAAACTACGTGATGTAGCACCAAATATGCTCGACATAGATGGTGATTTGTGCCATCATGTACACACCACTGTCAAAAAATTCTGTGCACATTTTGATATGCATGTCGAGAGGCTTGCAGATGATCTCTTTCATGATTTCCACTATAGTCCTGATCTACAAGAACATTTGTCAGACATCTGTGATTTGCTTGGAATTGCATGTAAAATTCCTACAGAAAGGATTGCCCATCGCTGGCTGTCAGCTTTACGATGTTACATGCCGGAATGTCGAAATGTTAGAAGCGTTGACCATCTTTTACTTTGCATGGGTTGATGTGGACAATCTCTCTGCATGTGAACGCATGATCAATGATATCATCAGGAAAGTTGATCCTGCAAAGTTCCTAGTAAACAAGAAACAGCTTGACAGCATTTTGATCAAACTGAAATCCAAGCAACTGACAGCTAAAGGGCTTGCTAGTGTGGTAAATGGAAATATGCGGTATGTTATTGTTGCGTCAATGCGTTGAGGCGCGTTGTGTCCATGCCAATGGCGCAGTGTGCGTGTGGTTGGCATGGGCACAACGCAACTTTTATTTTTCATGTGAATATAATGACGCAGATTTGATTGATTCTTGATTCTTCACTTTGACCTTTCACTTGAGAGAGAATGGATGGTATACTAATGTATTCTCTACGAGCTCTGCTATGTTGAATAGTTAATAGGCCTGTATCTGTTATTCACTCTGTATTCGACATGTAGCTGAGGATAGTGCGGAGTTTAGACTGTCTGTTTGATTTGCTCAATAAATCATTGCAATTTCAACTCATGGAGACTGTCAGCGTCATCATTAACCCGGCTTACAGCAAATGGTGTCAGGAGTGGGATGATGACAGCCTGGCGGATTGAGACGTTCTGACGGTTCATCGAGTTGAAGAACCCTGATCGACGAATAACAGCCTCGAGTATGACGGAAGAACGATCCACGTTTCGCTCCGAGGAGACCTGCTGTTTTGACGACACTTTGGTAGCGGACAGGAGTATGCAGGAGTGATCTTGATGGTGTACGTTGATCAGCCGTGGTAGAGCAACGCTACTCTGTGAGGCAACTTCAAGATGATCAGGCTCGTCGGTAGCAGACTGAAGACTGGAGCAAATGGTGCATCGAGAGTTTGCCGTAGATGTCTATCAGCGCGAGTGTACCACAGGAGCAGCAGAGTGTATACCACAGGAGCAGTAGGACATCGATCGGGATGTGACGGTTGGAGCTGATGGCATCTCACGCACTGAACAAGACGGTATTTGATAACTTTCGTTTAAACCGAATGGACTTCAGGCAGATTTTGACCTATGATGCCATTTGGGCATTACGTTTCATGTTTGAAAGTGATGTGTCTTAATTGGTCAGTTTAACTGCGTAATTAGTCATGTGTGAACAGTTTGTTTATAAGGATGTGCAAAGTGATAATTGCTCTTCGTCATCATATCGACAGGCAATAGGATTGTGTGTAAATCTCGCTCTAGGCCATGCTCAGATTGAAAAGTTTAGTGGGTATTGTGAAGATGGCACTGAAACACCTTTTTTCTAACTGGATGGAAGGATTCAATTTTACTATTGAACCTTTCCATTTCAATGATGAGGAGAAGGCTTGGGTTTTGGTGAGCAACCTCACGGGGCCAGCAAGAGAGGAGATTCTTTATTGTCTGTCTGAAGAGAAGAGGAGGAGTTTTACAGAGGTTGTAAAAGCTCTCCGTCTGTGTTTTAGTCGAGAGAATTCTCACTATTTGCGGTGTTTGTTCTATAAACGCGTTCAACGTGATGATGAAGACTTGGCAGGCTTCAGTAGGGCTCTCATGCGTCTTTATGCCAAATTGGTAGATGCTGCAGACGATGAGAAGGAAGCTGCGGCTCTGAGGCAGCTTAGGGATGAAGCTCTGTCAAATCAGTTTGTCAGTGGAACACGGGATGAGAGAGAACGAATTTTGTTAAGGCGTTTGCACATGAGAAATAGGGGAGGCCGATTTGAAGTGCTTAGGAGAGAAGCACTGTTAGTTCTCCGTGAAGACTGTATGCTAGAGGGAGATGGGCTGAAAACTGGGAGTGCTGATGCTGGAACACAAGGAGTGTTCACTGACCCGGTTGCTCAGCAGCTAGATCTTTCCTCAGATACAGCTGGACAGGAGAAGAAGGATATATTGGATGGGGGATCGCAGATTCTGGGTTGCGTTGATGTAGATGAGAGTGGTGTAGAAATTGATGCTGGGGGACATGGACATGAGTCATGTGATGAACAGGTTGATGCAAAGGATTTAGATGCTGGGGTGCTTCTAATTGCAAAACCTGTGGGAGAGGGTACCGAGAGGGGTCCCGAATTATCACATGAGGGTCAGGATGTTCAAAAGCATGCAAAAGTGCAGCCACTGAGCACTCACTTAGCGCCAAAGGAGCAGTCAATTCCAAAAGGGGAGAATATTTCTCATGGTGACATTGTTGTCAATAATGTAACAACAAGGGAGGCATGCATATCTAACTGTAACATGTGGAAGCATGGATGTCATGTTCAAGGAACGGTATGGGGGCCCTGGGAGTCCAATTGGAGACCGAATTTTCATGAAAGCGTGGTTGCTGCAGGTTAGAAATTCGTCCGTCCATGGAATTTGTTGTGACTTGATTCGCTTACAGTGTATATAATAATACGTTCATGACTGCAGCTGAAACTTGTGTACCATGTCAAGTAGCAATGGAATTATAGGAACTATGCGCATTAGAGATGCAATATCAATGCGAGAAATGATTATCAAGATATGGTTGTTTTAATTGATATGTGATTGATAAGACGTTTCTAATGAGATATTGGAATAGTGATATGAAAGTATATTTGAAATCACTATTACGTGGAAAAACGAAGGAACTATAATTATAATAGCTATTGTTTTAATTGTTTTGTTGGCAGCTGAACAACATGGCATTCTGACAATATTAGTGGTTGTTCAGTGAGTCAGAAACTTATGATAATGAGAATAGTTGGTCGAGAATTCATGCTTTGTGTGAAGTTTTGTAAATGAGCAAATCGTTGACTGTAACGATATGACACATAAAGCGGGGAAGTTACCGTATATCAAAGCGGAGAAGCTTATTTTTGTTAGTTGTGAATTCTAACATTCTGTGACTTCACTTTGTTTCAACTGTGAATTTCGTGATATGTGTTATATTGATTCATTGAGAAATACATTACTTTTAGAAAATCGATTATTATCATACGCGTCGTATGATATAATCGCGGGGAAGTTGTTGTGTTGTTGTATGCATTTGGCATGTGTATTAAGAGACTTGTCTATATATTGCGTCTCGATAAATTTGAACTATACACATTGATGTATGGTTTTATATAAAATGTATAGAACATGTTCTGTTGCGGCACGTTTGACGTTATTCTGGGCTTATATAGACCATTTTTCTTGGAGAATCTGTACATAACTGACAATGTGGAACAACTGAGCTTTACATTGAAGCGGAACTGAAGATGACGTATTGATGTGTTATTCTCTTGGCCCGAACCTTTATGCCATGTATCTGAATTTGTATGATTTACTGTAAATTTGGAAGGTTCAAGAGTTTCAGCTTTTGGCAGATTTCAAAAATAATGTTCGATTTTGTAGTATTTCCGCGTTTGTATATTTGACTGGAAAAGCGGGGAACACACGCTTTCCTGAAACACATTTTTGTAATTATCTACTGTTAATCCGCTCTGTGTGGAATTGCTGTAAAGTGTAATGATTTGATGTGAAGAGCGGGGAATTTTTCGTTATGTATTATTGTGTGTAATGGTATGAAAATAATATGATGTAATTGGGATTATATAACACATGGTTGTGTTATATAATCGCGGGGAAGTTTGTGGTAAATGGAAATATGCGGTATGTTATTGTTGCGTCAATGCGTTGAGGCGCGTTGTGTCCATGCCAATGGCGCAGTGTGCGTGTGGTTGGCATGGGCACAACGCAACTTTTATTTTTCATGTGAATATAATGACGCAGATTTGATTGATTCTTGATTCTTCACTTTGACCTTTCACTTGAGAGAGAATGGATGGTATACTAATGTATTCTCTACGAGCTCTGCTATGTTGAATAGTTAATAGGCCTGTATCTGTTATTCACTCTGTATTCGACATGTAGCTGAGGATAGTGCGGAGTTTAGACTGTCTGTTTGATTTGCTCAATAAATCATTGCAATTTCAACTCATGGAGACTGTCAGCGTCATCATTAACCCGGCTTACAACACTAGGAAGAAACGGATAGTTGAACGGCTCTTCAACCAGCGTCAGCTTATGCATGCATGTATGAATCTGTACTGTAGTGTCTTACCTATGTTCAAGAGCTTTGTGCTAACATTTGAGAAGAAGGAACCTATGGTGCATAAAGTGCATGATGAACTCACGGAGCTCTTTCGAAGTTTCCTAGCATGTTTCCTGCAACGTGAGACATTGTGTGATTTGTCAGCTAGACAGTTATCTGACTTAGTCATCAATGATGGTAATCTTCTGAAATGTTCAAAGATGTTTGTAGGTACAAGATGTGAACATGCACTCCTTCAAATGAAGCCTCAAGAGTTTCAAACATTCCTCAACAAAGTAGGGAATGGATATAAGAGTGCTGGGATCTATCTGCAAGAAAAGCTTCCTCTGAAAAACAAGCTGCTCCAGATGTTGTCAGCCATTGACCCCAAAGCACAAGGACATGCAGTTACTTGTTCCTACCTCCAAGGCCTGCCAAAGGAAATGAAAGTAAGACTATCTCCAGCAGAGAAAGATCAGTACAATCTGCAGGCATCAAATCTTCAGCTTGACAGATCTCTGCCTCCAGTAGAAGACAGACTTGATAAATGGTGGGCAGTGACATTGAAGAAGTATCCAGCACTGAAACCAGTCATTGTACCAGCACTGACCATCTTCACTGGCCCAAGAATAGAGCAGTCCTTCAGTATCATGAACAATGTGATCACGAAAACTACTAACAGGCTGAACATTGACACATTCAATGCAATACAAACTGTAAAGTTTGATCTGCTTTCCACAAATGAATCTTCAATTCAAAGGTATCATAGGAAAGATAAGTTTACCTCACCAGTTGATCAGTCAGTGGCATATCATGTGAGAACAGCATATAGCAGACACAAGAGAAAAGTGGCAGAATCCCACACTTCACCTACCAGTTCATGTACCAGCCACAAGAGAAAAGTGGCAGAATCCCACACTTCATCTACCAGTTCATGTACCAGCCACAAGAGAAAAGCGGCAGAATCCCACACTTCATCTACCAATTCATGTACCAGCCACAAGAGAAAAGTGGCAGAATCCCACACTTCATCTACCAGTTCATCTACCAGCCACAAGAGAAAAGCGGCAGAATCCCACACTTCATCTACCAATTCATGTACCAGCCACAAGAGAAAAGTGGCAGAATCCCACACTTCACCTACCAATTCATGTACCAGCCACAAGAGAAAAGCGGCAGAATCCCACACTTCATCTACCAGTTCATGTACCAGCCACAAGAGAAAAGTGGCAGAATCCCACACTTCACCTACCAGTTCATGTACCAGCCACAAGAGAAAAGTGGCAGAATCCCACACTTCACCTACCAATTCATGTACCAGCCACAAGAGAAAAGCGGCAGAATCCCACACTTCATCTACCAGTTCATGTACCAGCTACAAGAGAAAAGTGGCTGAATCCCACACTTCACCTACCACTTCATCTACCAGCCACAAGAGAAAAGTGGCAGAATCCCACACTTCATTTACCAGTTCATGTACCAGCCACAAGAGAAAAGTGGCTGAATCCCACACTTCACCTACCAGTTCATGTACCAGCCACAAGAGAAAAGTGGCTGAATCCCACACTTCATCTACCAGTTCATCTACCAGTCAACCTCCATCAAAAATGAAGAAAGTCATCCACAAATCAAAGGCAACATCAAGTGTACACAGTGAATTTGCCAAAATAAAAACCAAAGTTTTCCTGCAACAGAAACTGAATGTACAACAGACCAAGAGAAAACACTAGGTGAGTACATGTATAAAAATTGAAAATGTGTATGTTTTAATTTTCATTTATTTTTATATTAACATCAAAATGACCCCAAATTAGGGGATTAGATATGAGGGAAGAAGAGCCCTCAGAAATGCTCAGATTGCACCAGAGAGCATCTAAGAACCCCAGAGCTTCCAGGGCCCTTGAGCGGGCCCTGGACCCCGGCCGAAGGGACTTCGCGCTCGTGATGTGCGCTTCGCGCACATCAGTTTCGTTCACAAAAAAATTTCAGGACCAAGAGCAATTTCCCACTGGCATCCCTGAAAAATGCAAGTGTTGAAAAACAATTTCCAAGTTTTCATCTGCAGAAAATTAGCAAACTCAATGAAACTACTGTAGGACTAAATTTAATTCTGCCCCAAGCCTAGACCTGTATTCAACCATGTTAAAGACAAATACTTTTATTACTTACAACAGAAAGTGGTAAGTAGAAAAGGGATGCAGCTTACATCAACATTTATCTCCTGAAAGCATATACAGTAGCTCCCTGTAAATTACTGGTAATCACTGAATACCAAATGCGTGGCTGCAGTATAATACATCAGATAACACACATATGGGACTAAGTAACTGCATGTCCCAAATACACACATAACATTAGAAGTGCCTATGAATCTGTTTATGAAAATATATATGCTAACACAACTGCCAAGCATAGCCAGCAGAGTTAATCCTTTCCTGATTTCTTCTTCTTTCCCTTCCCTTTCTTCTTCTTTGGTCTCTCCTCCTCTTCCCTATCCTCCATCTGGTCCGCATCTCCATCCAGCTCCGGGTTGTTCCGTGCCGTTTTGATCCTCTTGTTGAGATCCTTGCTCAGCTTCTTCACGTCATTCTCATTCCCTCCTTTTTCTGTGAAGCAGGGGAGCAGGAATGAAGACATTTCAAGGACAAAGTAGACAAGAATATTTCACGGACAAAGTAGTAACAAATATTTCTATTTACTGGTGTGAAATATCATGCCTGAACAACAGCATGGTGATTCCCCATAACAATCTACCTCTCAGAACCTGTTGCCATGGTTTCGGTCTCAAAACACTGAAATGATAAACACCTTTGTGACCACAGCACTTGGGACGTTCAGACTGTGTAAGTCCAAATTGATTGATAGTGTACAGCTAGTACAGGTATTATCTAGGGTAAAGGGGACTTCCATTATTACGAAGTCCTTGGGAAAGGCAGTTTTCTTCCATCGTACTGAAATTTCATTTGGGGGACCTGAACTTTTACTTAGTAACAAAATTTGGTTATAACCTTTGTTATATTGGGAGTGCAGTATATTAGCGTCTTCATTTTTCATTGTTAGTCAGACAATGACCAAATACAGTGTACAGAAACACATACAGTGGACTGCCATTATAACAAGGTCCTCGGAACTTGCAGTTTTCTTTCGTTATATCGAAATTTCGTTAAAACCGAACAAATAAACAATAAAAATACATAGAGCGGATAATGTTACAGCCTGAATTTTTACTTTGTTGTAACCAGAATTTGATTACAACCGTGTTCGTTATAACGGGAGTGCACTGTACTGTTGTGAAGTGGACTGTCACTGACAAATGGCACAATGCAGAGGTAATGGGGTTGGCAGAAGAGGAAATTAACCTATACACACACAAGTCAGCAAAATGTGCAGGATGAGATATTAGAAAGAGAGTTCTTTGATGTGGCAGGCTTACCGGCGATAGCAGTCTGCACCATGGTGTTCAGCTCTTCTTTGCTGAGTTGGCTCAGGGCAGCCAGCTGACCTAGAAAGTCTCTTTCCCGTTCCTGAGGGAGAGAGGCAGAGAGGTAAATATAAAAGGGCAGCCATGTTTCAAACATTTTCATACAGTTGAAGATCTTCACAGCATTTCAATATCTTCAGGTGTATGTGTGTGTGTATGGGGGGGGGGGGGGTGGATGGTGGGGGGGTTTGATGGGAAAGGACAAACTACTTAATATCAAAATTAATATTGACAATAAACAATATTTAATTTCAAAATTAAAATCAACAGAATTCTTGCATCGTTGTTTTAATTGCAACTGATTGACAAATTGCCCTACAGACGTAAATAAGCACCACATTAATCAGTGTTTAGTAGAAGCCATGATAGAAAATCATTCATGGGCATACATGTACATACTTGGGCGGGATTCGAACCAACGACTTCTTGATCACCGGACAGGCGTCTTATCCACTAAACCACTGACCTTCCGCACAACAGTTAGTGCTGTTTCCTAAATCCTTATAGCGAGCAGCAGATACTGTGTATTTATCATTAAATTAAATCAATACAATTCTTGCATCAAGTTGTTTCAGTTGCAACAGGACAGATCACGTTACGCTTGTGATTTGTGGTACACATCTACAATATTATGCGCATGTTCTCATGATCAGAGTCTCCAGTCTGCAAGTAGGTCCTGGCGGGAGAATCTCCCATCTAAGAGATGCACAGGGTTGGAGTCTCTGTAAGCATACTATGGAGTCACCCAAACTAGTTTTGGATCAACAATGACCTTGCCCACTGCCCAATAATCAAATCACAACTTCTCCCACTACCCCCTTGCCAACAATGCTCTCACAGCAAACAGTTCCATCTTGTCACCTGCAGAATGCAATACAGGGGGCCATCTTTCCTACCGAGGTCCATAAAGGACTAGAAAAGCCTTCCAGAGGAAGTAGTGGCTGCTCCAACCCTTGACACATTTATGTCAAGGGTCAGCAAATAACAAACCATCATTGGGCACTTTCTTTTAAAAAAAAGAAAAAAAATGTACAGTATAAATAAAAGTTTAGAACGTCAAGGTCAAGCTTGGTCTGCATCCCTAGTGCCATGATAATCAACCTATTGATTGTGAGCATCTTCAGTAGAGACAAGACAAGACATCCCCCCCCCCCCCCATGACTTCTCCTCCGCCCTTCACCCATCTCACCTGGAGTTCCTCCTCCAAGGCCTCTTCCAGCTGCTTGTTGAGTTCCTCCTTCTGTTTCAGGGTCTCCACTGTCATCTCCTGCTCCAGCTGGGTTAGGGCCAGCTTCTGCCTGTTCCTCTCCAGGATCTGGGTCATGTACTGCAGAGCCTCCCTGTGGATTCATGGAAAGAGTGTGTCAATTTGTTAACCCTTAGCATGCCATGGTGGTTTAATAGCCATAACCTGCCACTAAGCTCCTTCACTGGCATTCGTTGAATAACTCAGAAAAACCTGGCCCAACTTTGGTTAGAAATGTATACTGGGCACAACAATGGGTCAACCCTGTATGAAGGCCCTTGTTGATACAACAGGGATTACAGTAGGATTATGCAATCCCTATTCACTGCTTATGACCATAAATTTTGCGAAATCTGTGCAAATCAGCAACGAAGGAGGCTGATGGAAGAGCTAACAAATACAACACAGAAAAGGTTCCATTTCCTAATTTGTCTGCTCTTGCAAACCTATATTATTCTGCCACATTTACTCACATGCAGCTTTTTTTTTTTTAATCGTGAGAAGCACTGAAATTTACCACAGTTTTATACAATGTATATACGAAAACTAACAGTAACTATTTTGGTAAGCTTGGTTAACAAAAGAAGCCAATGAGTAATAATAATAAAATAGAAGCAGCTTCAAACAGCTGATGGCATTGCAGACAATATACCACAGTCGTTTGAACATATTTAATACAGCTATACCTTAGTTTCTGGAAAAAACAACTTTATTCTGCTTCTGTTTCACTGTGCAAACTGTATTTTGAAACTTTCCAGAACAATAAAAGTACACGACACCTATGGAGAAAAGGTCTAAACAATCGCAGCTAGCAATTTTCGGAGTCAATATCTCAAAATATGTTTTGTAAATACAAAAAAAAAAACAAAACACCTAGAGCTGCAGTCAATAATGAAGACACAAATGCAGAATACACAGAGAATAAATTGTGGGTATTTAAGAAATTTACAATGATGAGAGGTCATTGCACATACTGCGTCACAAGGCAATGACAGAAAATGGAGACATTGCATTTCTTCTTTTACACTGCAGATAGATAAATAAGATTATATACACAGATGGACATATGCTGGCATACTTACACTGAAGCTTTTGCCTTGCTGTATTATGACGTTGATGGATGAAAGCAAATAATCGGGTGATGTAGGAGGCAAAACAGGAGATGGTAGTGATGTTAGATCAGGTGTGGTGATGGCATGGGGAGGCATTAGGGAAGCAGTGCAATGCAATCAAGATTGAAATCATAAGACGTGCAGTGTGCACATAAAAACCAAGCACACAAACATACAAAGGAGGCGAATCGGAAGGGCAAAGATTAGTTGGCATACACCATTTAATGAACATTGCTAGCTTGGAGTGGTGGCTGAATGCCAAAGAATATGGGTCACTCGGTGAGTACACTCATTATTAAAGCAAACATATATTGCTCATTTGGATCATCTCCTCGCTTCATTTCATTCGTTGAGTTAATTTTTTATAGTAGCTGAGTGTAAAGTAGTAAGATAAATAATACTTGGAAGGCATTCTAATTTCAAAGAATGAAATTGACTTTTTAAATCATATCCCACGTAAGTGTAATCAACTACTTCACCAGCAATAGTTCCTCGGAATGAAAGGATTGATATGTAATGACATACTGTATACGCCATGTATTTAGCGAGTCTAATTTTTCACAAATCGGGACTTTCTGACAATTTCTCGAGTGGTTAAATTGGCGATCGTGGAGTACAGTTCTGAAAGAAGAAATGTATGCGTGCACATCACATTATGTCGGAATGAGAGTTAATATTATTACACGTTTTCAAATTCACGAATAGCATCCCACTCGCGGAAATGAAAATCTCACAAAATATTTGGCGTATACAGTACTCGTATGTGTGCAATAGGGAAAAAAAAAATTTGCATACATGGGCAAAATGTAGTGGATAAGGTCATTCAAAAGTCATATCCCAGATGGCATGATGATTAAAAACAAATGCAGTCCTCCACCTGAAAACGAAGAATGTTATCTGACATCAATTGGTGCATGATCCCCTGAAATGGTTAGTTCTTCACAATTGGTATGGGTTTGTGCTAAGACACACTTATTATGACATGGCATCATGAAGGGACTGGTATACAGCCACTGCTTTGTAATCAAATCATGATGAAATGCTAAATTAGTAGAAGTTACACGATTGGTTTCCTGTCTGTGGACACTTACACACTGGATTGCCTGCGACGATCACTGGCTGGCTCCTCCATTGATTTGAGTTCACTAGCCAGAGTCCTGATAGCAACAGAGAAAGAAACAACACTACGTAATTTCATGTTTCAAATGATTTGGTTGGTTGGCATCTACTTAACGGTAACAATTTAGAGTGACAAACAGACAGATTTCTACACAAGTTTCATATGTTCTAGTATTCTCAAGTCCTACAGGCACATTTCATTAAAAAAAAATTTTCACTCTGAAAATAATTGTATTGTATTGTATTGTATCATCCTCAATGCACCTAAATTGCAAAAATTTCCTTTAGTGTTTTGACATGAGCACTACACTGGCAGAAGTATATCAATGTCATGCATTCCACAGATTATAATTTTTTACAAAGAAATACTGCTGGATGTTCTCACTTCTCCCTGGTGAGTTTGAGAGTCTCCATTTTGTGCTGAAGTTGGTCCTCCTGGTGCGCCCTCGCTTGGCGAAGCTTCTCCTCAATCTCCTCCATCTCTTGCATGTGGGTGGCCAGGATGCGCTCAGACTTGCGCTCTGAGATCACATTGCTGTCCGCAATGGACTCCACCAGTTGATCCTGACAGAAATAGTAGTCGCATACCCTTTTGATTATTTTTATTCTAGGTTTTCAATCACAAGTAATCAATGATTTCTAATTCCTTCCACAGGGAACACAGGCTATGACATGTCAATTGATGAATCTTAATATTGTACATCACAGCAGTAAGAATTACCCGGTATATTATTTCAGTTCAGATACAGGTCTAAACGGTGGGCAAAGCATTTTGACAACAGTGTGAGGATCTTCTGCGAGACCTTGAGTTGAGAACCACGGGGAAATAAATGTATGTTGGCCAAAGAGTATCGACTTAATGCCTTCTGTCTACACTTTTATCAATTTGTAACACTTCCTTTCTTTGCATGAAGATCTCTATCCAAAGGAGAAATGCACGAATACATCAACGTCCAAGTAAATAAGATATTACTGAACATAATTCTCTCAGTTATCCATAGATTAGGTGATTTGGGCATGGTTGTGTGAGACGTTCATATCAGCCATCACATGGTGACTACAGCCAATATAAATAACAGTCCCATGGCTGCAATGTCTTGGAAATAATTTGTCAGGACACATTTATACACATGTATTGTACACATCGTAACTGCCAATATCAACAAGATTTTATTCAAAGCCAAGAAATTTTCACATCAATCCCTGTATAATGAACCTGTGCTCTTTGTAAAGCACTGCAGAAGACTTCGGACCACAGATAAAAGTCTCACACACAAGCGAGACCCTCACAGTGGTCACACGGAACACTGTCCACTCTATTCTCGAGACTCACCTGGAGATCTTTGACTGCCTTGTCAAGCTTTTTGATGACCCCCTGCCTCCTTGCCTGACCAGCCTGCAGCTTGCCAATGAGGATGCCCATCTTGGCATCCTGCTCCCTCAGTACCTGTTCCGTCTCCTCAGCCAGCTGCCTGCGTAGAGCCAAGATGGCTGCCTGCTGCTCCTCCTTCATCCGATTCTCCTCTGCCTCCAGCTCCTCTTGCTGGGATGGTTATATCGAGATGGAGTGAAAAATTGATGAAGATCAAATTCATCGTGCTACACAAAGTTCAATGATTTAATATCAGTATGACAGTGGGGTGTACATTACCTATTTCATGTACCTTTACTTTTACATTCGTTCAAAGTGATTAAAGCAAGATTATATGTGAAAAAAAGCAACAAGACAACAACAAAAAATAATAATAATAATGTCTCTCGCAACACTTCCTGGTGGAGGCATTAATTAACCAGCCATGCAGTATGCTCATAGAACAAGTGTTGAGGTAAACCAAGTGATTTTTTGTTGCTATTGTCGCTGTTGCATGATATGTTTTTTACACTTACACCATTCTATGTTGTTGAAAATGAAAATGAATAAATGAAATGAAATAATGATAAATACATCACTGCATTAGGTTTTGAATCACAAACCAGTTGTGTACTGCACAAGGTTCTACAGTGCTCAAATGACTATGGTGGAAAAAGCTTTGTCAGAGTTTTTCAAATACAACTGAGATTAAATAAAGTTGACAACTGTTATAACGTGTTCACATTGACAGGAATACAAACAGTGCTGCCTCTCCAGACCAAGATAGTGGGTCCTGCTACAATTTAAGTTCTTGATAGCAAAGGCATGTTTGAAATTTCTGTGTAGTGAACACTCTTACCTGTTGCTTTCTCAGCTCACTATTTTCATCGGAGTCCTCCCCGTTCCCCCTTCTCTCTGCCTCCTGTTGTGCCTTCAGTGCCTCGTAGCGGGCTCGCCGCTTCGACAGCTTGGCCTCAAGCCTGAAACAATAGTTAGCATGGTTGATTACAAAAGATAAACACACACACATATTCACACCACTACACACACACACACACTAGCTCACACAAACATATGCAGAAAGGACAAAATAAAATATAGAACAAATCATTTCTCTGCTAGCAAACCATATTTGGCAATACAGGGGAGCCTCATTATAAGGACCTGAAATCCATGACAATTACCTTGCTATTGATATCAGGTTTTCACTATATTAGAGTATAAAATAAAGAAATATAAAATGTTGGGTCTTGCAAAATAACCTTGTTATATAAAAGGGTTTTGTTACATCTGACTTCTTTGTAAAGAGGTTCCACTGTACCATAGACTTCAGCACCACTGTTCATGGAGATTAGAATGTGTGGCCTTAATACATCATCTGCCTGTTTTTATCTGTCACATATCAGGTCTGAGAATACAATTTTTCAATTTCACTTACAGCTTCTGTTGCTTGAGTTTGGCCATCTGGAGATGGTTGTTGAGGGCTGTCACATTCTGCTCATGCTGCAGCATAATTTGGCGTTTGGCCCTGAAGGAAAAAAAAAATGGCACAGATAATAAAACGAGGGCAATGCACCCAGCTATATCTATAGAGCTTAACATTTTCAAGTTGTATAAATGCATGTGTTGGCAGTAAATATTCTGGCTGTTTCTGTGCGCAAGATACAATCAACTAGATCAGCTTGAAACATCCCCCCCCCCCCCCACTCAAAAACATCTGCATAAGTTACCTTTGATGGTTTCTGAGCCAAAAATTAGCTTACAATAGGAGCAATGTCTAGAATAAGATAACAGATTGATATCAGGAACTCAAGATCCCACTGACTTGCCAAACTACTGGATCCAAAGTAGTACAGTGATAAACAGAAATGCATCAAGTAGTTTCTATGGGAAGAGATACATCATTCTTCATTCCCTTTCAAAATGATACAAATGAAGTCAAGTATGACAACAGTTGGCATGAAATCAATGCCATCAATCATAGCAGGGTGATGTACTGCTATAAAACAAGCAGTAATGACATGAGATCCTGTGTAATCATGGAGAGTTTATTTTTCTGAGTTTTTATCTCAGGGATTTCTTCAATGTGAAATATTCACAATAAACACAAGATAAAAGAGCTACGACATTCTGATGTATCACTCACTTATGGCAAAACATCAGAGGGGAGACAGAAATATGCTTTGGATCAAACCATCCCATTTGACATGTTGTTGTTCACAGAGAAAATCATTCCATACATATGAATGTAAGAAAGATGGATATTTCTAAGGCGGACACTGGTGGTATAAAGTTCTTACTCTTCATCAAGAGTTGACTGGGTATCAATCAGTTTACTGATGGTTCTCTCTTGCTGTTCGGTCAGCTGCTGTTGTTCGGCTGCCGCCCTCTTCTGCTCCTCCTCCCACGCCGCCTTGCGCTGGTCAATCCGCTCCTGCAGCTTCATGTTCTGACGCTTCTTCTCCTGGTCCAGTTGTTCTGAGTGGATGAGTGTGTGTGTATGATTTTTTTTTTTTTTAACATGACGCATGTGTGTTCGTGTATGTGTTTAAGGATGGTGGTGGGGGGGGGGGGGGTATAGGGCAGATGTGGTAGAGATTTACACTACATCTGAGGTGAAATGCTTTGTGGTGACTAAAGTTCTCTGACCTTTTATCAGCTCATTTCCACACCATATCCACATATCAGACATGCCTATCAGGATGGGAACATATGATTTATTTTTTTGTTGATGCTTGATAATTTTGCACAACACAAATTGTACTTGTCTGATGACATACCTTAAAGACATCCTACACATTTCTCATTCATTTCAGCCAATCAAATATTCTGAACAAATCTGTACAAAAAAAAAAAAAAAAATTGATGTCTTCTCCATGTCTCCATTATTCAAGTAATTTGATTCAAACTATAGCTAAAGGACCAACAAAAACTGTAAAACACATATGAAAGCATTAAACATATCTTGATTGCCATGAGGAAATCCTGTAGCTTTGAATAAAAATTGCAGAGGGATCATCATCTTGTACGATCACTGCTCACCTTCATATGCTGCGACATTGGCCTGGTGCTTCTTGACAATCTTCTTGGCTTCCTTCTCATTGAGCTGAGCTTTAGCCATCAGCTCCTCAAAGATGGACTCTTCCTTCTCAGCCAACTCACTGGTCCTCTCCTCCTCAAGTTTCTGCAGGATGGACAAAGATTAATCTCAACGATGGCGGCACATTGCTTTCTTTTTAGAGATCAGTAACATGGAGAAAGTAAATGGTGATCTCCTGTGCTTATGGAAAAGCACTGGATATATTCAATCAATAAATTAAGCGTTCAATATGGATGACGTTTACCACTGTAAAGAAGAAGTACAATAATCAAAAATTTACATTTAATCTTCCTATACCTAAGTTTCAGGAGGCCTGTGACCTATAAATAGTTGCTGGCAATGCCTCAGCATTAGAAGTATGATCTAAGCTATGTACACAACACCCATCCTTATGAATGTGCAACATCCCAAACACATATATGCACAGAAAATACTTAAATTCTCCTGAGTAAACCTTTTTGTGCTACCAGCCCTTTCAAATGCACCACGTTGATTGAATGCCTTGATTGTAATAGTCTCTAGAACTATCAAAAGTTACAAGAAATGTTTATGCATATTCTGATATCTTGTAACAGTGATATCTAAATTTGTCTTTGCTTGATGAACCATGGTCTTTTAAAACTTGCCGTCTACTCTTTATGGTGACAAATGTATGTACATTTGGAAAGATTCCAATCAAAGTAGATCAATTTGATGGTATCAATAAAAAAAAAAATAGGAATACCTTTCTGAGGAGACTGAGTTCCTCGGCCTCATGGAAGTCCAGCTCATCCACCAAGTCATTCTCTTCATTTCGCTGCTGCTCCAAGAGGTCATGATGAGCCTGTTGCCATGACAACAATAATGATAAAATGCAAAATAAGTGGTGTATGACACACCTTTTTAACTAATGGAGAAGAAGACCAGTGTATGATGCCATAACTCTGGATAAAATTTCAAGCAAATTATATGATATACTGATTACATCCAAATACGGGATTACATGATGGTATTGGAAATTTGAGACTTAGATAATGTAAAAAATGTAGATAATAGTGCAAAGATTCTCTGCAAGATTTCATTTAATGATAAATAGGATGAGTTTTTGCTGTCGAGTGGTTATTTGCCAACTGTGAGCAAAGCAAACAGACTATATAAAACCCGTTCTATTCAAGAAATAGACTTTCTACAGTAGTCTAAAAAATTAGACTGATTTTGCTAAAAACAGGTGCTCAAAAAATGGGAAAAACAGTCTACAAATGATCAAAATTTTAAATGTTAATCTGAAATTGTGGTGCAAGGTTTGGCATAAACAAAATGGAATTAACAAACCTGTCCTTCATTCTTTTCAGAATTGCATCAGTCATAGCTGGATATGTCAATGTTGGTCTTCTGCCAAACCTGCTGAGCTGGCAAGGTTCGGCTTTTGACGAACCTGCGGAGTTGCCCAGGTTCGGCTTTTGACGAACCTGTCGAGCTGGCAAGGTTCGGCTTTTGACGAACCTGCCGAGATGTCCAGGTTCGGCTTTTGACGAACCTGCCGAGCTGGCAAGGTTTGGCTTTTGACGAACCTGCCGGGCTGCCCAGGTTCGGCTTTTGACGAACCTGCCCAGCTGCCCAGGTTCGGCTTTTGACGAACCTGCCGGGCTGCCAAGGTTCGGCTTTTGACGAACCTGCCGGGCTGCCAAGGTTCGGCTTTTGACGAACCTGCCGAGTTGGCAAGATTCGGCTTTTGACAAACCTGCCCAGCTGCCCAGGTACGGCTCTTGACGAACCTGGCGAGCTGCCAAGGTTCGGCTCTTGACGAACCTACCGAGCTGCCAAGGTTCGGCTCTTGACGAACCTGCCGGGCTGCCAAGGTTCGGCTTTTGACGAACCTGCCCAGCTGCCCAGGTTCGGCTTTTGACGAACCTGCCGAGTTGGCAAGATTCGGCTTTTGACAAACCTGCCCAGCTGCCCAGGTACGGCTCTTGACGAACCTGGCGAGCTGCCAAGGTTCGGCTCTTGACGAACCTACCGAGCTGCCAAGGTTCGGCTCTTGACGAAAGTGCCCAGCTGCCCAGGTTCGGCTTTTGACGAACCTGCCCAGCTGCCCAGGTTCGGCTTTTGACGAACCTGCCGGGCTGCCCAGGTTCGGCTTTTGACGAACCTGCCGGGCTGCCAAGGTTCGGCTTTTGACAAACCTGCCGAGCTGCCCAGGTTCGGCTTTTGACGAACCTGCCGAGGTGGCAAGGTTCGGCTTTTGACGAACCTGCCGAGCTCCCAAGGTTCGGCTTTTGACGAACCTGCCGAGCTCCCAAGGTTCGGCTTTTGACGAACCTGCCGAGCTGGCAAGGTTCGGCTTTTGACGAACCTGCCAGGCTGCCCATGTTCGGCTTTTGACGAACTTGCCCAGCTGCCCATGTTCGGCTTTTGACGAACTTGCCCAGCTGCCCAGGTTCGGCTTTTGACGAACCTACCGAGCTCCAAAGGTTCGGCTTTTGACAAACCTGCCGAGCTGCCAAGGTTCGGCTTTTGACGAACCTGCCGAGCTGCCCAGGTTCGGCTTTTGACAAACCTGCCGAGCTGGCAAGGTTCGGCTTTTGACGAACCTGCCGAGCTGGCAAGGTTCGGCTTTTGACGAACCTGTCGAGCTGCCCAAGTTCGGCTTTTGACAAACCTGCCGAGCTGCCCAGGTTCGGCTTTTGACGTACTTGCGGAGGTGGCAAGGTTCGGCTTTTGACGAACCTGCCGAGCTGCCAGGGTTCGGCTTTTGACGAACCTGCCGAGCTGGCAAGGTTCGGCTTTTGACGAACCTGCCGAGCTGCCCAGGTTCGGCTTTTGACGAACCTGCCGAGCTGGCAAGGTTCGGCTTTTGACAAACCTACCGGGCTGCCCATGTTCGGCTTTTGACGAACCTGCCCAGCTGCCCAGGTTCGGCTTTTGACGAACCTGCTGGGCTGCCAAGGTTCGGCTTTTGACGAACCTACCGAGCTCCCAAGGTTTGGCTTTTGACGAACCTGTCCAGCTGCCCAAGTTCGGCTTTTGACGAACCTGCCGAGTTGGAAAGGGTTCGGCTTTTGACGAGCCTGCCCAGCCCAGGGGTGATGTGCAGCTTAGAAGATTTGGCCAAAGATGAACATTGACATCATGATAGGTTCATCAAAGAAGAACATTGGCAGCCGGGCAGGTTTGTCCCAGTCTGAACCTGAGCAGCTCAGCACATTCATCAAAAGCTGAACCCGGGGCAGTTTGGCAGGTTCGTCAAAAGCCGAACCTGCCCAGCTGGCAAGGTTCGGGGGGGGGGGGGGGGGGGGGGGCCTCCCAGGCCCCCCCTCCAGACCTCGGCCGTTGACTGCATGATCGCGACGAAAATTCGCACACACGTTGCCTATGATGTAAGTACCATGAAGTTAAATTTTTAAAAAAATTATCATTTATGCTTAATTATGCTAATTTATGCATAATGATGCATGAAATCAGACAATTTGGTATAAATCACTAAACAAAGATCAAAATGGGCACATTTTTCGTGTAAATATTCTTTTTAGTGTCCTGAGCAAATATAAGAGAAAAAAATTGTGCCATCGGAAAAAATTTCTTAAGTATTTTATTGTTTTTTGAATTTCTTATGTATTTCCTTGTTTTTTCGCCTTTATGTTTGTCATTGTTTTTTCGATGAAACTTGTTCGCGACATTGTTCCGAACAACAAAATATGTTATTAACTGATTTTAATCAGTAAAACCCCAAAATAATCATGCTTTTACGAAATTTGCGTGTAAGCACAGTTTGCATTGAAATTGTACACGAATTCACGTTTTTGAGCAATTTTTGGTCTGACATGCACGTACATATTTATGCGCAACTTCAGAACCGCGCACCCGGGCATCGCAAATTTGGTGTCAAAAGATGCGGGAGACTTGAAAGAAAAAAGTCATGAAACGTCGTGGCGTTATCTTTTCGCGTTAGCGAAACGTCGAGGGGGGGGGGGGCCTCCGAGGCCCCCCCCCCCCCCCCCCCCCCCCGGCCTAGTTAGGGTTAATGATCCTGTTAAGCTCCAAATTTTTCATCTGTTGCAATAATGTCCCTTTGCGAAGATCACAAAAATAGGGATTAGAAACAGTTAGTTGCAGTGAATAATAGGCAGAAATACATCTTAAATGCAGTTCAGTTTAATCAGTTTTCAGCGAAATGCTTTTTCATTGTTGAAATGCAAAATCATGCACTTCTATCATGCCACATTGAAAGGTTCATTCTTGTGTTGTTTTGATTATCCAGTACGCTGATAACCACAAGAAGCTACATGGTTCATGCATACCAATTTGGGGACCAAACTGCAGTGAAAACGTGATATTCAAACATGAAAATGAAACAATTTTTATTCACTAGCTTAATTGTGACATTTTCAATTGCCAGAGTCACAAAATATGCTGCAGAAAAAAGGAGAATATTCCACAAAGGGTAAGATAAAAATTTGAGGAACATTAATTGCTCATTTGACTAAACAATGTTTTCATTATTAACTCTTTATGTGCCATGTTCGCACGTCCGACGTCGACGGCGTGCCAACTTTGCATATTCTGCTCAATAAACAAAGCCGCCAAAACCGATCGATAAATCGCTAGTCCCGCAGTACAATGAAAGCGTTTCTAGCGCTTTTGTTCCTCTCACATACGGCTTGCATTCTATGTGGTGATTGACTGTCAAGCGGTGTTCCCAACTATAGATTTGTGTGTACATTCTAAGTTTCTGTCACTGTTTCATGTGCAAAAGTCATGCCTTCACAGTAATGTAGCAAACTGGTCATTCAAAAGAAAATTGAAAATAGATTTGTCATACAATTTATATTGAAGCAAAGTTTGGCATTCCTCTAAACTTTGCTCACTATTATGTCAAAGCTCAACAGCTGAAATTTGTAGAAGTTACACAAATTGGAAAAACAGAATTCTTTCTCAAAGCATGGGTCTACCTTCGTGTCCCAGAATAACGTGGCATACAGGGGGTTTCCACCATGGCACATAAAGAGTTAATATTCAGCTTCAGGAATGTTATGCTCCAGCACTATAACATATGAAACATATGAAAAACACATATGGTATGCAAGCTGAATAGTTCAGTAGAGTACAGTTCAAAGTATTTCAACAATAAGCATAGCATATTTGCAGTATCGTCTCTTTCTGGAGCTCAAAAAGACTGAGCACATCGGTACTCAATCCTGTGAATGGCATTTTGAATCAGTACAGTGTATTTCGAAACACTGATTCTACATAGCAAATTGAGCATAAACACAGCCCATGTAAAAGTAATACAAGATCATAAAGTAGTATGCCATTGAATCACAGAGAGTTAAGATGCATTATACCTGTTTGATGGAGAAGATGACTGATGATTCTTGATGTATGGTATCCTCCACTTGTGGTATAGGAACATGTGCACTACACTAACCTCCTTTTCTCCTTGTGCAAGATAATATGAGTCAGGGAGGGCAATTCGTATAAGGCTTTGGCTGGCTAGTCCATGCAATGAGGTTATACCTGTATACTTTTATAAAACAGGCCCTTGCCAATAAGCTACACTGAGTAGGCAATCCTAATAAATTATCTCCTTATCGGAGACAATGAAAACTCTCTTGTGCGCCTCCAAGATCAGATTGTTGATACAGCCAGGGAGGGGGAAGAGATACAACGTATAGCCCTAATGCTCTGCTGGTTTGGGGAAGTGCCAAGCCCTATGGTTTGTTTCTCACAGAAGTGCTTTGTGGTCTGCCAATTAACCACAGTCAGCAAACAATGTTTGGGCAGTCTGTGGTTGAAACTCAAAGCTCCTTGGCATTCCTCTCAGCCTTCATTGAGAAAGTGAACTGATGCTCCATCCATACCAGCTGTGTACTCTGGTTAGATAGCACATTCGTCAGCTGCAGATGTTCCTCTGGACAACTATGATTCTAATTTTCTTACAATGGAGACGAATGATGGCAATATCAATGAACTGGATATCTCAGCTCAGTATTGATGATGATGGAGATGGCGCTAACATTTTGTCCTCAAAATTATCAACAAGAACAAATACCAATGGAGCTTCTGACATGATGGATTTATCTCACCTGAGCTTTGATGAGCTCATATTAGACATGATGCTGAAAGATCAACTCCTACAGAGGAGTTTGCATGCCACATAAAGGTGAAAGTCGCTTGCCTCATGGATGCACCAAGAGAGACATAACAGTTGAGTCAGTATCTTCGTGGCAAGGCAGAAATACTGGATCCTACTCTTGGCCGAGCTGAATTCTACAAATCATCATCAAAGTTCTTCTGGCAAGTGAGAATGAAAAAGGTAAGTTTTATGCAAACATACTTGCCAATCATGGGGAGTTTTTGCACCAACAGAGAAGGCTCAACATGTTTATTTTTCAACAAGTGCTAATGAATTATTTGGGAATTCATGATACATAGAAAACCTATCCATATTCTTTATAGTGTCACAATTAAAAATGCAGATATATCTCATTTCCTCGTATTAGCTAATCGCAGCTCTATAAAATCATTGAAAATGTAATGTTCAATTGGATTCTTTCTTATTTTCAGATATGGTGCTATATGAATTCATGACATCACAATTGATGATTCAGGCATCCACACAATTGTGACTGTTGTGAGACATTTCGGTTGTATATTCTAAGTGACGCTTGAAAATATAATAAAATAAATTGAGAGTGCTTAAGAAACTTTTTGTAGACCTTTGAAGTCATTTTATTTTGTCTTTCAAACATATAATTTTCAATTTCTTAATCAAGGGGTACATTTGGAAACATCTAGTGATCTACAGTGTACATGTAGCTGTCATTCAATTACTGGTGGGATTTGAATGTGTGTTCTGGTTAACCTATGCACACTTGCTTTTTAATATCCCTATATTCTAATGCATGTAATTTTGTGCACTGCAGTACTTTGATGGGAGTGGTGATTTGATCATGCATAAAAAATTTCAGATTTAGAGTTTGGTGTAATTGATATTCTAACTTCATCAGTTTTCATTTCATGCAGACTGGAGATTTCTTCAAAATGCCAGAAATGTATTGTCCTGGAGAAGACACTAGACAAGGAAATGAACCAGACCAAAAAGGAAAGAGCTTGAGAATGCAATGATGATGCACAATGAAAGCCAGTAAGTAAGTGAATTTCAGGAAACTATTATACATTTCATCTGTGTACCAGTAAATGGTAACTCGATCTACTGCTTGATGGTAAAACTGTCACATAATCACAATCCCTCAAGGTCAATGTCCATCATCTTCCATCATCATGGTGTTTACATCTTTTTATACCATGCCATGTTATTTCCCAAATATAATATGAAATTTATATTGATGCGCAACATCATTCATGAATTTTTTTCCTTTCCACAGAGAATTAACTTGCAGTTTGGGTTTCCCTTTTTGTAGCACAGTCTGCATAATGTGTACCAAAAGGAGTGTGAAAGCATTTGTGGGACAAATTCAAATAATCCAAAATGCAGAAAAATAATGTTAGTACCGCAAAAATATCAATGCATTCAAAATCTGAAGAACAGTGTTTTGTTTAGAGTAAAACGTCTGAAATCAGATTAAAGAACAAGTCCATCTTCATGTGACAAGTGGAGTATGTGAGAAAATAGAGCGCTATCAGAAGAGCACATTGACAGTTTGAGGAAAATCAATAATAGTTTTGAGGAAAATCATACAATCTGTTTAATTTGTTAGCAATTTTTAAAAAATTCTGTACAGTCACTGCCTGATGAAAATTACTACAGTCTATGATGTCACATGTATAGAATGATATGTAAAGAGAAAACATTTCTATTTACCCTAAAAAGACTGGGGGGGGGCCTAAAAGGCCCCCCCCCCCTCGACATTTCGTGCGATTACTCTGCAACACGCAATGCTCTCGGCGCGATGTTCTATGACTTTTTTCTTTCGAGTTTCCCGCACATTTTGACACCAAATTTGTGACGCCCGGGGGTACGGTTATGAAGTTACATAACTTTTTGTACATGCATGTGAGGCCGAAAATGGCTCAAAAATGTGATTTTGTGTACAAAGTCAATGCAAATTGAGTTTTTTCACATGGTTCATGTAAATATGCTTATTTTTACTCTCAATGGCTAAAATTAATTTGTTTTAGGAGTATTATGCTTCAAAAAGTGTCTGCCACAAATTTTGTTTAAAAAAACAACAAAAACAAAAGGTCAAAAAAACAAAGAAATACGTAAGAAATTCATAAAACAATAAAATAAATAAGAAATTAATTTTGATACCAATTTTTTTTCAAGTACATTTGCTAAGAATGCCACAAAGAATAATTAGACCAAAAATGAGCACTTTTGGAGCTTTATTTACTGATTTAGATCAAAGAGTCTGATTTCTTGCATAAATTAGCATAATTAATCAAAATAAAATAAAAGAAGACTATTTTGTAAAATTTGAATATACGATCTTGTAGATTACATCGCACACTACCATTGTGCAAATTTCTGCGGCGATCGCGCGATCTACGGCCGAGATCTTAAGGGGGGCCCTTTAGGCCCCCCCCCCCCCCCCCCCCCCCAGTCTTTCGAGCTACCAAAATAGCCCAGTCTTTTTAGGGTTAAGAGAATTCCACAAAATTTCATTTTGAGAAGAAAGTACAAAGGATTCCCTTAACTGGTACTGATGTATGTTTAGAGTAATATTATTCCCCTGCCTTCTGAATGAGACAAGTCAATTGTTCTTGTCATATACATAATGCTGCAAAGTGAAAAATACAATTGTATGTTGATTTTTCTTTATATTTTCTTTATTTTGTTGTACACATACGTGACATCACAAGATGTTTTAGTCTTCTCATCCTGCCATGGAAGCATTGAACTTCACAAACTCATAACTTTTGAACAGATAAGTAGTCAGACTTTCATCAAATGTGCATTGATGTATTGTACTTATAATATTGCTACTTTCTCTCAATTCACATGCATATTAAAGGGATCGTATAGTTTTGGTTGAGACCTAATTTCAGGGTCTAACATGTTTTGGTGAGATAATAAGAACCCTCTTATGAAATATGAAAGAGCATGTAATTCCATGAGGAATTCAACATTTATTTGATGAAAATTGGTTTTGAAATGGCTGAGATATCCATAACAGAGCAATTCTAATTAAGTTAATTAAATTACATCTATGCATTAAAACTTGTGTATTTTTCCCCCACTCCTCACTCCCTTCCTACAATATCCTTACAGCACCATGGTCATAAGCTCTGTTTCATGGGGGCTCATATTCATTTGCTTTATGTCATTCATTACAAATTGTATTTTGACTATGTCTGATTTTCAATAAGAAAAATTGAAATGGAATTAAATTGATATGGTCATGAGATTATATCAATGAACTCTCTGCTCTGCTGTAGTGGTTGTCAACACAATGGAATGTGCTGGTCAGTAGCCTGAAACAAAGGGGCACGTAGAAGTGGGTAGAACAGGTCAGTGGGGACTGAGTGCTTTCCAAATAAACCAGTGGGTCATAGGGTAGTGCAAGAAGGGAAGTGAGGAGTGGGGAGAAGTACACAATTTGGGGTCTAACATCTTCCTGCAAATGATTGTCTTTAGAATAACTAAGTATCTCAGAATGATAAGGGGAAAAAGTAGATGAAATGGCAGTTACAGAGAAAAGATACTGAGCTGATGTGATGAATATACCTATGTATACTGGCTGGTTATCTACTGGGGATAAGACAGTGGTCAAGGCTAATCACCTTTCTGTGTTTTATGTGGTCTTTGTAGCAGAACAAGGAGGTAATATATCTCTTTGAGTTGAAGAAGCCTTCGATCATCTTTAATAGTTTATCTACCTCCTAACCTCCTAAGAAGCAGTTTGTGCAATTAAAGAATGCAGTGCTTTGTGTCAGTGGGTGATTGCATATATATACAAGTACATTCAAAGTATGCACTTGGTATCTAGGATTAGGGTTTAACCCTAATCCCACTGGGTTATTTGAGGGACAAACTTTTTTGGCCTCCCTCTCCCCTTCAGATCTCGGTCGTGGATCGCGCGATCCTCGCGAAAATTTGCACTAAGGTAGAGGCCAATAATCTAAAAGATTGTATAGTTAGATTTTTCAAATTTTAATTTATGTATTTTATATTAACTTAATGGGCAATTCCGCGGTTAGTAACGTTACATTTAAAGAAATTCAGATATTTATTTTTACTACTAAATCACCATTTATTCATTTCAAGTCAAAATCATTTTAAAACATGTTCATCCTTCCCAGGTCTATGATATAGAAAAGAATGAGTACAATCCAATAAATATTAGAATTGCTATGGCAACTAAAAGGGCTGGTTAGTAACGTTACGAAAAAAGGACATGACAAAAAAATCAATGTCTTGAAACAAAAAGTGTGCAAAATTTCAAGTTACTTAACACAAAGTGTTGCCTTAATTTCAATTATTGCGTCATGACAAATGTTCACACAAATATTTTTAGCAGTTCGACCGATGATTTATTAGCTAGACCCCAAATGCATGGTTAGTAACGTTACGGTTAGTAACGTTACATTTGTCCGGAGTAATTCCGCAGGTCATTTCACCCTTTTGTAATAAACAAAATGTCACATGACTTCTGGAGTATTTAAATGTATTCATCTTTTACCTTTTAGCAAAAATTTGAGGAAAAAATTTCAAAGCAACCCACTGTAATTTGCATTTAAGTGAATTTCAGCATCCCCAGTCCCACATGTACATTTTAAATGATGGTTTTAGATCTCGCAAAATCAATGAATATGAAAAATAAAATCTACTGAATTTGAAAGACCTTAGTGATTGGTGAACATCCATGGCATTAGTTGATACCTAAATTAAAGAGTAAGATAAAGAGGCACATTTCTTTTATCCATGTCATGTCCACCTAACTGCGGAATTGCCCTAATGCTTATTTAAGCAAAAATAATTTTTTGCCTATAAATCCAAAAGTAAAGCTCCAAAACTTCTAATTTTTGGTAAACATATTTTTTCATTATCCTCAACAATAATATTGAAGAAAAAATTCAGCTTCGTAAGTTTTTTTATGTATTTTATTGTTCATAGAATTTCTTATGTATTCCTTTGTTTTTTTACTTTTTTTTTAGTTGTTTTTTGTCGTCAAAATTTGTCGCAGAAACTTTTTAAAGCATAATCAAGCTAAAATGAATCATTATCAGCCACTGAAAGTAAAAATATCTATTTTTATATATAATGAATTAATTGCAAAAACACAATTTACATTGGATTTGTACATATAATCATGTTTTTGAGCAATTTTGGGTCGACAAATTTTTTTCAAAAGGGGCATGGCTTCAAAACGGTATGGCCGGGAGTGACAAATTTGGTCTCAAAAGTTGCGCGATATTTGAAAGAAAAAAGTCATAAAATGTCGCGGCGAGAGCATCGCGCGTTGCAAAATAGAACACCAAATGCGAATTCAAACACCATATCAGCCAGCTCCTTTACTTTTAACGGCACAATTTGTCAATTTGTAATCCTAAAGTAAAAAGCTCCCTAACCTGTATCGTGGGGGAGCAAACTCCTGCCTTATGGCCCTTCCTCACCCCTCCTACTGCAGTTCCACCTTGGTAGGAGAATTCACTCAGAGCCATGCAGTAAGAAACGCTGGCATCTTTGCATGCAGTTGATATTCAGTGTATTGGAAGACCATACAGTGGGGATATCATGAAGGTATGATCGTGGCCAGGGAGCCAGTGAGTTCACAGCCCTGTGGTGGTTGTTGTTTGTTTGCTTGCCTTTCTGTGCCACATTCCACTGACCACCAGTGAAGGGCATGAGAGCATTTTCCACCTCCCTGATCAGTGTGTACATAAACAAGATTGAGCAGGTAACTCCAACCACTGCATTTTCTGGGAAGCTAGTGGCCAGAAGAGTTGGTATCACACCAGATAGGCAGCTTGCAGCCTGTGTCTTTAAAGTCAACCTTCATTACATGTGGATTGAGTGATTGCAACAATAAAAAATCCAACACTCCGTTCAAAATCACTGCTGGATGAGAAGACTACTATAGTGTATAATGTCATATGTGTAGAATGATACTATAAGCAAAATGAATAGAGAATTTCACAAAACTTTACTTTTTGAATAAAGTGCACATTTCTTTGACTTGTCACCGATATAAGGGTAATATTATTCCCCCTGCCTTCTGAAAGAGAAAAGTGAAGTGTTCTTTTGTTATGCAAGAAAAGTAAAAATATGTTGAATTTTCTTTATACTTTCTTTATATTGTACACATGTGACATCACAAGCTAAAGTAGTCTTTTCATCCAGCTATGACTAAGCAGTAACTTCAAAAATTGATAACTTTTGAACGGATTGTTAGACTTTCCTCAAACTCTCATTGAACTGTTCAATTTCTACTAATATTGCTGCATTCACTCAACCCACATGTCTATGAAGGTGATCCGAACTTGTTCTTTAACAGGTTGGGGCTTTTATACTTCTCAGTGTATATTGGACTGCTTAGCCAGTTGTTGATAACAGGACACTGAACTTGACTATCAGCTAGCTAGAGCTGGACAAGTCATTGTTCTTTATAACAATGTTATTGATAAAGGTCCTAATGTGATATATTTCAACCAGACTTAAAACAAGTTTTGAATGTTCATACAGCTAAACATGGATTGTGACTGCATGACACACATTTAGGATGGAAAGACACCCATTTATGCTGATAAAAGTGGGCCGACAACACTTCTGTAAATAAAATCTGCAAGCTGATCACCCAACAGCTATATGATGATAAGGATTAAATGCCCTAAAAAACAGTACTCAGCAGTCACATCTATGTAAAATACATGCAGCTACAAGAAGCATTTTGAGAAAGTCTGTCACCAGCCTTGTCAACAAACTCTATAGACTTTTGCTTCATACAAACTTTTGAAACCAAGTTCATTTCTTGATATTCATGACATGCATGATTGTTATAAGTGTCAAACAACTTTATTATAATAATCAGGGAGCAATATGGCGGCGGGTAGAGCGACACGTGCTGTGACAGTGCTCTGAGGAAATTTCATATCATGCCCTGATTTACGCCATTTCAAGTAATTAACATATAATCATATAGTCAGACTATCATTTTGGATCCTCTTGGTTCAAACATGGACTCTGGTTCAGTCTCCAACAACCCAGTGAAGAAAAAGTTGAAAACTGATAGTGGAAATATGGTCGGCGTGGCCGAAGGTACGGAAATCGACAATGACGCTCCCCGGTGGTTTAAGGCGTACGAGGCTAGGCAAATCGCCCGTTTTGAGCAACTTACTGCTCAGTGCGCGGATACTCATGGCGTGCTGCAACACAACATAGACGAAGTAAGTGCCAAAGTTGATAGTCTGTCGGTGGCTTTAGCCAAGGCTGAGGACCGAATTGACGATCTAGAAAATAGATCTAGGAGAAATAACATTGTAATTTACAACCTACCCGAAGGGGATAAGGAGGAGAATAACACCACGCAAGTAGTGAAGCAGTTTCTTCAGATCGCCAAAGTTGATGTCGACATTGATAGATGCACTTCAAGAGTACACCGAACGCCCACCTATCGTAGCAACAGGCATGATGCACAACAGAGACCCAGGCCAGTGCATGTTGGATTCAACCACTACAGGGATAAAGAAAGAGTGAAAAGGGAGTTGATCCGCTTCGTGTCGAGCAAAGAAGAAAGGGAGAGGAAGATCTTCATCAGTGATGATCTGTCAAAGCGTGTTTTGGAGCGAAGAAAAGCTCAGATGTCATCCTTCAAAGCGCTCAGGGAAAAGGGTCTGAAACCCTTTTTCATTTTTCCCGCTATACTGAAAGCCAAGGACTCTAGTGGACGGATCATAACACCATCAGACCCACCAGCTGTTGCAGATCAGAAGCAATCAAAATAAGATACCAACAAGAATCCTCGTTGGATTTCAAATAGCGATGAAGAATCAAGAGTACATCATGGTTTTATTTTGTGTCCGTGATAGTGATTTTTAACAGATCATTGGATATAAATGTAAAGAAATCTGTCACCCAAATATGAACGGGATCAAACAAGAGGATCATATTGTCACAGCTTTGTACAATATTTTGGATCGTATCATAAAATGTTATGACTATTCCATGTTTGCTTTTAAGTTTGTTTGTTTTCATAAGTATGTTTGTTTTTAAATATGCTTGTTTTAATGTCTGACTATAGTAACTGGATAAAGGGCATGAAAAAGATGTTGCCCACAAACACCAAGCCAGAGAAGTGTGCATTGTGCAGGTCCGTGGTTTGATTTGAGGCCTGCATTTTTCATCTTGCACCACATTTTGCTCAGTTTGTTCTTTCATGATTACACCAATGCTTGGTTTTAGTTCTTTTTTCTTTTATTGTTTTTTACTTAATTTTTTCTTTTTGTTTGGCAGACATTGCATAATCTATTTTCAAGGCAACCTAGAAATGTATTATATATTATATATATTTTGTTTGGCTTTGAGTATTGTACACTTTCCTTCATGGGCTCGGCCCTTTTGTTTTGCCATATATGTTTTAATGGTATTATTAATAGATGTTTTTTAATGTATATAAAACTACATTCGTTCAATTGTCGAGGGTTGCAGGATTATGTGAAAAGGAGAAAGATTTTTCATTACTTTCGCTCTCTTAATTGTGATATTTTGTTTCTCCAAGAAACGCATTGCAGTAGAGAGGATGAAAAATTGTGGCACTCTCAATGGGGTGAACATGCCTTTTTTGCTTCATTTACCTCCAATAGCCGTGGGGTAGCAATCCTTATTAGGAATTCAATAAATCTTAAGGTGAAATCCATTTTTAGAGATCCCAATGGTAGATTTTTAATTTTGAACTCCACTCTCAATGAATTCCCCCTAACTCTTGTAAATGTATATGCTCCTAACAATGACGATTCTGAGTTTTTACTTTATTTGTTTGCTGAAATTCATAAACTTGATGTTTTTTCCATGTTAGTAGCTGGTGATTTCAATACTGTTCTTGGCCCTCTTGATTACCAAGGTTCTAGGAATAAACATTCTAATATAAAAGCAAGTGAAATGCTTTCTGCATTGATGGACGAATTTGGTTTGTGTGATATCTGGAGACTTTTTAATCCTAATTTGAAAAAATATACAAGACACCAAAAAACACCTCAAGTCTTATCTAGGTTGGATTTTATTTTAGTCTCAGATAACTTTGTAAATAACTGTAAAGAAACTAAAATTTTGCCTGGAATTAATTCTGATCATTCAACTGTTTCTGTTTGTTTCAATGATAATCAGCCTCCCAGAGGCAGAGGATATTGGAAACTGAATACGTATTATTTACATCATGATACAGATTTTATTAATTTAATAAAGGAAAAAATTAAGGATTTTAAGATCATTCATAAAGACTCCCAATGTGATTCTAATATATTGTGGGATTCTTTAAAATGTTTCATCACTGGGGTCGCTATTGAATATTCTACACGAAAAAAAAGGGATAGAAATAAAGAGAAAAATGAATTATTAGAAAGCATTGACAAGATTAAATCAAAACTGTCAAACAACTCTGTTTTACCTGACGACCCTTTGTACTCACAACTTGAAGAATTGGAAGATAAATTGGATAAAATTTTTGATTTTGAAACAAAAGGACTAATAATAAGATCAAGGGTGAGATGGTTAGAAGAAGGTGAAAAAAGTAACAAATATTTTTGTAACTTGGAAAATAGATCTTGGCAAAAGAAAAATATAAATAAATTGAAAGATAATGATAATAATGTGATTACAGATTCCAAAGATATTCTGAATAATATTTATGAATTTTACAGTAGGTTATATTCAGTTCCTAATACCGATTTTGATAATGAAGCATGTGAAACATATTTGAATAATATTTCCATACCTCTCTTACATGAGGATGACAAACAGTTATTGGAGGCTCCCCTTACCAAAAATGAAATATTTAATGTGGTCAAGTCCATGAAAAAGAATAAAACCCCGGGGTTAGATGGATTGCCTATTGAGTTTTACATTGTTTTTTGGAGTGATATTTGTGATATGCTTGTAAATTCCTTTAATTTCTCTTTGCAAAATGGTTTAATGTCAGCCTCCCAAAGGAATGGTATAATAACCCTTCTTCCCAAAAAAGATAAAGACCCCCTGTTAGTAAAAAATTACAGACCTATTACTCTTTTGACTACTGATTATAAAATTCTAGCCAAATGCATAGCCAACCGATTGAAACGTTGTCTGGATTATCTCATTCATGTGGACCAATCTGGTTTCTTGCAAGGGAGAAATATTGGGCACAACATCCGTTTTATTTTAGATATTATTGAATATGCTGAAGCTTATGACATTCCTGGTTCAATTATTTTGCTTGATATTGAGAAGGCATTTGATAGTGTTTCCCATGATTTCTTATTTAAAATCCTTGAAAAATTCAATTTTGGTCATAAATTTATTGATTCTATTAAAACCTTGTATTCAGCTCGTCAAAGTTATGTAATAAATAATGGGTTTTTATCCAGTCGTATTTTTATGAAGAGAGGAATTTTTCAAGGGTGCCCAATTTCACCTTATCTCTTTCTTCTCGTAATTGAGATTATGGCACTGTCCGTACGACAAAATGACCTAATAAGAGGTATCTCATTTGTAGATGAAGAAGCCAAAATTTCTCTTTTTGCAGATGACTCTGTCTGTTTTATTGATGGGTCTAATATTTCTTTTTCTCAGTTATTTGAAACTCTATCCAATTTTGGCCAGTACTCTGGATGTAAACTTAATTTTAGTAAAACGGAGGCTATATGGATTGGCGCAAAGAAGGGATGTTTGGATTTCCCATTCACCAGTCATGGTGTATCCTGGCAAAAGTCAGACTTTAATTGTTTGGGTGTTAGATTTTCTTTGAATGTTCACCGTATGTTTGATTTAAATTTTAATAGTAAATTGAACAGAATTGAGCAAACATTAAACTGTTGGCGAATGAGGAATCTTTCTCTAATAGGTAAAGTGTGTGTTGTTAAAACTTTGGTATTACCACAATTGATATTTCTATTTTCTGTGCTTTGTATTAGAATCCCTCGTTCCTTTTTCCAAAAGTTAAATACAATCTTTTTTAGATTCATCTGGAATGGAGGCAAGGACAGAGTCCAGAGACAGATTGTGTGTAATAATTATGCTGAAGGTGGTTTAAAAATGATTGATCCTTTATCTTTTGCCAATGCCCAAAAGTTGGTTTGGGTAAAACACCTCCTTGATGTAAATTTTGTTGCCCCTTGGAAATCTATTGAATTATCTTTTTTGCAAAAATTTAATGCTGAAATTTCATTTTTGTGGAATTCCTTTGCTCCAGAAAATATTCTTAATTCACTTGGCAGTACACAACTTGCAGAATCTCTCCGTGCATGGTATATATATCGAGAAGTAGCTACTGTAGAGTTTTATGGCCATAAATTTTCAGATTTAAGTGCATGTCAGTGTCTTTGGTTTAACCGGCTTATTCGTTCAAAATCTAAATCGTGTTTATTTTATGAATCCTGGTTCGATAATAATATTCTTACCATGTCGGATTTATTCAACCCTCCTTTAACAGGTCATAAATTATTCGAAGAATTAGTTTTAGATTTTGGCATTCCTTTGAGTGATAGAAGAAAATTTAATTTCTTGATAAAAAATATACCTGAAAAATGGATTAGGAATTTTGATAAAGATATTTTTGGAGTTTATGAAACTATAGTTCAAAAGCTTTTAAGCACAAAGAAAGTTCCAAAGAATGCATATGATATTTTAATAGGCTCCCATGTTCCAGATAAGAGATATCAGTATTGGGGTGATAAAATACCCGTGCCTGTTAACTTAGACTGGGAGAAAATACATATTTCTAATTATTTTTGTACCATTGACACAAAATTGAGATCATTTTATTTTAAAATCTTCCATAAGACAATTGCTTTAAATCAATTTCTTTATAAAATTAATAGAAGAGATTCTCCAAAATGTTCATTGTGTGATACTGGGGACGAAACAATGATTCATTTATTTTGTGAATGTGATAAAGTCATTTTAATCTGGCAAGGGGTTTTGGATGTAATCTCACAGAAATGTGAGAATGTTTGCAATGTAACCAATTTTGAAAAATTATTTGGCATTTGTAGTGATAAATTTGTTACGTATTTGTTTTTGCTTGTAAAATACTACATTTATACTTGCAAGTTTAATAACAGTCTCCCCAATTTTACTGCATTTAAATGCTTTGTTAGGAAACAGAAAGAAGTTGAATATTTCTCTGCTAAAAAAAGAAACAAATTGCCCGTGCACTTTAAGAAATGGCGATTTGATTTATAATTTTCCCTCACTTTTTCTTTCTTTTTATCTCATCAAATTTGTATATGCGAGCCATATTTTATTTTGGATGATGGGTTTTGATATATTTTACTTTGTTGTTTATTTTGAGTGATGCGATGTACATGTATGCATTACACTTTATATTGTAGTTCAATGCCTGCTCCTTTTGCTCATTTATATTCATCCCTACACTTGTACTAAATGATTTATTGCCTGTGCTGATATACTTCTGCAACCCTCGACAAAAGTGGTGCACACTGCCACTCTTCCTTTATTTTTTTTCCTTGTTAAGATCTTGTTTATGCTATGTACCTGTAATACCATAATTATAAAGTATAAGTACAATGCTCAGTGTTATACTGCATATTCACATACTATAGTACCTTTAATTTATTTATACTTCCAAGGGCGAGCTCCCCGATTAATTATGACATCTTGACTCACAAGGCCTTTGCGAGCAAATAACAATCTGCTTTTAAAATGTCCTTTGAATTCTTAACCTTCCAATGGAATAATACATCTATATACGATTGTACATGTACGTATTTTGGGATGATTGGATGGGGGAGATCGAGTGGCGGAGCGATTCCCTTTACAACAGTGATTTCGAGTGTTGTTTCGGGATGCAATGGAGGTTGAATATACATGTATGTTAAATGTGCATGGGGGTGAGAGAGAGAGGAGGGGAGAGAGAAGGGGAAGGGGGAGAGAGTTTGTTTCAGGTGGCTGCGTTAGCTAAGAAAAGTTGATCTGGTGGTGTAAACTCTATTATGTAGATCGCTCCGCTAGTCGACCTTCAGACTCCAATCGCCTTCAGTACATCAAAGGAATGCCAGCTGGTTGCGCACATCAAAGGATGTTTTGTAATTTATTGGGGTCAAATGAAGTGCAGGGCCAAAATACCAAACTGGAAGTTAAACATAAGACATAATGTGAATACCTTAGCTTTTCTTCCTGTGTTTCGGAGCTCAGCTCTTGAATGATACATGCATTTTATCTTTGTTCTGCCCTTTATTATTATTATTGTTATTATTTCTTCTTTTATTTTTGTGATTTGTATGCTAATCTTGTAAAATCATTTGTAAATGTGATTCCTCATTGATTTTTGAATAAAAACAAAATTATAAAAAAAAAAAAAAAACTTTATTATAATAATTAGTTAACCAAATTTGCTGACATATACATGGTATATCAAGAATTAGTTCACAAATTGAGAAAATGTTTCTTGCATGAAAAACGAAATGAATATTTTCCCTTCTATGTGTCTTCTTTTTTTTTACAGGGTATCAATGATACAGAACTCCTCAAGACACATGTGACTGGTGTTATCCTTCATGAACAACAAAAGAATTTGACTTTTAGATATTGGACAACATAGCTATGATTCAAATCTTACCATCAATATCCTGCTGAAAGTACTTTCCTAGGTGTTAAAGGTAAGTTTTTCATTTGCATCAAAGCAAAAAGTAGGCATTAGTAAAGTAATTACTGCTATTCCGCATGATGCATACTGGTCTTAAAAGAGGTCTTGCACTCGGACAGTTCCATTCTTTGTAGTTTTTAGTAGTAATCACATTCAGCAAGTACTTTCAACTATTTTAAAAAATAAGTCTATGTTGAAAGGAAATGCATTTAATCCCTGTCTCCATATGATGGCTGATCGCCTACATCACAATGTATAGATTCCTTTTAACAACAGATAACCAATTACTGTCATGGTTATAATATTTGGCAATAAACACAAAGCAATTTCAAAATATTATAATACTGTTCAATTTTGGAAGGAATAATAATCAGTCAGCTCATTTGACATCCCTTTGTCATATGCAGACCTTTATGTATGTGCACTTCCTGCCTCCCATTCAAAAAATGTGATGCAATTCTATTCTGTTGAGATCAAAGGAACCAAAATTGTTGTCGAGCAAAATTTAGGCAGACAATGACAATATTGATACTGAAAAATATGTGTATTGTTTCTTCCAAAATGTAACAATGTTAAATTCAATAAGGCAATAAGAAAGAGCAATGGACTGGTGTGTGAAAATGAAATATCCCAATTTATTGTTATACAGTATAAAGTAAAAAGATATATACAGTTGTAGGTACATTGAAACTTACACAACATTTAAAGAAAAAAAAATGTAGTAGAAGACTTGACGGGTCTTTAAATGTACTTTGAAGGGTAACGTTTACAGATAGGCCCTGATCATCATGTAGTAATCACACTGCAGTTTAGAGATAGAAAATGATACATGACCGAGTACAATGTACATTGATAAAGATTCCAGAAAAAAGGGTAAAATTTGAAGAGGCCTCATATGAGCAACAAAGAAGATAACTCAAGAGAGGAGAAAGATAAAGGTGTTGAAGTATGTGAAAATCTATCTTTACATCCTCGAAAATGAGAGTACAGATTTATTATGAAAATTTGTCTGAATAGTTCATACAATGTACATGCTAGGGATGACAGGAATGGTTCATCCTCAATTATTTGAAAATATACTAGAAAGATTAAACGAGAACTTACCTGTTCGAAGCTTTAATCTCGATTCTATTAAGTAATAGGAGGGTGATATTACGTCAGGAGAGAGCCCGCCATGTGTGCATGCGCAGTAGAACCAATTTTCGAAGAGTGAAAAATGGATTGTCACTAGATGAAAGATAACGGGAACTTGCAATCCTGTTCGAAACAATGCCGACTTACACTCCTGTTAGAACAGCAGGGTGGGTGTGGAGGGGACGTAATATCACCCTCCTATTACTTAATAGAATCGAGATTAAAGCTTCGAACAGGTAAGTTCTCGTTTAATCTTTCTATTCTATTGCGTAATACTCGTGAGATATTACGTCAGGAGACTTTAAAGCCTGTGACGATACATTTTTCCCCCAGACATAACATAAGTTATGTGAATAACTGAAGCACCTACCAAGAGGTCATTAGTTTTCTGCTACACGAGTGACAGCCTGCGAAAAGCTCATTTTGGCGTCTTTTGGCTTATTGTAGAAACGTCGAAACGTTCGTTCGTTTGACCATCCAGCCTGTTCAAGTACTGCAGTCACTGGTACATCACTCCTGGTCGCGGCTGAAGTTGATGCTGCTCGAGTGCTATGCGCTTTGTACTTATCAGTGTTGATACCTGCTGATGTAAGCACTTCCTTCAGCCAACGAGCAATAGTTTGTGATGATACCCTTTTGTGGGGTTTCTTGTAGCTGATGAATAGCTGTCGTTCATCCCCCCTGAGCATACTTGTTCTCTCGATATACTCTCTGAGGTACCTTACTACGCACAGGCGTCTGTCTGGAGGATAAGATTCCAGGGTAACCGAAAACCCAACATTCCCTGGTCGGTTCTGTTTGATCAGTTTTTCAAAGTGAAAAGTAATTGAACTGTTTCTCAATTGTAAATGATCAAGATCCATGAATTTCAGAGACTGAATCCTTTGCGCTGAAGTCAAAGCAATGATCATGCACAGTTTTAATGTTAATTTCTTCAGAGACAGCGACTTTGCTGGTGACATAATACGCAACAATCTAAAAACAGGACCAACATCCCAGATTTCTTTGTATCTGGGCAAGGGAGTCCGTAGGTGAAAAACTCCTTTCAGGAACCGACAGACTAAGGGATGTGTACCAACTGTACACGAAGCGTCAGTTAGTGTCAAGAAAGATGATAAAGCACTGCGAGCTTGGTTTATGGTGCTGTAAGCTGCATGTTCCACATGATAGAGTTTACTGAGGAATTTGAGGACATCCGTAACATCTGCATAGTAGCAGTCGATATTGTTCTCACGGCAAAACTGGTACCATTTTTTAATGTAGATATTGTATTGCGCCTTGGTGGAATCTCTCCAAGAAGCAGCCATGATGTTAATGATGTCCCTCGAAATTCCTTGGTGCTCTAGTGGTGTGCACATAGCCTGCAACAAATAAGATCAAGAGTTGCATGTAAGGGATGTGGTGTGTTCAAATTTGGGAGTGTTAGGAGTGTCTTGCTCCTGTGAAGCAACATAGGTTTCCCAATTGTCATTTCTCGCAAGAGGGGAAACCATGCTTGACTGGGCCAGTTGGGTACAATGATTATTCCATCTGCATTATCCTCCCTTATTTTTTGCAGGCATTTTGCAATCAGACAAAATGGGGGAAATGCGTAGAATTTCAATCCATTCCAATTGAGAGTGAATGCATCGACTGACACTGCTTCTGGGTCAGGTAACCATGAAACATAATTCTGTACTTGCTTATTCAGTCTAGATGCGAATAAATCAATTTCAGGTTCTCCAAATCTAGCAGTGATGGATTGAAAAATGTCCCTGTCAAGCATCCATTCTGTCCTGTCATCAAACTTTCTAGACAAGCGATCTGCTTCTTCGTTTAGTTTGCCTGGTAAATGTGATGCCGTTATCCACACATTGTGATCAATACACCACATCCAAATGTCTCTCGTAATGTTATTACATTCCACTGATTTCATTCCTCCCATGTTGTTTATGTAGGAAACTGCAGTGGTGTTATCCGTGCGGATGAGAATGTGCTCATCGTTAGCTCTACTACATAGTGATTGCAGCCCAAATTTTACGGCTAGTAGTTCAAGATAATTTATCTTACTGTCTTTGACATATCTTAACTCTTCTTCATTCCACCTACCCCCTGTGGAATTGTGTAGGTCAGTGGCACCCCAACCACTACCACTTGCGTCTGTACGAATTTCAACAGACGGATTGGGTCTTCTTAGTGGCATGAATGCCGACTGGACATTGGAAACCCACCAATTGAGTTCTTGTTTAGATTCATGTGATAACGACATTCTCCTGTCAAAGTGACCTCTGTGCAATCTTAAGGCAACAACTTTCTCTTTCTCTGTGGCCCTATAAAACAAAGGCCCATACTGGACTGCTGGCGAGGCTGCCACCAGCTTTCCGATCACTTTGGCAACTTGCCTAATTGTAGTGCTCGAGGATAATCTGAGCTCTGAGCAGAGCGTCTTAATTTCATGCATTTTTGCCTCTGGCAATCGAAGAGTCATGTCTTCCGAGTTCAAGATAAAGCCCAAAAATTGGATCACTTTTTGTGGCTGTAGTACAGACTTGTCTGGGTGTACTAGAAATCCTAGGCTTTCGAAGCCCCGAGTGACTGCTTTAACAGAGTTCTTTGTCTGTTCTACTGTGTCCCCAATAATGAGTGTATCATCTAGATAACAATAAACCACAGTGTGGCCTTGCTGCCTTAACATTGCCAAGAGAGGTTTCAACAATTTCGTGAATAATCGAGGAGCAGTGCTCAAGCCATTAGGCAGGGCCTTATATTGCCAATACTGGCCTTCCCAAATAAATTTGAAGAATTTTCTGTGAGATGGGTGGATTGGGACTGCATAATATGCATCCTGGAGGTCGACTGATGCCATGTAGGCATTTCTTGACAAGAGCTGTGAGGCAGTATGGATATTTTCCATTTTGAAATGTTGGTAAGGTAAATACTTATTCAGATCTGTTAAATCTAGTATGAGGCGTGTACCTCCATTTTTCTTAGGTCTTGAGAAAATATTAGAGACAAAGTCTCCTGTTTCTCTGGAGCATTTTTCAATGACCCCCTTTTCAGACAGTTTATTAATCTCAATAGATAGAGCTCTTCTATCAGTTTCAGAAAGCCTGTAGCTTCTTGGGGGTTTGTTTCTGGATGGTGGCAACGTGGCCGCAAATTCTAGTTTGTAACCATTTATGACCTCTAAAATAGATGGGTCAGATGTAACAGCTCGCCAATTATCCTGAAAGGCATACAGTCGACCTCCAACTTTGGGAGAATCATGTGGGGTTTCTAGAGTTATTTCATCTCTCACCTCTGTAAGGCTTAGCGTTTCCGTTGTGTGTGAGGCGCTGGAGGCAGTGGCTTCTTGTTGCCTTGTGCTTGGCTCTGGCGGTACTGCCTCGGGTTCCGCTCTAAAAAAGGCCGGTCACCAGTACCAGAAAAAGGCCGAGTCGCAGTGGCAGGGGCACGAGATCTGGACCAGCCTGCTTCCTTGTAGCTTCGGTGGGTAGCACTAGCGAACCCCGGCGAGGGCCTAAATCCCCTGTAGGGATGTGGGCTTGAGTAGCTCTTTCTTTGTCCCTTCATCACCCCTGCCGTAACTTTCTGTTCTTCCATAAGGTCCTTAACCTTCTTGCTGAGGTTGTCGCCAAACAGTAGTTTGTTGGTAGTACCAACCATATTCTCTGGCTTGCACAGCCTGGCACATCTTGAGTCTAGGTCTGGTTTGATTAGCTCACGTCGTAAGCAATTCAACTCAAAAGAAGAACTGCAAAGTAGGGCCAGCGCATCTTGTTGTGGGTCCGTGATGTTGCCCGATGGAAGTGAACGGACAAAGGCATTAATGCCCTTTGTCATTGATTTCTGAATTTTTTGTAGTTTCAAGTCTCTTGACTTTGTATGTGTCGGAAGATTGTCCCAAATGAAGGGGTTCACTTTTGGGGAATCCATAGCTTGGCAGTTACTGGGCAGAGCATATTTAGCTGCTGTCTCCTCTAGTGCTTTGTTTTCCAGTTGATGTGTGAGCAAATATGTAGCTGACTGAGCAATTTCTTCCTCTATCGGTTCCCCGATATCTGCGTTCACTGCGAACTTCGCCGCAATATGTGGAACTTCGTCTGGCATGATTGGGAAGCATTCCTCGTCATCCGCGATTGAATGCGTTTGCCCCATACCGGCGCCCGTGTATTCACAATGCTCGCCACTGTATGGCTGCTGTGTACTCGTATGTGAATACGTATCATCGGTAGTGTGTGCAGCCCGTGGCTGCGGTGTAACTGCAGACGTATGCAATACTCCTGTAGAGTTTGCAGTACGATTTTCCGCCGGTAATCGCTGAATAACTGACTCCAGCAAGTCTTCCAATTTACTCAGTCTAGTGTTCACATCGGAGCTTGTCGATGACTGGGTTTTTGCCGGATTTGTAGGTTTGCTCTTCTTTACTTGCGCTGTGCGCTGAGCAGGTTTCGATTTCCCGCCATCTTGTGTAGCCGTAGGGGCACACAGCTCTGTGAGCTTCCCCTGTGCGGCGGCTGGTTGTCCGCCCGTGGCGGCGTGTGAAGCTGCCGTGGGCTCACGTGGAGCGGCAGCGCGAAATTTCTCTTTCACCGAGATCGGCGAAACCGATGAATCCATGATTTGATATTCGAAACTGCTTTCGATGCTCGAAAACTGTTTTGTCTGCCCAATAGCAGGGTACAGTTCTAGTGTCTTGGAGCAATTTTACCCCAAAACACATTCACTAGATAGGCAAAATCCGAAGAAAAATGCCAGAAAAAACGGAGGGATAAAATCCTCCGTCCGAATCTCAGCATGCACGATGACGTATTGGTTCTACTGCGCATGCACACATGGCGGGCTCTCTCCTGACGTAATATCTCACGAGTATTACGCAATAGAATTGGCATTTTATACTATCATCGCTAGCTCAAGTACCCTATCGACAATACAATCGGATGAAATAAGTGCTATACTACATGACTGTAATAATGAGCCTTTTACAATCCAGTGTGAGGTCAGACAGTTCACACTACTGGTGTGCTTCCTATGCAATCACAGCACGTATACTCCCCATATAATAGTCAAGAGGCATTTAATCCTAATTCTGCATAAACTTGGCCCTCTAAAGAGGTGTGGACAATGTAGGCAGTTTAAGAAGTACATGTGTGGTCACCAAACAGGAGATTTGAAAAGTCAAACAAAGCTTACGAAAACAAACACCTCTGTGCTGCAGCTAAACAGGAAACACCTTACTATCTGTGTGTTATACTGTCCCAAGAGTTTGTGTTTAAGTTTTTAAATCGCATATTTTTGTTTATATTCTTCCTTATAGGGTCATGTCACCAGACAGAAGTAACAACAGCACTAAGACTTCGACAGCACTCTGCAGGATTCAGAATGGCATTCATCTCCGTGAAATTCAACGTAAATAAGCATATGGATACATACAATTACAATTAGTAATGTACTCCTGTGTGCACTGGATGAGAATGCTTCTGCTATTGCCATAGATGAATGTGCTTACAGCTAGCAGCAGCAGTACCACTGCTCCTCAGGAACATTAGTAGAAATGGCTCAGTGTGATGTGGACATCATTTGTGTCAAATGATCATGGAAGCTATACATGAAGTATGGACAAAAAGTGCTAACAGACTTAAGTTAACAGTGTGGGATTCAAATTTCCTTGGCTTGTAAATAAACTGTTTGTCACATAATATGTTTTGGAAGCTAGATACTCTGTAAGTAGAATCACATCAGCTCAAGGCTTGCCTAAATTACTGCACTCAGCCCCATATTTTCATATGTGTATAAATACATTTTACTGGCCTGCCAAGCTGTACCAGGGAGAGAAGTATCCTTTTGTATATTTCTTCTGCCCCCTTTTTTTTTGGGGGGGGGGGGGGTTGAAATGGTGCTCTAAATACATTTGAACTAGATGTATGTATTCAATAATATTTGTTTTGTTTTTGTTTTTGTTTGTTTGTTTGTTGTTGTTTTTTTTTTTTTTGGGGGGGGGGGGCAGCCCAAAATTAATATCGCATTGTTTTGTGTGTTCTTTGTTGTTGTTTGTGTTTTTGTTTGTGTGTGTGTGTGTTTGTGTGTAACAGGTGTCTAAGATGGTTTAGCCTGAAATTTTGGTGGCCAAAGAAAGAAATGAGTACTGGCCCAAAATAAGACCAACAAAACAATCTATTTTCTATGATAGTTGCTTGCTGTGGGGACAACAGATAACTTTTTTCTTTTAAATTGATGGTCCACAATTAATCAACCTAAAACCAGGCTAATGGGCCACAGTTAATTTTTGACCCTGCATACTGCATATGGACCTGCAAGCAAGAGTTAATTATCCTAACTTGGTTAAAAACTTTTGAGTACCTTTTTCTATTTCAGTGTTGAGTAATGTTATCCACAGAGAATAACTTCCCCACTTTCTGAGGCCACTTTAAACAAACTAAAAAAAAAATACAGTTCAAGACTCTTCTTTTCTCAACAATCATGGATTCAATTTTCTCAGTACTCTTTTTATACCCCCGCCAAACGAAGTTTGAAGGGGGTATATAGGAATCAGCGGACGGTCGGGCAGTCGGGCGGTCGGGCGGTCGGTCGGGCGGTCGGGCGGTCGGGCGGTCGGGCGGTCGGGCGGTCGGGCGGTCGGGCGGTCGGGCGGTCGGTCCGTTGCAAATCTTGCGTCGCAAACTACTTCCTCAGTTTTCAACCGATTCCCATAAAACTTGGCACAGATGTGTGCCTTGGGTTGTAGATGTGCAAGACGTATTTTTTGACAGTACCCAAAAGTACGTTGCCATGGTAACGGCATATTATGGGCAAAAATGGGTACATATCTTGCGTCGCGAACTCCTCCCACAGTTTTTGATCAATTTTTATGAAATTAGGTACAGATGTTCATCTGAATATGTTAATGTGCAAGACACATATTTCCGCAGTGGCAAAAAGTGCGTTGCCATGGTAACGACATGTTATTGGTAAAATATAGGGCAAAATGCTTCATGGCAAAACTGCTTCATCAGTGTTCTTCCAATTCTCATGGAATTCATATTGAATGTTTGTCTTAGGATATAGGTCAGCATGACACATTTCTTGACAGTGACAAAAAGTATGTTGCCATGGTAACAGCTCACATATTATGAGCCAAAATGATGGAAAATTTTGTGTTGCAAACTACTTCCTCAGTTTTTGCCCAATTTCCATGAAACTTGGTACAGATGTGTGCCTTTGGTTGTAGATGTGCAAGACGCATTTTTCGACAGTACCCGAAAGTACGTTGCCATGGTAACGGCATATTAATGGCAGAAGATCAAGGAAAGATCTTGCGGATTTAACTACTTCCTCAGTTTTTTGACCAAAGCTTATGAAATGTTGTTTTGACCAAAGCTTATGAAATGTTGTTTGGCGGGGGTATAACCAGTCGCTGTAGCGACATTTCTAGTTGTACTGGAAATCAATTGAAGTGTGCCTATCGCTTGACACGGTAAATTTGAAAAGTCTATTTATTTAGTGTATGTTGCTCCACATATTAGAAGCTTCAGTTACACTGCATGCTTAATGCAGCCATGTAGACTGCGTCTGTGTGTGAAAGACAATATTATGAGCCCTTATGTCTCCATCAATAACATTTTTTTCAGCAATTAATTAAGATCATTTCTGAAAGACATCGAAATATAGAGCATGTAGTTGGCCTATTTCTTGCTGAATTGAGTAGTCTTTTATACAATTGATCATACAAATTGATTCATACATGTACAAATGAAGTGAGTATAGTATATGTATCACAGGCATGGCTGTTCTCTGATTTGAAAACTATTAAATTACATGCAATTTCATATATTTTTCTATATTGGTATAGGATTCCTTTCAAACAATTAAAAGTGTAGCATATCCCACGTTAATATGTCTGAACACCCATTATTATTTTTATGCAAACTATACATTACAATTCTTCGCAATAATTTTTGTTTCATTTTCTTTGCTGACGACACCTCTCACACAAAGCTGGGAAGGTTTAGCAAAATCCAAACCTGTGCATCTAGGCAAGTTTGTCAAAAGCCAAACCTGAGCAGCTCAGCACATTCATCAAAAGCTAAACCCGGGGCAGCTGGGAAGGTTCATCAAAAGACGAACCATGGGAGCTTGGCAGGTTCGTCAAAAGCCGAACCTGGGCAGCTCGGCAGGTTCGTCAAAAGCCGAACCTGGGCAGCTCGGCAGGTTCGTCAAAAGCCGAACCTTGGGAGCTCGGCAGGTTCGTCAAAAGCCGAACCCTGGCAGCTCTGCAGGTTCGTCAAAGCCGAACCTGTGCAGCCGCTGGCAGGTTCGTCAAAAGCCGAACCATGGCAGCTCAGCAGGTTCGTCAAAAGCCAAACCTTGCCAGCTCAGCAGGTTCGTCAAAAGCCGAACCTGTGCAGCTCGGCAGGTTCGTCAAAAGCCGAACCTTGGCAGCTCGGCAGGTGCATCAAAAGCCGAACCATGGCAGCTCGGCAGGTTCGTCAAAAGCCGAACCTTTCCAGCTCGGCAGGTTCGTCAAAAGCCGAACCTTGGCAGCTCGGCAGGTTTGTCAAAAGCCGAACCTTGCCAGCTCGGCAGGTTCGTCAAAAGCCGAACCTCGGCAGCTCGGCAGGTTTGTCAAAAGCCGAACCCTGGCAGCTCGGCAGGTTCGTCAAAAGCCGAACCTTGCCAGCTCGGCAGGTTCGTCAAAAGCCGAACCTGTACAGATTGGCAGGTTCGTCAAAAGCTGAATCTTGGCAGCTCGGCAGGTTCGTCAAAAGCCGAACCCTGGCAGCTCGGCAGGTTCGTCAAAAGCCGAACCTGGGCAGCTCGGCAGGTTCGTCAAAAGCCGAACCCTGGCAGCTCGGCAGGTTCGTCAAAAGCCGAACCTTGCCAGCTCGGCAGGTTCGTCAAAAGCCGAACCTGTACAGATTGGCAGGTTCGTCAAAAGCCGAACCTTGGCAGCTCGGCAGGTTCGTCAAAAGCCGAACCTGTCCAAATTGGCAGGTTCGTCAAAAGCCGAACCTTGGCAGCTCGGCAGGTTCGTCAAAAGCCGAACCTTGGCAGCTCGGCAGGTTCGTCAAAAGCCGAACCTTGGCAGCTCGGCAGGTTCGTCAAAAGCCGAACCCTGGCAGCTTGGCAGGTTCATCAAAAGCCGAACCTGGGCAGCTCGGCAGGTTCGTCAAAAGCCGAACCCTGGCAGCTCGGCAGGTTCGTCAAAAGCCGAACCTTGCCAGCTCGGCAGGTTCGTCAAAAGCCGAACCTGTACAGACTGGCAGGTTCGTCAAAAGCCGAACCTTGCCAACTCGGCAGGTTCGTCAAAAGCCGAACCTTGGCAGCTCGGCAGGTTCGTCAAAAACCGAACCTGGGCAGCTCGGCAGGTTCGTCTAAAGCCAAACCCTGGCAGCTTGGCAGGTTCGTCAAAAGCCGAACCTGGGCAGGTTCGTCTAGAGCCGAACCTTGCCAGCTTGGCAGGTTCGTCAAAAGCCGAACCTTGACAGCTCAGCAGGTTTGGCAGAAGACCAACATTGACATATCCAGCTATGACTGATGCAATTCTGAAAGAAATGAAGGATAGATTTGTTAATTCCATTTTGTTTATGCCGAACCTTGCACCAGAATTTCAGATAAAAATTTAAAATTTCGATCATTTGTAGACTGATTTTCCCATTTTTTGAGCACCTATTTTTAGCAAAATCAGTCTAATTTTTTAGACTAATGTAGAAAGTCTATTTCTGAAATAGAACGGGTTATAAGTAAACTACATACAAGAAAAAAGAAGAAGATATTGCTGTTTCAAGTACAGGTTGGAAAGTACCTTGAAACTTAATTGGATATAGGGTAACATGTTCAAAGTACACTGATTACTCAGTTTCCAGGCTGTTGTAGTTATATTACTCTTCTTTTTCCTCAAAGACACCAGCTACTCATTACTGTAACATTGCTTACTAAACTTCAAGAGTGCCTTGTCTGCATCATGATATGCTCCTATCAGTACATTCTGTAATCATATACTGTAAAAGTGGAAATTTTCGCGGTGTTGAAATTTTCGCGCATTTCTTGCAACCAGAAGCTAGCGCGAAAATAAAAGCACGCGAATATTTTTGCGTGCCATATGTTCCAGTAGTTGACGTCTTGATTCCGCGGAATTAAAAACACGCGAAACTCTTCTTACCCAGCCAAGCACGAAAAATTAGTCGCGCGAAAATATCCACTTTTACAGTAGCTTGTCTACAATATTACAAACAGGAACCAGAGATGACTACCTTCTTGCGTACAATGTCCTGCAATGTTCATGCTATGATCAGTTGTATTATTGTATAATCTTAAACTCCTTTCATGGTTTGTTAATTCATGCCAAGTTATGTTATGAATAAATCAAATGTTATGTGGCACTGGTTTACTGCACTCTTATCATAAAGCAAACAGTGCTAGACCACTGATAATGCTAGCCTCAATAAAGGAAAACCTAGTAAATAGATAAATAGATAGAGTGATAAACAAACTACACCAAACCTGAAGGGAAAAATTGAATAAAGAGAGAAGCACACACAACCTGCTAGACACCCAGGCATACATGAAAACAAGCACATAATGTCAGGGGGGGGAAGTTGGTGCTCACTTCAACAAAGTCGGTCGGGTTGACGACACTCGGTGCCTTGGAGGCTAGCTTCTCCCGCTGCTCGCTGTGTCTCCTGTCCAGCTCTCGTAGCTTCCTCTCCCGGTGCTGCTGAAGTCTCTCTGCAAGGTCCTGGCTGTGCCTTAGAACAGCTGTGGAGGGATTCAGCACACCAATCACAAAACTTAGGCCTATACATCTACTCAGGTATGCACTTCCATGTGACATTGGAAAGAGTAATAATGTATTATGCTTTAGTCTCATTAGCAAGTCCACTGGAGTGCTTTGTTTGCCTATCAGCACAGATGTCCTAGAAACTAACTACTGACAAACAGAAATCATTAATATCATCTGAATTGCTCTTGCATCATAGCAGCCTTGGTTAAACATTTTTGCACTGCTACATATGAGGAGGTCTGTTCTCATTAAATGACAGCTATCAGCTACTTCAGTGCTAGCCATGATGTCAATTTCTGCCACTACAATTGTAAGCCTCATAAACATTTACACTTACTGAATACTGTATATGTGAATGAACTCTGTTCTTACCTGCTTGGTGTTTTAGCTGAATATTCTCCATATCTGTCTGATACTGCTTGATGATGCTGTAAGACAGACAGAGAAATTATTTCAGGCAATGAAAACAATATAAGGCATGTAATGAATACACATCAAGCCAAAAATGAAAATAAACAAGAGACCCGCGGGTCACGCGCTCACCCGAGTATCGCAATTTCACCTTCCATGCATTCTTGCACACTTTTACCTGAGAACATTGGACATTTTAGGTCTGCATATGGATCCCCCCCCCCTCAACTCGGGGGGGGGGGGGGGGGGGGGGGGGGCAGCCCTGGATCTGCAATTAACAAACTTGGAACTAAAGTCATCAATGTACAAACTCATGATATTAACTTTGCTTTATCATTTCTGGTTCTAGAGCAGAAGATTTTAAATATTCCTTAATGTGGGGGGAGGGGTGGGCCCCCTAGGGGCCCCCCAAGAGGGACATAGTGCCCATTTGAAGGAATTGAGATTCTATCCCCCTAGGGATGCTACCTGCTAAGTTTGGTCAAAATTCATCATGACGTTTTCAAGAAGAAGATGAACATGTACAATTCAGGCTCCATTACAACTGTAGGACTTCTTCCCATCCCTCTCCTGGATCCCCAAGGGGGGGGGGGGGGGGGGGGGGGGGGGTGGGCACCCCTGATTCCGCCATGAACAAACTTGAAACTATGTGTGTCATCAATGTACTAACTCATAGTATCATCCAAGCCCTATCACTTCTGGTTCTAGAGAAGATTTTTAAAGGTTCCTTAATTTTAGGGGGTTTGGGCCCCCTGGGGACCCCCCAGGTAGGCCATGGTGCCCATTTGAACAAATTGAGATCCTGTCCCCCTAGGGATGCTAACTACCAAGTTTGGTGAAAATCAGACATGGCGATCTCAAAGTGAAGATGAAAATGTACAATTTAGGCCCCATTAGAACCCCTCCCCTGGGTCCCAAGGGGGGCACCCCTGATTCCCCCATGAACAAACTTGAAACTACAGTCTTCAATGTACTTACTCATAGTATCATTTAAGCCCTATCACTTCTGGTTCTAGAGAAGAAGATTTTTAAAGATTCCTTAATTTTAGGGTGTTTGGGCCCCCCTGGGGCCCCCCAGGTGGGCCATGGTGCCCATTTGAACAAATTGAGATCCTATCCCCCTAGGGATGCTACCTGCCAAGTTTGGTGAAAATCGGTCATGGGGTTCTCAAGAAGAAGATGAAAATGTAAAAAGTTTACGCACGACGGACGACGGACGACGCACGACGGACGACGCACGACGGACGCCAGACGAAGAGCGATCGCAATAGCTCACTTGAGCCCTTGGCTCGGGTGAGCTAAAAACCAACAAGAGAAAGCCCAATACAGTTTGCAGAAATAACAAAAATCACACAGATGAAATAAAAAAATAACACAGGTAAAATATCCACAACGCAAATCAATCTACAAGGCATTAAGACATCAAAGGTTCATCAATTTGTTCTTTCTTCATCTCATCGGAAGATTAAATAATCTTAAACAGTTTGCATTCTTGCTTCAAACAGGCTTTTTTACTACACTCCAATCATACAGACCCTGGCAAGCAACAATTAAATTCATGTCAATGACGACAACTGGAAATACAAGGAAAAATCTTGCATGCCTTGTTACCAGGCGAAATGAAAAAATACAACACTATCAAACACAATATGATAATATGGGGACTAGTGACTTAGCAAAAGTAAACCTGTTATGATCAAGGGGGGGGGGGGGGAATAAGGAGATAAAGTTGAAAGAAGGCATTTCTAATTTAATGCAGCACCATTTTTAATTTAATGTAGCAAGGCCTTACTTAAATGGATTTAGTGGTACTTATAACTAAATGACATGCCTTAATTGTTGACTGCCTCTGAAACTACCAGAGAGTATGATCAGAGAAAGGCATGGAATGATACTGTGTGAAGGGTATGAGCACCACGATGTAGAACAAGGCAATCGCCAAATTGTGTCTCGCCCATTCGCGTACAAGGAATTAATATTTTTTATAACTCTTAGAAGTTAATTGACCTGCTTATGACCTTTGACCTTGTGGTGACCTTCAACACCCCAAGGGACATCTACTGTCCAAGTTTGGTCACAAACAGACATAGGGATCAAAAGTTATGAGCCACAATCAAAACGCGCCCTAAAAACATAACATTGGGCCCTAAAAGTTTGTTGACCCCTGTCTGTAACCTTTGACCTTGTGGTTACCTTCAACTTCCCAAGAGACATCTACCATCACCCAAGTTTGATTGCTATTGTAGCAACATGTGCTGAGTTACGTGTGATAAGAGAGTCTTGCAAGTAAACTTTAACGTATGACCTCAAATGACCTTTGACCTTACCATGTGACCTTTTACGGCACCATAACATGAAGGTACCCCCAGCGCATCTATCATCCAAGTTTGATTGCCATTGTAGCAACATGTGTTGAGTTACGTGTGATAAGAGAGTCTTGCAAGTAAACTTTATCGTATGACCTCAAATGACCTTTGACCTTATCCTGTGACCTCCAACAGCACCATAACATGAAGGTACCCCCAGTGCATCTGTGACCCAAGTTAGGTTGCAATCCAAGCAACTTATGTGAAGTTATTTGTCAAAAGAGAGTCTTGCAGGTAAACTTTAACATAGAAAAGAGTCTTGCACATACTCTTTAATATATGACCTCAAATGACCTTTGACATCATCACATGACCTCCGACAAAACCATAACATGAAGATACCCCTAGTGCTTCTAGCACCCAAGTGTGGCTGCCATTGCTGTAACAGTTGCCAAGTTATGCATCATAAGAGAGTCTTGCAGGTAAACTTTAACATTTGTGACGGACGACGGACGGACGACGGACGACGGACGGACGCCATTTGGATCCCTTAGTCTCGCCTTCACCTCCGGTGGGCGAGACAAAAAAGGGCTGTCATCAAGAAACATTGAATCATACCTCTTTGCTTGTGATTCATTGAGTTCTCTCTCTTCAGACAGGTATTTGACCAGCTCATTCAGGCTCTCCATCCTGGCCTGGTTGCCCTTGGTCTCTCTAGTGGTCACCTGGCCGTACTGCTCAGACAGTGCCTGCCTCTTGGCCAGCCTCTCTTGCAAGATCTGGGAGGGGTGAAGTGTGGGTTTTAATCAAACACTGTTACAGGATGGCCATGGCTTGGAGGATATAGTGCACTCCCGTTTTAACAAACAGGGTTATAACAAAATTTCGGAAGCAACAAATAACAAATTCAGGTCCCCAAATCACCATCTATATATCTTTATATACTATATTTGTTTGGCTATAGCAAAATTTTGGTATAACCAACGCTGCACACTGGCACCAGTCCGATGGTCCAAGACCAGTAACTCACTCAGGAATGGACCAGTAAAAAAATGGAAAAACTGGGTACCAACTGGTCTGACAGATACGTCAGAGCAATAGAAAAAATGGGGGTACCGTGCAGGCCTGGTATAACAAATGAAAACTGCCAGTTCCGAGGACTTTGTTATAACAAGAGTCACCTGTAGTACAATTTGTACATTCACATTACACAACTCTAACACAATGTAATACAAGAGGTCTTTAATCTGTCCATAATGACTCAAGCACATATAAATTGCATACACACATACCAAACACCACTAAAGATAAAAATATCATTTTTTATGGAGTGTACATAATTATAGACTCGTATATAATAGATAATATAGATTCATATGATAATAAAGCAAATTCTTATATTCTTTGACAAGTCTGATACATTCTTCTTTTATAATTTGTAATCAGAAAAAAAAAAAGTCGGTAAGAGCTCCTCAAGTAAGTTTGAGTATCCTAAGTGTATCTACGATGCACCTTGAATATCTGTCAAATCGTGATATAGCACATTTAAGATTATCATGGAATACTTTCTGTCTAAATCGAAGGAATCGAGGTACATCACACATTTTGAGAAGTCAGGAAATATGTTATTGCCATGGGCTACCCTATGACATACTGATTTTGAGTTGAATTTGAGCAGATTTTATTTGTGAACAAAACACTCTGCAATTTTTTTTTGTCAATTTCTCTGTAAAAGACAGCACTGCCTCCATTCATTCAATCATATAAGTAAAAATTGAGACTTGACCCTCACCGAAGCCTGTCGGCTCTGTTCGTCACCAATCATCTTTTCTGCTGTAGCCATGTTCTCCATCAGTTTCTTCATGATGGCTTCGACCTGGGAAGGAAATGGCATGCATTTCAAAATGATTTCAATTCTAGTTTCAATTTCAATTTCAATTCAATTTCCATTTATTCGCACAAGAAATAAGAAGCATATTATGTACAAAGTTAAGACAAACGCAATGCATACAAACAGGCACATGTTTAGCAAATCAACACCAGGATCCCTTTGAAGCGACAAGAGCTCCACAAACACAATGTGGATGAACACAATCTCATCTTCACACTGGAATCACATGACAAGCGCAATGCAAATTTTATTACTAGTTAAATTCTTGCATTTTAACTCTCTACCAACTACATATTTGCAGGTATGCTGTATGAAAAACGGTCAAGCCAAGTGCAGTCACATTGGCACCAAAAGAAAGGTGTCAACTAGGGCAGTAACACTGTGTTTAAACCAGTTGAGAAGAAATATTGGGGATGACTAACATTGTGTTGATAATGTAAAATTCATTTATATGTGTCTCCAGAAGATCAGCATCGAAAGAACATCCCGCTTTCTACACAGCTTCCTTAGAAAACCATTCATATGTTGAAACCTGATTTCAAGGTCTATACGAAAAAGAAAAAAAAAAACCTGCATCAAATATTTGACGGAAAAACAACAGTTTTTTCCATTTTTCTTTTGAATGAACAGTTTACCTATTTGTGTAACAGTCTAACATGTATCAAATGCACAAAGTGATGATCATCATACCACCTGCACATAACTGACTTTCAAATATTAGATGCATACCTCATCTGTTGTAAGACTGGCATCCTTGCTTAGCTTGTCTTTCACCTTGATTTGCATATCTTGGACCAAACCATCCTGGTAACAGAGAAAAGAAATAGAAATTGAAGATTGGCAATTTTCATGGTAAACTGATATATAAAAACAACAACAGCAAAAGACCTTTATGTCCATACATATGCCACACAATCTGAAATTTGATGAAATTAGAAAACTCTCTAATAATTACTTGCTAATTGTCCTCATGCCACCATAAGAAACAACAGCTGGCAAACATATACATCAGTGAATATAAATAGTATATATATATATATATATATATATATATATATATGAATACATTTATATTGACATAGTTCACTAATTCATATTGACAAATCTGCTCTTGAAAGTGGAATACAGTGCACTCCCGTTATAACGAAATGCTCGGGACCGGCAGTTTTCTTTCGTTATAACGAAATTTCGTTATAACCGAACAAATACAATATATAACGAAAACAAAGAACCACGTATATATATCATATTATGTTTGCTTAATACTCATCAAACACTGGAAAGCTATGTGAAATGTGATGGGATAACTGTATTACAATTATAAACGCTAGTTCCCCTCAGAAACTGTGCGTGACACAAGGAGCGAACACGCAGTGGTGTGAAGCGTTCACCCATGCAGAGACGCTATAAATGCGTGTTCCGCTACGTATTTTCGAAAGCAATTCGCATTTCGTTATAACGGAGCACATTTCTTTTGTTTTTCTTTGTCTGTGGCGCTCGGAAAAGACTTCGTTATAACGGAAATTTCGCTATAACCGTGTTCGTTATAAGCGAATTTTGTAACATAGACTTTAATGGTGATAATTTTGGGACCAGAAGATTTACTTCTTTACAACGAAATTTCGTTATAACCGTGTTCGTTGTAACGGGAGTGCACTGTACAACCATTATGAATAGCTAAGCAGTGACTATAGGCAACCGCCATGCCCATGACTGCAGACATCGCAGCAGAATATAAGGCCAAGTAAAAAAAGATAGTAGTTTCTCGTCCGGGTTTTTTGAGCAAGGCGATGAGGGAGGTCCTTACTATTTGATATCTTACTATTTTTTCGAGGATTGTCAAAATGAAAGTAATATGTGTTTCTCGTCCGGTAATTCTGAGAAAGGTAACGAGAGAGGGCTTTACTATTTTCTATATCCAATTTGTGAAATGAAATATCACTCTGGTAGCTGTGTTATGAGAGACCAGGTCCCAAGTGTATGTCTTGCCTGCACTCTGTGCATTTTCAAACAAATAGATTATGTACCATACTTGAAATGAAACTTGATGCATGCAGAAATACATTTGCTTTTTCTTTCCACTATAGATGTCAAGGGAAAATGACCATCTTAACACTGGTATTTAGTGTTGTAATGGCATTTCTGATACCAGTGTACTTGCAATTCTGATGTATTGTGCTATTAAATGAAACAAGTATAAAACATGTCTTTCAATAATGAATGTACAACTGAAATAAATTCCATGATATATTTAAAACACTGCTTTATTCATCATTGGTGTTTGTGACTTTTTGTGTCCACACAACTGGTATGTATCTGCATTTCTTCACAGTACAATTGTAGTATATTCAACTGGAAACTGGCTTGTACAATTGCAGATGGATGTCAAAATGATACTGATATGGCATTATAGCATTACACATTTAAAGGTGTTTCTTCATTTCTAAAAAGACATTTGATAATCACTCGTCATTTGGATGATGAATGATTGTATACCACACTACAGATGATATGACTCACGGCCGTGTCCGTGACATCGTAAAGAAAAGTATCCCGCAGAAATACGAGACAAACCAGAATCCGTGGAAAAGTTATTTATTTTGCAGATACACCCATTTGATAATTCTACACTTGATGGAAAAGCGCATTCATTTTCTCTTCAAAATAGAACAATACATCGCCGTCAGATGCAACATTACAGAGCAGAGTGTACGGGCTTCTACACATTCGAATGTGTTCATGCGTGCGTGCAGACAGCTGACAGACCAGGGGACGGTACCCGTGACCGACCCTGGACGACAGCTACAGACACGCACACGTATACTTTGCCAATACGGTGCGGCACAGCCACTGCACGTTGCACCGGCACCGTACCTTCCGACACTGCACACACATGCACATAGTCACAATGACATGAAAATGTTAATACAAACTCGATACAATCCTCACAAGCATTTGTACAGTACAATTCATCCGCTTGAAATATGAGAAACGGGGAAAAATGCGAACAATGCGCGAAATATGCGTGGAATATCAGCGATCGCAAAAATGTTGCCGCTATCGCGTTCACGACGTACCGAGTGCGCTGTACATCACAGCTAGCCCAGGCGCGGCCCGCCCGCGCCCATCCAACTACAGTTCGACTGCTTTGGTGGGTCATTCCTTCTTGCCGAGCTCGCATTGTGAAATGCATGCGTTATTACATACGCACTACTTGTATATACTGGGTACATAAGCTACAGCTGTACTACAGCTAAATACGTGTAGAGGACGCAAGGCGTAATTAGAAATGACATCACGATTGGTAGGTGAATTGTCGATTTTTTATTTCGGCGGCCGAAAAAATAGTAAATATCAAAAAAGTCGATGCGGCAACTGAAAATCGATGCGGGCGGGGAGCGGGCTGGGACGAGAATTATGAATTTCTTGGTATTTTCAGCGCCATTTTCAAAATAGTAAATAGTAAAAAAATTGATGAGGCGGCCAAAATCGATGCGCGCGAGGACGAGAAACTGGTTTCTTTTTTTACTTGGCCTAACACGTACAAGTACTAGTAGGTACACTGTTTTATGAGCTCATATTTCAAACACATTTCCTACATTAGAAGCATAAAATATCACTTACCAGCTTTCTGATATGGTCCAGTCTGGAATTTTCAAGGGCTTCCTCCATGGCCAGTGGATCCTTGGAGAACTCTGGCTTCTTCCTGATTTCCTCTTCCTGAACCAGCTGTGTCCCATTCAGGGTGCTTTTGGCTTCCATGATGTCCTGCATAAAGCAATAAGTAACACATCTCCCATTTCGGCTCTAATGCTTTATCTTTTTGATGAGAAAAATTCACGTGTAGCATCTTACTCTTTCTTGCCGATTCTCTCTCTTTCTCTCCCCTTCCAAGTTTTGAGAGAGCTACATGTAGTCCACTGCTCTGAATATTAAATACGATTGTCCATTCAGCACAAAAATGGTAATATCCATCAACGCATTTGATCACATAATGAGGTTATATTGGTGCTACTGGCATGCTGAATGGAATGGACTCTTCCATGCCTTTTATCCATCACATTCTCTCACTAATCTGTATAAGAGGAAAATTCAGTGTTCAGAATTTCAAGCTGAAGCTGTCTAATCAGTAAAATATATGATACACTAATCAGGTCACAACTTCAAACATGGAAGGGATTTATGGTTGTCTTTCTCATTTCTTTAAAAAAAGAAAAAAAAAATCACACTTACCCGAGTGACATCTTCCACAAATTCTTCAGCATATTTCTCCTCCATCTTTTCTGCCGCGACAAATTTTCCCAGCAACATGCGAAGCAGATGAATGAACACCTATATTGCCAAAGAAAATCAAGAAAAAAATGAATGATAATTATCCATTCAATAACTTCAGGTGTTTACTCTGTAAAATTCTGTCACATACTTGGCAATTCTTGATTCTTCATATGTGGTCTCTTGAAAATACTACTTGTTGCAATGTTGATGGTTTCACTCACTGTATAATAATCTGGTGTCATAAAAACTAATTACAATATTTACTCATACTTAAAACAAATCATCTCCAACTTGACATGCTCTAGTTTTATCATAGATTGTATAACTCTAAGTATGATCATTTGCATTCCATTTGTGGAACAGTAATTATTTACTAATGAATAGTAACAAACATAATAACAATAATCACTGCATCAAATATTTAAAAAACACATTGTAGAAAAAGAACTATTATTATACTGATGAACAAGAAATATACATGTCTTACTGAATAGCTCAAACAAAACATACGATACAACTAGTTTCAACATAAATCACTGCATGTTCAAAATCAAGGTACAAAATGTCAATAAATACTAAATCTAAAAAAGACACAAATACATGGAAGGCACTAATATGAATAATATTATGTATTAGATTTATATCTTCATATCTAGGAAACTCTGCATACCCATTCTCTCTCCAGAAAGAGCTCACTCTCAAGTGATTTGGTGGACTGGAAATCTTGCAGACTCAGCTCAATGGTCGTCTTTTCACTGAAAGGAGAAATAGGTGGTACTGTTTATATATTTTATTAGTTTGTTTGAGGTCAAGATAATCGAAGTAAATACGAGGATAGAGAGCAGAAGCAGGCCATTGAATTGTGATTAGAGGTGGTATCTCAATCTCTGATAGACACTTCTAGAAGACTGGTGTTGTATTGATAGAGATAGCCAGCTAAACAAACACACTCCCAACAAATACTGATAGAATCCCTGGCACTGCAAGCTGTGTGTGGTTTGACAATAACTGCTCACTGATTCACACCTTGCTTTGATGCCTGATACAAACCAATGTGAGAGTCTATAGAAAACATTTTGCTCATCTATTTTTACTCAGTATCAAATAAAACATTAACTTGCTCCCTGTTTTCAAAAGCAATTGAATATGCACAACGTGTAAATGTGTGCCAATGTTCACAATCTCACGCTGTCCACACCTATGTCTGAGAAAAGGTGCCCTGCTTTTGTCTGTAGTACATATATTCCAATGTTTTGCCATCAACAACTTTTGTAGTAGTTTATAGTGCTACAAATATTACACCTCTGGACCTTCATCTTAAACGTGAAAATCAAGGAAAAGTGCTCTTGACATCGCACTGTAGTTCAGCACCAAAACTAGAATAAATCTTATCAATTGCTCCTGAATGTCTGCCTTACCTTGAGTTCTTTGCCAGAGCTACGATGATGCCTGCCGTATGGATCCTGCTCCTCTGTGACAGCTCTTCATCATCTTCTTCTTCCTCTCCATCCATTTCTTGTCTGTCATCTCTCTTTCTGTTATCATCTTCATCATGATCGCCCTCTCGTTCAATAAAGACATGTGTTGTCTTATTTGAGGTAATTGACTTCCTTGACTTCCTGTAAGTCTGTAATACGAGATACATTGTAGTCATTATCTATCAAACTAGCAAAAATGATTACAGCATATATACTTATACAAGATACAAACTCAAATAATGCACTGCTGCTTTATCCATGATTCCATGACCAGTCTCTCCATTTGAGCTGAAACTACAAACACACAAATGGATGTATCAAGCTTTCAGTTGCTAAAGATGTCATAAATACTTCATTATGCCCTGCTAACTTGAACATTGATCAAAGAGTGCTTTGGCAAGTATCTCTTTCACTCCACCGTCAAACAGGAGTACAGGTCGCTTTTTGAATAGGACATTTTATGAACCACCTTTAGAACAGATGACAAGAAGTTTATATCCAACTCTTTAAAAATGTATGAAGTGAAGCAGGAATAATTCAATCAAAATAATTTTTGTGCTTTTCTGCTCCTGATGTACAGTTTTTTATGTGGACCGTTCCTTTGGGCTTCGGTAAGAAAAAGAGCTCCTGTGTTACATACAATGAATACAAGTTGCTTTTATTGCAGATTGATGGTGTAGGGCTACACATTGTTCATCTTCAAAGAAATCTAATTACAGTACAGTGTACATGTAATATATATTCATATTTGCCACAAAAGGTACACATGTACATTGAAATAAGCGTCTAGCATTGATAGTTGCACATTATGCTTTCAACAAAAACTGTCTTATAAAACTGGGATACCTTGTACCTGTAAAAGTTTGTGTGTGTTTGTTTCTTGTTCACCTCTTAATAGCAGTTGGATTCAATTGTTTGACTGCCTGGCAGCTGTGGCCGTGAAATAATCAGTACATTCATGTCTTAAGAAACTATGGGTCTCAATTCTGGTAATCAGAGCAAATATAAAAAATATTGTAGCTATACAAGTAGGCCCTAGAGCCATTAAGAATAAGTTGTGATCTGAGACAAGTGGGTATCTTATATCTCGGTTATGTGTCATTACCAGCTCAGCGTCTCCTGCTATCCTAGACTCGTAGGCTGCATTAATGACCACACTGTCATCCTGGTGTTTCTGGATCTGCAGAAAAGTGTATCAACACAAAGATGAAAATTGATTCTTGGATCAAGGTGAAATACATAACTATTTATACCCAGAACTTTGATTCGTATGTGTGATTCAAAGAAGAAATCCTACAATAAACGCAAATATTGTAACGTTACATTCCACAGATCGTATACTTACTGTATAGTTTTGGTCGAGACCTAATTTCAGATATCTTTCTAACATTTTTTGGTAAGATGAGAAACCTCTTATGAAATATGAAAGAGCGTGTAATTCTATGAGGAATTCACCATTTATTTGATGAAAATTGGTTTTGAAATGGCTGAGATATCCAAACAAGAGCGATTCTGATAAAGTGTGGGACCCACTAACGAAATGGCCACGTGAATTACGATCGCTTTCTTTTACTTTGTTTTTAGTTGTTTCAGTCATTCCAAACCCGATTTTCATCAAATAAACTTTGAAATCCTCTTTAAATGGTATGCTCTGTACTTTCACTAGTAGTAGGCCTAGTAGTACTACAATTGTATATCACAAGTGTTTTCTTGGTATCTCACAAAAAGTTAAAAGCCCAATTCTCATCTCCACCAATACTGTACCATCCCTTTAAATCTGTGAGTTGTTAGCTTCATCAATTTAGACCATGCTGGAATTCCATTTGTGACACATCACATGACTTACTCGGTCTCTTGCGAGCTCCTTTACGAAGCATCGTGAGATGATCACAGCAATGATGACACCCAGAATGACACCGAAGAGTACGGCGAGAGATACCTCAAGCGCGTCGATACGCCACGTCGAAGTCGGTATGATAGATTCTATTTGTGCACAGGACATCTTGAGTGTTTAGAACCATCTACAGGTAGTTTGCAAGATGAGGATCTTCTTAAATGGCCCCACAATCACACAAGCACTTTTTGGCAAGCCTTTCACTCCGTTTCGCTGCCCATGGCTTGCCCAGGGAGGTGGAAGAGACTTGCTGTTGGTAACCGACTAAGATACTATTACTAGTGAACTGTAGAGGCCTAACGTTACCCGAGATCCAGTCAAACTCAAATACGGCGCAATCAAGACGTCAGAAAATAGGCCAAATTGCCTCATGATGATATCAAGAATTCTGCTCCTAAACACATAGTGGGTCTAGATGATTTTTCCGATCTTCGACAGCAAAATCGTCGTTTTCCACTGTTTATGGTGAAAAAAAAAATGACTCGCTTCTGATCTTGTTCAACCAACGTAAGCAGCTAACCCACTCTTTATACACACACGTAACGTATTACAGTGCAGTATTTCACAACTTGTACGCAGCAGTACGTGTGTTGTCCAATCAATTATGTGTGTGTGTGTGTACTTGGTGTGGTTACAGGTGCATGACGTGTGTGTGTGCGCGCTGTTTTTGTGTGAATGGGATCACGGATTGGAAGAGCTTGGTGTTTCTAAGGATACGACGTGCATTTTCTTCTGCTGCTTTTTATTCACCAAATTTCGCAAACAAGAGCAATTACTGTGCGTCTGAGTGTTCGATTCTGCGTGCTAGAAAGCAAAGCTTACTTGTAAGTTAGTTGGCCTTATTTTTCTCTCTCACACTTACTTAAACGAACTTTAATTGGGAAAATACACATGTTTAGTGTGTGTGGGCTCAAACCTGTTGTGGGTGTTTCTAGGGACATTTACTGTACATCGCGATCGGAACGTGCATGTATGTGTGTACGTGTGTGTGTGTGTGTGTGTCAGACTCCGTGTGTGTCGTACCCGCCCGTACAAAAAGTGCAGTGGCAGATAGCTGTGTAAAAGGTTGCTCAATACAACAGTTAGTGTACCCATTATATAATAGAAGAGCTGATAAGTGTAGCATTCTACTAATTTTACCATACTGTAACAGGGCTGCCAATTCTCACTCATTGAGAGTGAGACTCACTCATTTTGGTCCTTTCTCACTCTAAAACTTTATTTCATTTCATGATTTGCATGCATTTCTATTGATCTCACTCAGCTCATTTTGACTCCGGATCTAAATTATACTATAGTATATAGAATAGCATTGGCCTATATGGGAGTCTCACTCTCAACTAAAACTTTTAGTTTCCAATGTTGGCAGCCCTGCTGCTGTAAATGTAACCCCATTTCATGGTCTGGCATATCTGTATGTTGTGTTGCATACTTAAGTAATTACCGGTACATTGTAGTTTGTACATAGACTCGTGTATCTCGAAAAGGGAAAAACAAATTGAATCCTGATTTCTGATCTAGACCCACCTACGTAACGTTACCCATTACAAGCATTAACGTTACAGATTCAAAGGGATTTTCTAATAATCAGAGTTGCGATGAAAAACAGGATCAATTCAGATCAATCTGGGATCAGTATAGTGTCAGTAATCCACTAAACTTACACGTGTATAAGTGCTGAATAGTGGTAGCGCATAATACTGATCGATCTGCATCTACAAATTTGTATCCTGTTGTACAGTATAGACCTAACGTTGTACCGGTAGATCAAACGTTAGTTGAGTGTCCAACACATCGACACCCTCATGTTTTTTCTATCAATAGATACTTAAAGTATCTCACAATTTGCCTGAAATTTTATTCACATGCAAAGAAAATACTCTGAATTTGCAAGCGCGCATTAAAAATGCAATTTGCGGTACACGCTCCAAGATAACTACTGCTTCAAATGCGTGGGTTGTTATTTTGATGCACTCAAGTACCTAGTGCACCATACTAATTTTGAAACCAACACCCCTATCGTCCATTGGCACTATACGTGTGAAATTCACTGAGACATCTAATGCTTTTCCAATGTGCATTTATTCGGTATCATAGTTTTGCTGTTGATCTTGTTTATTATTGATCAGGTTTTCAGTAACATTTGGACATCATCAAATATCCCCAGTGAAGAATGCAAAACTACTGTGTGTATAGTACGTCTCATGCGTGAAAGCTCATTCCTTGAACTCCGGCGTGGGGCGCTGTAACCAGAGCTACCAAGTCTCACGCATTCTGCGTGAGACTCAAGCATTTAGGGGCCATCTCACGATCTCAAGCATGACACCCATTTTTCTCACGCATTGGGCGAAGTCTGCAACTTGGGCCTATAATAATGAGCATAGCTCAAAAGATTAAAGTGATAGTTGCAATTGAAGGTATATTTCCCTTTTGTCTTTCAAAATAAGTAAAAAATAGTCACTTAAGTATGCACCTGATCGCACCATTAAGAGCTAAAAATTGAAAAAGCTCCCTACCGTGGGAGGCCACAGGGGGGAAAAACCCCTCCCACACCCTCGCTCGTGCGCACATTTGCATGCCGAGATGCCGGGTCATAAAAATCTCACTCATAAAAATTTTTTGAACTTTGCATCCCTGTGTAACTAGTAACAGCCTGACTCGGTACGGGCTGGGGTCACTGGTGCGGTTACATTGTATTTCTTTACGTGCACTGCTGGTATAAATAGAGGGGTGCATGTTGGTTTCAGTGTACAGTGTTGATGTGTTGGACACCGACTTGGGATACCGGGTACCACTAGATACGCTAGCTGTCTACACTTTGTATATTCTACCATAATACCACACCGCTGCTCTTGACTTTGTTATCATGTGTTTACTTACATGTACAGTACACACTACACAGTATGTAACATTACCTTGAGTTACTTTGAAGGCCACATACACCTCGCTTGTACCAATATACAGTGTAGTAAGTCATTGATCACATATTTTTAGATCGACCAGACACCACCCTTGTGCAATGGCTTCCTTGTGTATGAAATCAAGACGGGGCGCAATACGCTTGAATAATTGAACGTAAATGCAAGTCAAGAGAAATGAGGACATTGCAGGTAAATAACTTGAGCTGAAGAAACAGGAGAAAAAAGAATTGAAGAAACTCCTCATGAGTTAATACACATAATTTATGTTAACACGTCTTTGCCATTCACTAGGGCTTTTATAAATTTACGTATGCTTTTTATCAATGGAGAATATGTGGTCCATTAAAATGATGAGCTTGCACCGGCGCACAGTAAAATATGTCATTTGCGTTTAATTGTCACCAAGAATTCTGCACATACGAATCGAGTCAACAATCCAAGCCTAGCTGTGATATTAATCTGCGGTATTTTCTGTCTTTAAATAGTGAAAGGAGATTTATGTATATTATGGTAGTAATAGCTTATTGTAACTACATTGTATGTTACCTAGTTATGTAAGATGCTTAGAAACCTTGTATTAAATGTGGTAAAAATAGCGTTCTTGAACACTCCCAGTTGATTGCCATGCAAATGAACCATTGTGAACAGAAATGACTTACACTGCTTGTTCACTTGATTTTTGCTTTTCAGAGACACAAGGAGCCTATTTATGGCAAGTGAAGAAGCATGAGGCCGAAACAGTTTGTTGTTAGTCAGTGTAAGTAGGCCTAAACAGCAGCTCCTGTATGTAACACCATGGCAGTTCATCTAGAGCGTAAGGACCAAACCAACAAACAGGGCTTCCACCATGAATGCATCCTTCTCGTACTCCGCTTCTTCGTCTTCATCCTGCTCTCATCCTCCACTGGCTATGCCGACGTGGAGACAGTAACATCCCCAACCTCGCCTATCACAGAAATCTCCCTGCAACTCCAGTCAAGCGATGGCGTTGATGTCTCCGGCAATGACACCGTATTCTTGGGGGGAAAAGTTGATGTCACGCTCGATCTGCTCTTTGCAGATAACGTAACCATCTTCAATACCAGCGTACATCTCTCCTTTCCCTTTGAGTTTGTTCTGCACACCCCCCTTGGAAATGTCTCCACCGCGATTGGCGATAATCTGGCAGCGAGTATGCTTAATGTATCGTACGGGGCGGATAGGGTTGAAATTGACCTTGGGATCATTGAGAGCACGAACTCCTCATCGAATTTGACTCAAGACAGTATTATTTCTGCCTCCTTTACACTGTTGATGTTTTATCCTCGTGAGGTCATCGGCAGTTTCTTGCCTTTTCCAGCTGAAGTTCATTACGTGGATGGCGGCATAGAAAGGACACAGAATGTGACAAATGAGGTCAAATATGGAGGACCTGGGGTTACAGAAAATTTCCAAAATTCGGGTTTCATCCCTGGAGAGGCAGACTTCATTCCGGACCGAGCAACTTCTGTCAATATCACGCTGGATTTACTGTCAAGCAGCCTGACGGGGGTAACCATTTTCCTAGGCAAGTAAAATTATTGAAACTTCTGAGTACCAAATTCACTTTAAAAGTCTGTGGATACTGGAACATACATTGTAAGTTGGTATCAATTATACGGTACAAGAAGTTTGATGAAAACTCTCAAGGGCATGGCTTATTTAACACATGATCACCACACATTTACAGTAAGCAATGTACTTTCACTAGACTTAATCATTATTTTTGACTACACTACTATTTGTTACCTCCGGCAATACCTCCTTTAGAAGGGGGATGGATTTGCAGTTGTTTGTCTGCATGTTAGCAATATTACTCAAAATGTTATGAAGAGATTTTTAACGAAACTTTCAGGACATTTTCTTTGGCACAAGTGAAAGTAACAGATGATCAGGTAGCTTTTGGTGGTAACACTTGGATTCTTTTGAGACATGACATTACACTTACATCAATTGTTGAAGAAATAGATACTTTGACATGTGGAGAAGATGAAAGCTGCTGAGAAGGCCCTCCTTCCTATTCTTGATTTTACACCTTTGATATTAATTGCTTATTATAATTATTAATAGCGATATGAATCCTGCTTTAAATGAGAGATTAACTAACCATCGGGTGACCAGTCTTCAGTATTGTTTCATTTGTCACATTTAATGCACATTTCAGTTACAAGTGCAAAGCAAAGTACTGTCACCTCCCTCCTTGTACAACCCATATTTAGATATGAGTGAACCAAACCGCCACAACCATTATAGACTGCAACATGTGATACAACAGATGGGCTGTCGTGAGGATCAGTAACTCATTTGTGTCATTTCTTCTCTTTCCATTCTCAGAGCTGTCATCAGCCGATGTGAGTGACCTGAATGTAGACTTTGGTGGTCTGACAGTAACTCCCCTTGGGACAGTCAACTACACACAACCAAACATCACAGCGCAGAGTCAGTTCTCATGTTCCGGAGCCATATGCACCTTTCCAGCCATAGGCTTTGGAAATATCTCCGCAGTCAGTGGATCCATCCTTATGGAGGTAATCAATTAAAGTGATTTCTGTTTTTGCATAAATGGGCATCATGGCATCACATGGATGTACATTCCAACTTCATAATCAGTCTTATAGTGTGTGCATTTGTAATGTCTCTTTAATGTGCATGCATTTTTCATATTCTATTATATGTTCAATGTAGTATCTTGCTTTAATCTCATCATTGACATCTTATCATGATAAATCATAGCAATCTCACATGTATGCGACACATTGGCTGTGAGATGGTTAAACAGCAATGAGATGCATAATTTGTCTCTTTTTCAGTACATGCTACAAGTTCTACTTTGACCAGTGTACATTGTGTACTTTCTGGGGGATGTTTGCGTCATGCATTTTATGCAGGCTGAATTTTATTGCTCTTGGAGTATGTTGTCATTTGTTTTGTTTTATTTTTTGTTTTTGTTTTATCTGTATTCACCTACTCAAATTTTCAATTTGGGATGAATATTTTATTCTTGATTTCTTTGTCAAAATAACTGCGAAATGGGAAATCTACAAAATACACATTAGAAATACATGTACGCAGGTTCCATCATACGATAAAAAACAATTTGCAGAAAATTAACAAAAGAGGAAGATATTATAAATCTAGATTGGGGGAATTACCTTGCGGGGTTGTTGCGGTGAATCCCCAAATTCTATAAGCCCTCATGATTGATCTTGAGGCATTTCAAAATGTCTTTGTTCTGCTCTTCTAGTCTTGATATCAAGTCTATTTGTGACATTGTCAAAATTTTAAGCCTTTTGAAACAAACTTCAATGCCTTTGTTAGGACGAAGGGTAATAATTACTCCATAGTAGTGTGTATGATGAACTTCTTCACTTATCACTATCAGGATTCATTTGTATTAGAACCTATTAGCTCTGTACAAACTGATGTTAATGTGAATATGATAGAGATTTCTGAATACATGTACATATTGTACATGTTAACTTTGAATTAAGCCTAAGGCCCTGAACATGGCCTTGATTTGACAGGAAATTCATCTCTGAAGAAAAATCTTATCAACTTGTACAGATGCCATTGAATTCATGCCTAAAATGTATGGAATTGGACCATACTGCTTTGATACTAAGTTAAAAATTCATCTTGTAGCCTTGTGAAAAACAATCTGGTTGGAACTACATGTAGGTACAATGTAACTCCCCCTGATCGTTAAATGGAGTACATGCCAAATTCATTTATGAACAAATGACCGTGAGCTCAATGTTTAATGAACTTCCATCCCCTACCATGTTAATTATGTAGCTGCCTGAATGTACATGTAATCTGTTAGTACCTCAGAGAGGCATTCCTGAAGTAAGCAGATTATCTGTTTCATTTAGCATTTTTTTATACAAGCATTCCATGTCATGCATGTGTAAGTTTTTGTAGATCTGAAGTGTACACATGTAGGTTACCAATTTTACAGCTGAGGCCAAATCACAGGGACTGATGAATTAGCAGCAGAAGGGATAGGAATCCTTCCCCTTGTTTGCATTTTCCTCAATTACCACGCATACACCGAGTGCAACCAAGTCATTAGATGCACTCATATCCGATGGCACTGTTGTCATGGTGACGGCATTAGAGAGATGAACGGCTGCACAGAGGCAGGGATGCTGTACAATGGTCTCCATTGATTGATGATGATTGTTGTCACTGTCAGGTCGCCATAGCGACCGTGTTTTGGTATTGGTGCTCATCTTTTCTTTGTGTGTACATGTTGGGCATGGACTTGTTATTCATTTGTTCATATCTATGTATTTCATAGCCGTTAGGGTGAATTGCGTGTTATGGATGTAAAGTAGAACATAAACTATTTGTTTGACAAGATTAAAATACACTGTACATTTCAGGGTATTTGATACTTGTAAAATGTAAGTGATTTGTTAATCTCTTTGGAATTATTAATCAGACAGTGTATTTGATACATAATGTAAGTGATTTGTTTATCTCTCTAAAATTATTAATCAGACAGTGTTGTTTCAGCATTCCAAAGGCATGATATGCAAGACCCTGGATAAAAGCCTATAAACCTAATTTCCTTCTGTTTTCATATTTACCATATACACAAACACTGCTGATGTAAAATTTGTAACTCCAATTCCAGTGCATTTGCATACTGTAGAAATTTTATGGTACAGTAATTACAGTATCCAGATTTAAACCATGAGGCAAGTGGTTTGTGGGTTTTGTGGTAAAACTTGAGCAAGAATCACTGAAAATAATCTTAGTTTCATATAATATAATACAGCACTCATTTCATTACAACATTTCAACACATTTGGTCTCTAAAACATTGATTGCTTGTTGCACCACAACACAGTCATGTCAGCAGATCCCTATACTTGTATACATGTAGCATTATTTATTTTTCACTTGCTAGTTAATTCATTATGTATTCATTTGAAATTCATGATTTCATTCATCCATTCACTATCTGTTTCTGTATTTTTCCTTCTAGTGAGAGGTGAGGTTACTGTGTACTCACATATGTATGGTGATTCAGCTATTGAAAACAAGGGCCCCTCTTTCTCCCTCTCTCTCTCTCTCTTCTGTCTGTCTTTCTCTCTTCTCATTTCACTTCCTTTCTATGCATTATGTATTGAATAGTAATACATCATATTATATCATTTGCACATGAATTAAAAAAAAAAATGATTCTAGCTAGGAAACAACAGATAAAGGGGAATTAAAGCAATTGATACATGCTTTTGACAGAAGACATGCAATGTATACAGCTGTACATGTATGTACAGTGTAGAAGTTGTAATCAAACTCTTGTGTTATCCCAAAAACTATGTCCTGCTGCCTGTTGGCAAATGTTTTGGCTGCACAATTGACTGACTCTATCTGGGATTGGTTGGAAGATAACAGATATGGTAGGGAAATGACATCCCTGTGATTATTTTGCGAATGTAGTTGTCACATTTTGACATTAATGAGGGACTATTAAAGTGTGTAAGCCAAGATAAGTCCCAATAAAGTAGGCCATGATTCCACAATTAAAAGTGGTGAAAATAGCAAAGTAAGTGTTGTTACATTGAATTTCATTGCACTACTGCTGTGTTCCCACTAGCAGCAGTCCCTCATAATCAGGTTAGCACTCCATCATGACAATTTTTTTTCTAAAGTACATCAGAATGGCTGTCATGAATGATCACAAAATATTCTTTCCCCAAGAAAATTTATTCTACAAAATATGTATGTTTAGAAGTCCTCATCTGTCATCTCATTTCTTCTGTGTTTTCCCCGACATAGATTTCATTCACCATAAGGCAAGGAAGTCTCTCAGTTGGTGATGTCGTCCATGCTGCATTTGACATGGATATCAATGGAGAATCCACTTCCTTATCTTCTCTGGATCTGAACGTAGTGCAACCAGAACTGGAGGTGACTTTCAGCATCGACCCCGTAAGTCACATTACATGCTCATTGATGCTATACATTGAACTAAACTAGCAGTGGACCACTGAGCACCTGAAAATTGTGTTTGGTCAGAATACAAGTCTACTCAACCCTTTGAGGACTAATCCTGAGTACCATACATGTATACTCAAGCAGGCATCTATGGGAAATGCGTGTTGTAGCAAAATCAGCCTGTGCTCAATGGGTTAAGGTGCAATTACCGTACTGTACACATAACATTGCCGTTTTTACCATCCTGCCAATTGTCTTATGAATATGACACTAGATATAGATGTTTGTTTGTGGATGTGGGTCACTAATGTGTGAAATTGATATGCAATGGTAGCTGATGCTTTGAACTTAAGAGAATACTAGTAAACGTTTTATTGTGACAATATTACCCAGTATTATATATTTAGTGCATGCAAGTGACACCTACAAGTAATGATTTGTCATGTTTAGCTTCTTTTGTCTAAAACACAGAAAACAAGTACGCACAAAATAAAAAGGAGTAGTTGTACCCTCTGCATTTCTTCCTTTGCCACTGGCTTTGTGAAACCAAAATGTCGGCAAATGACAGTCTTTAAAAGAATCCAGTGTTGATATGCTGCACAAATGCTGCCCATGTTGCATGTGGTACAGCGCAGACTGTACATTATTTGGGTCTGGGGAGTTTGTACTGTAACATTAGGCAAATGGATTGAGTATCACAGCAGTCGGCACTGCTTCTGGCTACAAATGAGATTAGGAAGGAAATATGGAGGGCTCTAATCAAATTGTCAAATCAGTTTAACATAATCATATGGGCATCTTGTTCCACTTTCCCCCACCGCATCAGAGAGAGAGAGAGAGAGAGAGAGGGAGAGTGGGACTGTTTTCAGCAGAAATACTCTTTTTTTTTTCTACTTGAATAACTCTGACACTGTGCCATATACATGTACATGTATGTTTTGTAGAAAGATTTTCCATTTATGTTTTTTCTTTTAAAAAAAAAAAACTTCTACTCTAACATTTGGAGAAGACGGAAAAGAGATTGGTTCAGATTTCTTTCTCAGTTTGTCCCAGTGGATGATAGTAAAAGCCACTGTGTTTCCTGGTTTTTACTTTGCTTTTAATACAGCTTTGAAGTATGGGACAGTGATAAGAGGGATGGTTGTAGTGGAATTGGTAGAACCAGTGTGACAGTGATTAACAGGTGTATCAAGAATATGAAAGGGCTCAACATGTATTCAGCACACAATGGTCATAGGAATGAAATTTCTAGTTACTTTATGTAGAGCTGACATTTTCTATTCTGTTATTTGAAAATGCATCAGTATGTACCTCTCTAAGAGTGTAGTGTAATGATGATTTGTATGATCCCTAGCTACAGCAGTGATTGCTACATGTAACTGTGCTATGTTCCATGATGGAACAGGAACTTGTCTGATATGGTTTGGCATGTTTAGACATGTCTGGTTAAAGCCTCAAGAGAAGTTATGGTGTGAGTGCTAAGTCTTTTCCTGAATACGATATTGTCAGACTTGTTGAATGTGTCTGATTTATCAAAGGAGAAATAAAAGAGTTTGCTTTTTATGCCTCCGCCAACGAAGTGGCCGGAGGCATTATGTTTTTGGGTCATCCGTCCGTCCGTACGTCCGTCCCGTTTTGTTTTTGTCGATATCTCAAGAACCGTGTGGTGGTTTTACATCAAACTTGGTATGAGGGTATATCCTGGGGGGATAATACTTTGTTTGGATTTTAGGGTCACGGGGTCAAAGGTCAAAGGTCAGGTTATTTTGTGAAAAAAAAGTTGAAAATTCATGTTTTTCTCCATATCTCGCAAATGGTTCAAGGTATCTTCATGGAACTTAGTATTTATGCTTGTTCTAATGGGCAGTGATTATCTAGGGAAGTTAGGGGTCATGGTTCAAAGGTCAGGGGTCAAAGGTCAAAGTCAACTCCTCAAAATATCACTACTTTCCTTATATTTATGCAATGCCTGACGGTGTGTTTTTTTAACTTGATGTATACATGTATTACCCAATATATATTATGTGGGAAGTTTCTTGCCAAAAGGTCACAAAGGTCAAAAGGTCAAAGGTCACGTGAAAGTGCTGAATTGCACTTTTTCCTCCATATCTCAAAAGTAACTCAAGGTATCATCATGAAACTTACATATTTATGCATGTTCAACCTAACAGTGATTCTCTTTGGAACTGTGAGGTCAAAGGTCAAAGGCCAGGTTTAGATAATGCTATTTTCCCATTTGATACTGAAATTATACTTTTTCTCAATACCTTGAAAATTACTTAATGCATAAACTTATAAAAGGGTCAAAAGTCAAGTAAAAATCATCAGTTCCCCAAATACCTGCACTCTGACATTTCAATCATTCATCCAATTGAACCTAGTTCTAGGAAAGTGAACATTCAGCACATTTGTGTCAAACCTGTCATTTTAATATTTTGCCAATTGTGTGAAACTGTCATCACACATTGTCAAGACATTGCACTATAGACCTATTAGGAGAACCATGCACTATGGCGGAGGCATATCAGTCGCCGTAGCGATATATCTAGTTTCTTCTTCGTTTTTTTGACATTTGCCATTGAAGCCTGAATTTATTCATTATACCCATCAGCTGTCAGTGACTGAACAGATAGATGACTACACCTATCAGTACATGCACTTCACCACAACGGTTTTCCACTCGAGCGCATCCACGGGACCAGCCTCTGAAGTTTCTATCACCAATGACATCTCGGCACTCGAGGTGGACCTGGATTCCATAATGCCCAGCCCCTACACTAGTGGGGGCGCTCCTATTCTCACACTGTCATTTTACATCTACAGGCCTGGCGTCTTGGAGAGTGAGTATATTCTCATGACATGTATTCTATATTTTTCAAAGCACTTCTTAATTGTGAAAGAGAACATAAATTATACAATAGCAAGCAGAACCCTTTTAATGTTTGATAAGGCTTGCTTTGAGTTTTGTCCATCTTGTTCTACAATTTCATCCCTGTTATTTGAAATAAATTTCAGAGTAGCTCATCTGAGCCATAGGCTCAAGTGAGTTATTGCAATCATTCATTGTCTTCCTGCATGATTTTAGGTCCTATCTTCTTCTTGAAAACTTGTGGTGATTTTTATCAAACTTGGCAGGTATTATTGCTAGGGTGATAGAATATGAATCTTTACAAATAGATGCCATGAGGGGGGGGGGGGGGAACGTAGGGGACTTAGGGGCACAATTATGGGGGGTAAAGCTCCCAAATTAAGGAATCTGTATGAATCTTCTCTAGACCAGAAGCAATGAGCTGAGTTACTGCTCTAAGTAAGTAGTAAGTTGATCATTATTAAATGTGTTTGTAATTATCTTGTTTATATTGGCTTGTTTGCAGTTGGGGAAGTGGCCACTCTCTCCTACAATGCAAGACTGAAACGGGAGACGGTAGATGACAACTTGGATGCAAACATCACTCTTGAGGCTGTCCTGACATGGTCTTCCCTCCCAGCATCAGAAGCATCCAGTGTGGTAAGATGATAAATATCGCTTTGTGGTGCTGCCTAAGCCAGCACAACTTTGAAGACTTTGCAAGGAAGACATGCCATTTTAGAGGTGACAATCTTTCAAAGTGATCCCAAAATCCGCAATAAAGACTGCTTCTGTATCACACTTATGACCCATTCCTGATCTACTCTCTATTATATTTCTCATTTATTTTTGTGGAGAATCACTTGTGTGGTACCAATTCAGTTTTTCCACTGCTTCCCAGGATATGGAAATAATTTCTATGGCTTGTTAAATCAAGGCTGATATAAAATTGTTGTAGGTTTGGGCAATCTTGTGTATTTTGTCTTCAAACCACTTTGCTGTTGTGAAATTTATGATGCATGATTAATCTATAAATATCAGGTACAAATAAATGTGCCTGTGATGAGGAATCTATACTAATGATTGCATATTAGGTCTTAAACACCAGAGTCAAAAATATCTATACAAACCTCATTGAGAATGATCATTATATCAAATTTTGTCAGATTCAAAATTGTCAGACTTTCACCACTGAATATTACCAACAATTTTCTATTTGACAAATGTTCATGTCCAGTAATGCATAAATTATCACATAGACTTTAGACAGATATGTGCATAGATTCTTGATGGAAAATTTACATTGAATTGAAATGAAATCTTTGCAGGATATTATGGGCAGATATATCAAACGTTTGTCTTTATTTCTTTGTAGCATCCTGGAGTAGATTATGGCCCAGTCACTGCAGCGGAATGCATCACCCAGACTATCACCTATGAAGAGAGCTTGCTTTACAACCACGGTCTGGCGGCGCTCTTCTTCTTTGTGGCCCTGCTCGTGTCCCTCCTCCTTGTGGTCCTCGCTTTCTTCATCTACGCCAAGTGCGCCACGGGCGGCATCTACGCCATCGTACAGCCGGAGGGCACCATCGCCAAGAGCGTGACACAGCACGGACTCATCATCAATCCCCGCGCAGGCAAGACCGGCCTCGATATGGTGGAAGAGTACAGGTAATTGTCGCACAATGTTACCCCATGGACAGATTTTGCAATACCCTCCCTGTTCTTAGAAATTATTACATATTTGTGCAATTCAAGTGAAAACTGACTTCTGTTGGAAGACCACACCTTTCTATTCATATGTACATTGTATTGCTACAAATGCACTCAATTACTGAAACTAGGCTGAGCTTATTTCAGTCATATATGTGGCCACTCACTTAAGCCAGAAGCTGTTTCTCAGTGAGTCTGTGAAATAACAATAAGAGAGTCATTTGTATATTTTTTCTGTCTTTATCTTCTTTCATTTTCAGCTCACTCACTGCCAATGAGAGTATTGTTATCATCCTGTCACAGAAGGACAAATCCAAGAAGGTCCTTGACTTTGACAAGTAAGTTTTATAATTTATTCAAACTAACCGTCAGAATCACCACTGGCTATCAGGAAGAGGCTCAGTAGTCTAGTGGATATGATGGTTGTCCAGCAATGAGGAGGTTTTTATGAATACTAGTATTATTTTTTTATTCAGATTAAATTGATTTAACCCTTCTTGTAGCTCTCTAAAATAAAATCTGCAGTGAAATCCAGGAGTCTTAAGTTAACAGTGACAAGACTTCTACTGTGATAGCAAAATTTGCCCTGGATTTGATGAGTCAAACAACACATAAGAAGCAGTAAATGAGAAACATCATAGTTAACATTTGATCAAGGTCACATTCTGATATGTTCAAATTTATGGCTGCCCTGTTTTATACTTTGTGTCTCAAACTTTTTATGAGCTGCTATTTTCATTTAGATTTTTTTTTTTTTTTTTTTTGGTACATTTAGCATTATGATTCCAGTGAAACGTCCTTCCTAAACTATATGTTCCTTCATGTAATAATAAATTGAACTCCTCCAAGCAAATTTTAGGTTTGGTAGCCCCAATAATCAGGTGTACCTTTTGTCACTGTATCATATGTATACACCACCTACACTATATCCAAGTCATGACATTGCCAGACAATACACCCATTACTTGGAGGAATGTGCAAAAAAAAAAATAAAGTAAAATAAAAAAAATAATGGGTTTGTATTTAATCACTACTGGGAATGATTGCCACGATGCAGGAATCTCTTTTATTTATTGGATATACAAAATTGTATATCTTACCCCCTGGCACCTGCCACACCAGGGTCCCGTTGCATAAAACTTTTTTAGCAACCTTAGAAAATTCTGGTTGGGATTTGCCCAACCTGAATTTTTTAAGGTTGCTAATCTAAGAATGTAAAATCCGTTGCATAAAAACTCTGGTTGGGAGCTTCCAACCGGAATTTTGTGATTTCAACCGGAAAAAAATCCGGTTGAAGTTTTATGCAACGGGCCCCTGGTAGTCAGTATTCGAGAGTGAGTTTGCTATGTCACATGTCACCTGTTGCCCTCCCCTTCCCCTCAGCCTGGACATCTTGGGCACCATCACCACCGATATCCAGCTAGAGGAGCAGCGCATCTCCACCATGGTGGAGCTCTTTGTCATGCTGCTGGGGGCGTGGTCCCACAGAGAGGAGGGGCTGCGCCGGGACACCGCCCAGAAGCTGTCCAGGAAGTACCAGAGACGCACCAAGGATGCCATCAAGTCCCTGGAGGACCAGTATCGCCATGACAGCAGGCAACTCCTCAAGCACCTGAGTGCAGAGAACAAGGTATTAAAGGCATTTGTTTTGTCTTGTGTTTCTTTGTTTTTCTTTCTCTCTTTCTCCCAACTTGTTCTTGTTGATGAGGTGTGTAGACATGTTCAGTATTAAAACTGTCAAGTAAACACCGGCCAATGAGATGTGTTTGTGAGGCATAGCAGAGCTCCCAAACTTCAAAGTTGTGTTCTGCAATGGATAACTTTACAAATGAGATCTTATGAACTCCTATTCTTTACCTATCTCAACTCAAAGTCTTTTAGAGGTGCATGCTTCAACTTCAGACACATTATATATCCATTATTACTTTGATGTAGCATTGCATCTCAATTTGCATGTGACTAGTGGCTATCTGTTCAAGTTCACTACAGTTAAAGTAGCAGGCTGTACAATCCTTTGAGAGTGTAATATGATTACATTTTACTATTACTGAGTTTCCAATATCTGTAAGTGTTCTCTCTTATATTCTCTTTCTGTGTTTCAGGGGAAGCTGATGATGATGAAAAAGAAACATGAATCTGAAATCAGACTGAAGACAGCCCAGGGAAGGAACTTGGATAAAGCGGTAAATCATTTCAAGTTGAATTCAGAAAATTCTTTTAACCTGATGTTTAATTTCTCTTGAGGTTCGTACTCCTTGATGTAACAAGACTCGTGGTTGATAATGTATGTCAACTCTGCAAACTAATGATTTTTATTTAATCTAATGCGGTATGATTTTAATTTGTTGCAGCATTCTTGCTCAAATAAAATTGCTTTATCTAACAAGTTGTAGGCTTGACTATTTTTTTTTTTTTTTTTTTTTTTTTTTTTGGGTGGTGGTGATGCTTGCCTTTTTCATGAAACCATTTAGGATGCAGCTACCAGTATTAAAGACATACATAAATGTGTGATTGTGAATGACAAGTACAATATGCATAAGCATAACCATAAGTTAACATAAGCATGAAGTTAGGTCTCCACATGTTTTTGATTGACATTATCTGTCCTTCAGTTGTTGGATAGATTATCCTGACAAAGTAGACTCGTTATGCAAAAAGGCTATGAAAGTATGATTGAGTTGTAATCTGCTAAAAATTTGATACTGTTTACATCCATCATAGCATGAAATGCCATGGATCATGTAATTTACTTCCCTGTTTGTGAAAACATCTCCAACCCTCCTATTCTGCCTATGAATGGCATATCCTGCCAGGAAGAAAATCAATCCCACAGTATCTCTTTAGATATTACTCTTGAATCTTCATACTTCTTGTCTTTTCACGCTTGGCTTTCCATAGACAGCGACTCTTTCTTCATCATCCTCATTCTTGACTAGACTTGGGTCAATCTATTAAATACCCCTTTCTGTCTCCCACCTCCCTGTATAGGATCTGAAGGAGGTATTAGATCTGTTGAAGCAGCAGCAGGCAGCGGAGGTGGCTAGTGGGATGCAGCTCCTGAAACTGAAGCAGGATGAGGAACAGGAGAAACTTCGCAAGGCAAATATTTTTATTCATTTTGGCATGATTTTTTTTTTCTTTGCGTTATGATCATTGCCATTTGTAGTGTGACATATATGCTCAGTCCATGTTGATTTTGATGAAGTCAAAGCAATTGGAGACTATTAGTGAACATTCATTGCTATGATATTCCTTTGATTCATCATTCACATTCATAACCCTTTAAAGATGTAGAGAGAACAAAGCAAATTTTGCAAAACAGAAATTGTATATCAGTTCCTGAGTACAACAGTGACTTATGCTATGGGATTGGTAGTACTGTGAAGGCTATATTTGCGAGGGTGTAATTTTCGCAAATTTTGTGAATCACTGTTGGGCCACAAATTCTACCCGTTTCCTACGGGAATCTGGTGGCCTATGTATCAAGTCTATGGGGATTTTAGAATTCAATATTGAACATGTTCACAACACACAAAAATATCACCACAGCTTTCGTATGTACAAAGTTGTACTATAATCTTTGTGCACTTATGATAGCCTTGGTGTCAAGTTGCATAACTGTCTGTGACCTCATTCACAAAAATATCTGTATGCAAGAATAACAGCTTTTACAGTGTAATGTTCTAAGTGCTGGTGTTACGATGAATTGAGGCTCGTATCTTGTGTGTTTAATATATCTTGTGCAGGAGTATGCCACCAAAAAGAGGATAGCCATCAAAACCATCCAACAGGAGTACCTAGACCAGGCCATTCTGCAGGGAGGCCTGGACGAGGACCAAGCGAGGGCGCTGCTGCAGGAACACCACCAGAGCATGGCCACGGTGGAGCGGCTCATGGATGAGGAGATGTCGAGGCAGCGCATGGCATTGGAAGAGAAGCTGAACAAGCGCAAACTGCTCGCAAAAGTCACGGTAAAGACCTGATGTTTGTACATATTATTTTGTTCATCACCTGATCATGATGTGAAAATGGATGACAAAATTTAGAAACTCTTTGTACAAGATGAAAGAATCTTTGATGGGAGAAAGTGTAGATTGTACGTATACTAAAGTGTTTTGCCTGGGTGGTCTCATTAGTATCAGTCAGCTTTGCTCTTTTCCAAGGTCCTGTTTTGATTAACCCAGCATTATCATACATACATTTGTATATACATGTACACCTCTGCAAAATGGGATTTTGTGAGTATAAAAGGTCATTCAACACAAGCAAGGATTTGAACTTGGAGTCTCTCATATTAGCGTCAGAGCTTTCCCTACTGTCTCTGATTGCTTCCTTGTTTGTTTGGTTGGGTTTTTTTTCTTTCCTTTTTGATTATCATCTTTTCTTCTGCCATGTTTTTGATCAAAATAATGTCATGCATTTGATTTGAACCAGGAATCTCAAGAGGAGTACCACCGGAGAATGCTGAACACGATGGCAGGACAGACGATAACGGCTGTCAACGAATTAGAGAACAGTGAGCAGCTCAGTGGGGAGGAGGCCAAGGCACAAGTCGAGCGGCTGATGAAGGACGTCCACATCATCAAGGACCAGTATGAGCGGGAGAGGAGCAAGCAGGAAGAGGCACTCCACAAACGGCTGAGTGAGCGGAAGAAGAAGAGGATGATGGAGAAGGTGAGTCAAGGAGGAGGATTAGTGGATGGAAGGGTTTGGAAAGGTAGAGGGGTAGGAGGAAGATTATTGGAAGGAAGGGTTTGGAAAGGTAGAGGGGTAGGAGGAAGATTATTGGAAGGAAGGGTTTGGAAAGGTAGAGGGGTAGGAGGAAGATTATTGGAAGGAAGGGTTTGGAAAGGTAGAGTGGAAAAGAGGAAGATTATTGGATAGAAGGGTTTGGAAGGTAGAATGGAAAGGAGGATTATTGGATAGATGGGTTTGGGAAGGTAAAAAGGGAAGGAGGGGAATTATTGGATAGAAGGGTTTGGTAAGGTAGAAGAGGAAGGAGGTTTAATCATTAAGTAGGACTCTCACTTAAACATTTAGTCAAGTAGGTTTTGTGTGGACACTCTTCATAGTTTAAGGGGTAAGCTCTTATCACCGATGATTAGTCTGCATGTGAACTTATCTATAGAGATAGAAGATTGTCATGGAACATATCCCAAGGAGATGAGGTAACAGAAAATAAGTGTGAAAGGTTTATGTCATCTCTTAGGGATCGAGAGATGGAGAGATTGAAGAGAAATTGACAATAAAGATGATGTGGAGAGAGTAACATAAGGTTGGATAGACTTGAAGATATGGAGGTAAGACTGAAGAGAGAAACACAATTAAGAAATTAAGTAATAGGAAATGATAGATTTGGACTGAAATCACCATAGTGAGACTTGGTGGGATTACAAAATAAAGTTATACGAAGAGTTAAAAGAGACAGTGTGTGGGTTGAAAAGAAGTTGTACTACATGTGAACAGTGTGCATATGAACTAAATTTTTAAATGTTGCTTTCATTTATGCAGGAAAAGGAGCACAAGCAGGATCTGGCGGAATTTGAGAAAGAGAAGAAAGCCTTGGTCGAAACTGGAGACTTAGGTAAAGAAAGACAAAGCAAAACTTCAAATAATATCAACACAGTATCTCGACTATATAGACCTGCTGAAAGAGATAGGCTCTCCAGATCTGGAGAGATGTTGTATGTTTGACCAACGAGTAATATATATTGCCTCTTAGTAGTGCAGAGACTGCCAATTTTATTCAGTTGACAAGCTGTCTGTTTTGAGCCAGTTATGTCAGTGATCATGACAAGTTGAGAGTTGATTATATCATAGTAAACTTGACATAAATGTGTTATTGCAATAGAAATATTGAGCAGCATTACTGAAAACTTCTGTAATATTAGACCAGATAATTTTTTTCCTCTAGGAACAAATTAATATATAAATTTTTATTTCATGTAAATTGTTACAGTCATAAATCATGGGCCAAACACAAGTAATGAGTGGTGGATTTTTTCAACAAGTGTCATTCATAACCGTTCACACTAAACATAATGGGAAGTAAGTGGTAAGCAGGTTGAACTTCCGGGTTATTTCCCAAATATCGAAGTGCACATTTTTGTTTGTTTGTTGTAGCCCCAGAAGAGTACATGGAAGCCCGATGCGACCTCCTCGCATCCCAACGTGTTGATGTGGCAGACATTGACAAGGAGTATGATGAGGATGCCCGGCAGGAGTTGGAGAAACTCCGGGAAGAGATGGTGGTCAAGGTCCGCTCTCAGATCAAAGATGTCCGCCAGAAAATCCATGGTGACCTCCAGAACAAAGGTCAGCTTGTCATGTCAGCACTTTGCTAAAAATGTAGGATATGATTAGCATGTACGCACAGCATGGAAGATATATTTTACGTTGAGTGAAAATGATCTTAAACATACTCATTTAAGGTTAGCTCTCCATTTTCTAAACAGATCAAGTTTGCAAACCTGTGCATGAAGTATGTCTGTATGTATATGCGTGTATGATTATGAAGAAACTGATGGCATTTACAGGACCATTGATTGTCAAAACTTGATACCAAGTATCAAAGTGAAATGCTTAGCATTACTGTGGTGATATTTGCCACGGCAGTACAATCTGGCACACTGAAAAGATGGCAACAGTCTAGAAGATTTTCTGTAAGTGCTTTAGATCAGAGATTTTATTTCAGGCAAAGACTAGTGCATCACATAGTAAATGATTTTTCTGTTCAGTTCAAATCATGGAAATATTGATATCTGATAAGATCAATTGAATCAAAGTGATTGCTAGTGGGATATACAGTGAACCTTGCATCAAACTGGACCTCTCTTTCAACATCAAGTTTGTAATGTTCAGTCGTGCTTAAAGGTCCTGTTTACCTTTGGGAGCAGTGATTTAAGAAAAAAAGAATGTTCAAGATCACTTTTGATGAATATGTGTAGGTCAGTTGTATCACAAAACATCCTACCGTATAACATTTTTGCAATGAAGCCTAAAATATAAGGAGATATCACTATTTTTCTCATTAAACCATAACTGTAGACGGTTTAGTCTGGAAACATTTCATATAACTATTGTTTACATTGGTATGTTTAACAATACTTGACATCAATTATACTGGTTCAAACTTTTACATTGGTCGTTTCTACCCCTAACTTAATTTTAGAACTATTTTGAAGCACTAAATCTGGGTTTTTGTTTCATCTGCAAATGGTAAATTATGCCTTTGAAGAGTCAGAAAAGATTTGCTATTGCAAATGATTGACAAATTGCCCTACATCGACGTAAATAAGCACTGAATTGATCAGTGTTTTAGTAGTAGCCATGATAAAAAATCATGGGCGTACATACTCGAGCAGGATTCGAACCCACGACCTCCTGATCACCGGACAGGCGTCATCTCCACTAGACCACCGAGCTTTCGCCCGACAGCAAGTGTTGGTTCTAATCCTTATAGCATGCAGCGGGTACTGCTTTTGTTGTTCAAATTTATGAAGTTCTTTCGTCGAGATGTTTCCATTGCAAATGATTGACAAATTGCCCTACATCGACGTAAATAAGCACTGAATTGATCAGTGTTTTAGTAGTAGCCATGATAAAAAATAATGGGCGTACATACTCAAGCAGGATTCGAACCTACGCCTGTCCGGTGATCAGGAGGTTGTAGGTTCGAATCCTGCTCGAGTATGTATGCCCATGATTTTTTATCATGGCTTCTATTAAAACACTGATCAATTCAGTGCTTATTTACGTCTATGTAGGGCAATTTGTCAATCATTTGCAATGGAAACATCTCAACAAAAGAATTTCATAAATTTGAAGATTTGCTATTGTTTTCATGATGTGCTTACTATGCAGGTCTGACGGAGAAGCAGGCTCAGCAGATTGTGGAGCAGCATGAGAGAGATATGGAGGAACTGATGGAGGAGAGGGAGGAGCAGCGAAAAAAACAAGAAGCTGCCCTCAAGGTTGGTACCTGTAAATCACACCATACTTACATACATCACACAGGGTTGGTAGCTGTAGACCCTGCCGGGTAACGGTGTATGACACTAATTTACGATATCAAATGCCTCCCAGAGCAGTTAATGAATTGGTGCCAAAGTGTCATGTGTTGACCATGGTAAGGACTGTTCAGCCCATCATGAATATTCACATTTTGAATGTAGCAAACGTGAAGAGCTATCATCCCTCTTCCCCTTTTCTCCTCGCAGAAACGATTGGCAAAGCAACGCATGGAGCTGGCCCAGAGGAAACAGGAGGAGAGAGAGGAACGAGAACAGATCAGAGAACATGAGGAGAAAATGGTCGGGTAAGATACAAATTCTAACTAGGTAGTATTGATGGAGACAAAATTTATATCTGTTTAATAATCTCAGATTACAAAGATGTAGCTTTTAAGAATATTGCATTATACTGAATAGCAAGCTGTGATTTACTGGAGTGGTGTTTTGTCCATTTCCAACTTTTGTTTCGATAGAATTTTCCTATTTTTCTTGATAATTTTACCACACACATATGTGGGAATATAGCCCTTTCTTTCCTACTTTTGAGCCAGATCATCCCTATTTTTCAGTCAGAAAGTTTGGGAGGTCTGCTGTCTGTTATATATCAGTGGCATCCTCCCCATCTAGTATTTTTCTCCCCCATCCTGTAATCCGTCTCCATCTTTTTCTCCCTCGTTCCAGACGTCTCTTGGCCTCCCAGGTGGCCATGTCCGAGGAGGAGCGCCAGAGGATCCTGGCGGAGCACGAGCAGCATCTGGTTGCCATGGAGAACAGCCTGGCGTTGACCAAGCTCCGCCAGAGACGCCTCCTGGAGGAGAAGATGGCGACGAGAAAGAGCCGCCAGATGGAGCGGCTGGCAAAGAAGCAGGAGCAAGAGGCAAAGGTCGGTGCACTTTTGACTTATTCTGTGCACATTATGTAAAATGGGGACTCCTCTAATTGGTCTCTCTTATTTTCTTCTTCAGCTTATCACAACATAGAAACTCTTGATATTTGCAGTGTAAAAACCCAAGTAGTTCATTTTTATCCATGTGTTTATTTTGATGATATTAATAGGCCTCTTATAGTTACCTTTTTTATTTTTGATGAAAACAGTTCAATCATTAACCCTAAAAAGGCCAGGGGGGGGTTGAATCAACCCCCCCTCGACATTTTTCGCGACTTCTCCGCCGCGCGAAATTTTTTGACCGCGACGTTCGCTGACTTTTTACTTTCAAGTCTCGCGCATCTTTTGACACCATTTTCGCAAAAATCGTGCATACCGTTATGACGCTGCATAACGTTTTATACATGCCTGTCAGATCGAAAATGGCTCAAAAACGTGATTTTGTGTATAAAGTCTATGCAAATGGAGTTTTCTCTTCATATTCATAAAGATCTGATTATTTTCACTTTTATAGGCTGAAACTAATTAATTTTAGCATAATTATGCTTGATATAGGTTCTGTCATAAATTTTGTGGAAAAAAAAGGATAAAACAAAAGGTCGAAAAAACAAAGAAATACATAAGAAATTCATAAAACAATAAAATACATAAGAAATTGATTTTGATACCAATTTTTTTTTCAAGCACATTGTTAGGAATGCTACAAAGAATGTTTTCACCAAAAATTAGGATTCTAGGAGCTTTAATTTCTGATTAAGAGCAAAATGTATGATTTTATGCATATATTAGCATAATTAATTATTTGGATGAAAATTTCCATTTCTTTTTGTATAGCTTGGTAGATTATGCCGCAGGTAATGCTTGTGCCAAATTTCATGGCGATTGCGCGATCGACGGCCGAGATCTCAGGGGGGGTTGAATCAACCCCTCCCCGGCCACAGAACACCCAAAAAAGCCCGGCCTGGTTAGGGTTAATTGGGTCAGGTTTTTCAGTACATTCCTCATGCTAATCAAATTAATGTTCATTCCAGCTTTAAATCTACGTGCTGACTTTGAGGCTTAGCTGTAAGTGTATGGGCAACCACCTCCCATGGAACTTGCGAGTGATATCTGTATACATCTGTCTTCACTTTCACTCCTCCCTGCAGCGTAAGCAGCGAGAGAGGAAGCTGGACAGTGATGATGAGGAGGACTCCACCCAGTGCAGACTGAAGGAGATGATGCAGAAACACACGGAGGAGAAGATGGCAATGCTGGCTGAGACCAGCGGAGACAGGGACCAGCTGGAGGAGGAGATGGAAGCGGTAAATTGGAAGAAGTCACATACATTGTATCTTTGTGTCCAAATACATGTATATACATGAGAATATTGACTTCTCATTTTTATTGTCTGAATTCAGAGGTGCTCCTGCATTTAATGATATTTCATATGTCAGTGTTCTGCACTCTACTTGTTGTAGCCAATAATTTCATTATCTAATAAGTGCAATGTGGGAAAGGTATCTTAATGTTCTTGAATATTTTGCAGACTTTCAAACTATTTGTTACAAGTCAAGGAATTCGTACATGAATGTTATTAATCTAATTAGATACCTAAATTAGTGTGCTGAATGTTGTTTCTTTTGTATGCGATCATGACAGTATGACATTAGTTCAAGCTCACGTGATTGTAATATTTTGTTTCTGTATAACCAATACAGAAAACATCTCAGATGAAAGAAGACAACAGCTTAATGAAAAATCTGATAATCACTTTTCCCTCTAATGAATTTTGTTTAAACAGGTGCGATCTGAGATGCTCCATGAGCGAGCCAATGCTCTGAAGGAGCAGGAGGACCGACTGGGGGCAGTCATGGCCCAACTACAGATGGAGAAAGCCAGAGAGGTGAGAGATGGGGGCAGGATGTGGGAGGGGAAGGTGTGATAGGAGGGACACCATGAAATCTTTCCTATACTTTGTGTTATATCCACATCCCAGGGCAACTTTCAAAGTCATTGCATGTCATACCATGTGCATAACCATTGGAGGCATTTATCGGTAACTATGGGCATTCATACTTTGGCTGGACTCTAAACAACAACCTCCAGAATGCATATCCGCTGGACTACTGATCTTCCGCACAACAGCCGGTGATGATTTTGATCCCTTAAAGTAGAGGGTACAGCTGTACTTTTTATTTACATCGATGAATGGCATTTTGTCAGTCAGTTTCAATCAAAGAACTCGACATAAGAATCATCCATTTGATTAAAATAGATCAGACAGCAAAATAGATGGTAACTTTATATTTTTGCTACCAGTCTGTAACTATAATCATGATTCTGCATGTGTTTACATGTTGCATGTAATTTTTTTTTTTTTTTTTCACTGAAAACCACTAGTTGGCCACCATAGAGGAACAGCATAAGGCCCTTCTGCAGCTCAAGATGAACATGCTGGATGAGCTGACTGAGAAAGGGATCATGAAGAATGCTCAGTGCAAGAAGGTCATTGAAACACACCAGAAGGTGAGATAACTGTCAGAAATTTTCATCATACTCTTGGACGTAGGAAAATAGGAGAAGGTGACATGCTGTCAGCTCTGTTGAAGAAAAAGCAAGCAAACAAACCATCTTTTATATCAGTTTTTCTGTCAGTTTGACAGTAGGCTATAATTCTAATGTAATGAATTACTATTAAGACACCTAATTCTTAGATAGGCGTAGATGCAGAAGAAACTTTATCAGTTTTGTCAGTTTTGGTTAAGAAAAGTACTTTTTGTTTTATGGTGGATATCCTAAACTGCTCCATGAAATCATCCAAATTACATTTCATTCAAATTGTATTCATAGTTTAATATTCATAATATTGTACTTGTAAGCATGGGTACTGTAACCTTTGTGATATGCTACAGTGAAAATATTCTTGTTTTATAAAAAATTCTCAAGAGTGCGTGTTGTTTCCCAGTTTTGTGAAAATGTTACTTCAAATGAACATGGTATGCCAGGTTATAAATGGTATAAGATTATGGCATGGACTACACACATCTTGCCAAGATATGTTTCAAACAGGGTGATTGCGCAGTGATGGATGAGGCCAAATCATACAATTTAAAACCCCCTCGTTTGTATACTCGTCACAGCAAATGGAGGCAGTGGAGCAGAAGTTAAGAAAGCAGAGGGCCAAGGCCGAGGCAGAGACCAAGAGGAGGCTGAAGGAGAAGGCAGCAGAGAGGGAGCGGGCCTTGGCCCAGAGACAGGAGGAGGAGATGGCCCAGCTCTTGGAGCGAGAGAAGAGCGGCACGGCGGCGAGACTCAAGCGCATCGCCCTCAAGCACAAACACATGGTGCAGATGGAGGAGTTTAGGTGAGAATTGAAGAAGGAGAGAGATGGGAAATTGCTTCATAAATGTACATATCAAGCATTTTCCATGCTAGGGCAAAAATAATGATTCAAATCTTTGAAAGGATTAAATGCATGAAGGGCAATGTGTCTCTGATATCTTTTAAATTACCCACCAATGTGCTAACTTTATAGACAATTTCTTCTTTTTTTTCAGATATGCTCACTAATGTATGAATTTTTCTAAAGTTCTGTGTTTTAGGGGAGTTGGATGTGGCTAAAATTTGAACTGAACCATGTGCTCTGCAGCTGTGTTCTGTACCAGAAGGAGCAAATTGTGTGCCAATGTGTAACTGTCATTCACTTCAGTTCAGTGTAGTCTAACAAGTCTTGTTGTGCTGTTACACATTGAATTTCCTTCAGGAATAAGTTGGAGATCGAGATGACCCAGTCCCTCGAGGAGCTTCGCAGACAGTCTGAGGTCATGAAGATGAAGCAGCAGCAGGAACAGGTATGGACGATGATGATGATGATGATGATGATGATGATTGTAATAATGACATACTTCGATAGTGTTTTAAGAGCTCTTTCGCTATAATGTAATCATCATTCTTGGTGATTTTTTAACACGGGAGCCTTAGGCCCTTCTGCCAGACAGACGACGATACTCTACTGTGCTGCAAAAGCTCCTGAATACTATTTTTCTGCACTGTCCTAAATGATTTTAATAGATGAATATTAAATGAATATCATTTGCATAAAACATATCAATCTTCTGTACTAATTTGCTCAACGAAAGTCCTCATTTAGTCCTCGTTAATGGCATCTGTAAATTGATGTATCAAATGAATTCTGAATATCTTGTAGTAATTTCATATTTTATTCCTTCTTCCTGCTTATAACCACAGACAGTTTTTACCAAACACCGTGTCACTTTTCAGGATAGTCCTCATTGTAGATCGGCATGTGTTTTTGCAATGGCAATCCATTTCGCCAGTTCATCTGACAAAGTCACTAAAATGCTGGCAAGGGACTGGTCACTTCTAATTCTAATTTCACGCTCTGTCCGTTTGCCCCCAGGAGCTAGACTTCCTGTCTGCCCTGGTCAAGGTTGGCAACTACGAGAGGTCAGAGCTGGTCAACATCCTCCACCTGCTCTTCCCGGCCAGGTCACACGACCAGGTCAACGCCATGCTGACCAAGCTGTATGCCAAGGTGGACGAAGAGAAGGACAATGGGGACTCCAATGATGGCACGCCGGTCAAAAAGGAAGGGTCAGTCAATAGAATCATACATTTCATTTCATTTTCCATGTCTCAGATGTTAGTGAAATGCTCACTATTTAGTCTTGCTAATAGAGGATTTGTAAAAAACTGCAACTATATGATTATATTTACATCATTTAGGACCTTTTGTTTATTTTGTTATTATTCTATGTTTGTATGGAAATTATAATGTTGAAAATGTATATATATATACTTATTGCCATATGCATAGTAAAGTGAACTAGATTTCTACATTTGCATGGCTCGGAGGGCTTACTTATAATGCTAATTGCAAAATATGTTCAATTTGCCCTTTTGAAGGTATAATTTGATGAGTCATTCAGAATGACTACACTTGAAAGTAGTTGCATTGCAGACATGCTGTAATAAAAATATCAAATTATTAATGCCTAGAAGAAGATGTAGAATTACATCCCAGTGTAGAATTCTTCCTCATTGCATTTTACTTCCTTCCCTCCTACCCCCTGCTTCAATTTCACCCACAATCTCACAACCCATTTCTCATTTAATCCCTTGTGATGATTTAACTGTGTTCCTAATGAAGTGTTTGTGTTTCTTTTTTTCATCTTGTTTAATTTCTTGTGAATTATGATATTCATGAACGGCAAACTTGAGTGTCACTTATGTTAATTTTCACACTAATGATATACTCTCAAATTAACTTTTCTGTCTCTTATTGAAATATTTATTTCTTGGTGGTGTGTGTCTATCATTTTATCTTAATAATTCTTCATCATGTATGTATTTGTTCTGGTATGACACTCTATCTGCTATTTGATTCCTTGATACGTTTGTAATAATCTCTAATTTGCTGATACTAACTACTTTGTCTTTCATAACCGTGAAAGTGCAAATATTTCACCTAAATTCATATAAAACTGATGTGACATTTCTTGTTGTAACCTACCAAATGCTTCTAACAAACTTGGCAATGCACTGAACCCATGTAATGTGATGCCAACACTTTAATGTCTATGGACACACAAAACAACAAACATCTGCAATGAAAAAAAAAAAAAAAAATCCAACATACATCTTTGCCGAACTGGTTGCTCTGCTGTTTGTATGTGATGAGGATCCACTAATTGTGCTGTCTGCAATCATGCCATTTTGTTACTGTCATATGTTTTCCCTGCTGTAATGGGGGTTGCACTTGTTCTGGTTTTGTAATATCTGTATTTGGCAACACACTGTGGATCTATAGGGACCTTTTCCTGAAAATTTTACAGGGTATCAACGGGAGACGAGAAGAAGGGGCCACGACTGGAGGACAAAGTGAAGGACGCCATCTTGGGGAAGATCCAGGAGAGGACCAGCAGGTACGTCACCAAATGAGCAGAGACTCCAACTCTCCCGTTTTCGACGGGAGATCTCCCGCCGAAAACCATTTTTTGCAAAATCTCCCGTTCTCCCGCTTGAGATTTAATTTCTCCCGCCCTGGCTCTGTGTCTCCCGTTGGAAAGGATTTCTTACTTATTGCTATCGTATGTTGAAAAAATAAGCCTTAGATAGCACTAGAGAGCATCTAGAAACCTTGTAGGAACTTCGTGCTTCGTACACATCAAAATGGAGTCTCCCGTTTGCTAGGGTTTTCAGGCGGGAGAATCTCCAGATCAGAAGGTGCTTTGGGTGGGAGTCTCTGAATTAGTCACTTTGTAAACTTGAAAAAAAATAGGAATTAAGATGCGATTCCATCAGAATTCAGAATTGAAAATTCCATATTGCCAAACTGATGCTCTTAACGATTGCGCTACAGACAGCCCTAGTCCAGTGTTCGCTCCAGAAACCTCTTAATTCTCAATGCTGCTGTGGCTAGAAGCTTACACAAACCTGACATTACCCAAAGGATAGAAATCAACTCAGAGATAAATGTGAGGGATCAATGAAGTGATGCAGCTTTTTGAATAGATATAATAAATGCATACCGAGGGGCAATGACCAGAAATGTATGAATGAAAAATAGAGCAATGAAAATGGGATCCCATCTTGATTCAAACCCATGACTCCTGGATTGCCAAACCGGTGCTCTTACCAACTGAGCTATGAAAAGCCCTAGTACAGAATTCATCCCAGAAACCCCATATTTTTTCAAAGCTCATGTGGCCAGGAGCTTACATAAATCTGACATAATCCGAAGAATAGAAATCAACTCGGGGATGAATGTAAACTTGATAGACAGCAATTGTTTGTGTCTGTATGGGCAGCTATGTTGGGAATAGTGTGTGTGCCTGTGTGCATGAATGCATGCAAATGTGGATATGTGTCTGTGTATTAAGAAAGGGAAATTCATCCCAAAATATGTAGATACGATTTGTTCAGAAATGTTAGAAGAACATGTCGATGAATTCATTATCAACTTCAAAGTTATGAATTTTTAAAAATGTTTTTGTTAAATCCATGTATTGTGATTGCCACATGAAAAGCCTTCAACAGTTTGCAATGTTGCAGAAGAAAAAGAATGATATAAAGAAATTATAAAAGAATTCCACATATCTTAATTTGTCTAGTAAAATTAAAGAACACTTTATTTGCCTCTTTCTGGAGGCAAAGGGAATATTGTACCCTTAGAATATGTCAGTAACGAGTCAAGGGAATGAATGTTTATTTTTTATTGAATTTTGTGAAATTCCCCCTTTCAAAATCTCAGAACTTCACTAATATGTTCCACAAGTATCTCTTCATTCTCTGAATTCGCAAATACTGCAAAACCAGAAATATTTACATGCATTTTGAGTTTACAAATTTCGCGAGAGCCAAAATTCACAAAATTAAGATGCACACGAAAGTTCTTGTCTACACTATATGCATTTAAATGTCAGAGGCAATTAGTGAATGTTGTAGCTCCTAAAAATGTCCCCAAAAACTTGACTTATTAATGATATTGTTGATGAGGCATATTTTGCAGGTAATAATTGAGAGATCTGGTACAACTGGAAAGCACCAACCCATATGACAGATAGATGCAATGTAGATGGGCACAATTCAAGCTTCCCATTTTACAGTTTATACTCCTGCATGATAATAAACAGAGAAATGAGATGAGGATCATAACTATGAGTGTCTTTATCTGATTTGTCTACCACCAAAGCCTGACCAAGAAGAGCAAAAAGAAGAAGAGTAAAAAACTTGCCCCTCTGCGCTCATCCGACCACGCCCATGGCGACGGTGACCTCGGCAGTTCCATGCGGGGTGGGGCCCCACCGCCCCTCCCGGGCATCAGACCAGACCCAGAGGGGGGAACGGCCACGCCCGACGACAGCTCCGACCCCAACACTCCCGTCAGACGTAGGAAGGGAGGATATGATGATGAGGAAGAGGACAGTGAGGAAGGAGAGGATGGAGATCAGACAGGGTATTTGAAGAAGAAAGGCTCCCTGCCACCTGTTAGAAAGGGCAGGAAGGCTAATAATGCATATTATTAACCCGTTGAGGACGGACTGATTTTGCTACAACACATATTTCCCATAGACACTTGCCCAAGTATGCTTGGGATTCGTCCTCAATGGGTTGAAGTATGTGTTGAGCAAAATGTGATGGCTCAGAATCAGAAACTCTTAAACTTTTCTGACTGAGCTGTACGATTATGTTTGCATCCATTAAGTAATACAAATCTTTTCTTGAATTATGCTGTCAGTACCAAGAGATAAATGAACAAACATCACCATGCTAATAAACCAATTCCTCCATGGTTTATCTTAACACATACTGAGTATGATTAATCTGCCCAGCTACAGAATCCACCGTATTTGAAGCATTTAGCATTCATTCCAAAACGTATTTTCTCAATATCTTCCTATTTACACTCTATCAGTGACTCTTGGTAACATACCATAGGACATACAGCACAGATTTTTCAACCTGGTAACATTTTCCAGCAGTGCCTTTAATGTCTTAAGAGTTATTAAGCATTCTAATAGACAAATTAACTCAATGATCTGGGCATTTCATGATTTCATTTCAGCTGTATTACTGCAGCTGTGCACAAGTTGCTTCTTTGCATCCAAGTTGACTTGAGTTGATTCCGCTATCATTCCAGGGAATTTTTTAACCTTTTGATCAGTACTTCCTTGTTGTATTCCTGCAAAAAAAAAGTGGACCACAGCTGCAATCTTTCGCCTTGTATTGGCAAAACATGATGTTTAGACTGAATGTCTGCATTATTTTATACTGGGTGAAGGACTTTGAATTTGTATCTTGTTTTATATTCATCTTTCATAATTGAACAGGGATAGTTGTTAAAGCATTAGCTTTATCATGTGGTACTACTATAGTCTTTCCAAAAATGTGGTACAACCAATAACCTCACAATAGAGTGCATAATCTGAAACATTCTGTTTCCAATATTTATCCCTTATGACTCAGGCAAGCTTCGTGAGAATGACGAAGTTATAGTTTAGCATCCATGGTTAGTTTCAGGGTGTGTGATTTTTATTTTCAAATTTTACTAGATATGAAGGCCAAATATGATTGTAAAAGCGGTAAATGGTTAGATATATAAGACTTATTTGAGATATTTCATTTGATATGACTTTCATGCATGCCAGATTTATAATCTCCACTTGTGACACTTGTGTGGGAAATTATGATGCCACGTCTGCATTTTTCTTTGTTTGTGTTTTGTTGTTTTGTTAGAATGTGATTTGTGTGCAACAAATGAACATGTAGAGTTACCATTGTCGTGTGCAAGTACTGAAATATATTCTAGGTGTGTTCAAATTGTTTTTCTAAGATGGATTTTTTTTTTATATTAAATATTTGGCACTAGATATAACCAAGCTTTTATCGGTTAATTTGCAGAAATTGCTGACATAAAAAATTCATGAACTATGCTATATGCAAGAGACACTTCATTCTAGCATCATATCTACCAAATATATGGATGACACTTATTTAATGCAGGGCATTAATACAAGCAAGAAACACACACAAATTAATGCACAATTGTATGTACTAGATCTAAAGGTCTTGTTATATCATGCTCTCAGTGCAAATATGTAAATTGATATTTCATGTTAAGAGCAGGGGAATGTATTTTTTTATGTTTATATTTTACTATTGATATAGGTACATTCAGCATACATTGTGACTGAATGCAAAATTTTTCATTCCACATTTTTGTATCAATTCTACCTAGAATGCACCATCCAACAAGTCACTTAATCATCATTTCAAATGCATCAAGGACATGCTAGTACAGCCAGTTTTATGCATTCCAGAATATGATGGCATTCCATTATGTACACTTGAATTAAATACTATAGATCTTTAAAGTGGTCCTATTCATATTTGTACATGTTTCCACTTTTTGTGTGGATTGTCTTTCGAGTGTCAACATGTTATTTATCATTTATGGACATTTTTATCAGTTGATACACTAAAGATTTTGAACAAACTCCCACTTTGAATATGTATTGTCAGTGTAATGTGTACAAAGGCTTGTATGTATATATATATATATATATGGAACAATTCTGTATAAATTTGAACAAAAATTTTACTATTTTCTCCATTATTTTTGTGGCATAGATATCTTTGATGTGCAATCTTTTAACACAAGACTTTTAGTATATTTTATGTCTTTAGTATGGAATATCCTAAATGCAAGAATGTAGCTCTAGGTACTTTGATATTTGTCTGTGTGTTGAAATCAAGGTGCACACTGAGTTTTGTCTTTTATCAAAAAATGATCACCAAAAATGAGAGAAAATCAATGTATATGTTGATACAGTATATATGTTAAATGGTCTCCCATTGACCAACAAACAAATTGCTGAATTTCCTTTTATGCCTCAAGTCCAATGGACATGCACATACCCTTTGTATCAATTTTTGGTGTATTTCTGTACTCTTGTAGCCCCTAATGATGACGTTCTGCAAGAAAAAGCATTATATTTGCTAATTTAATGATCAGATCTTAATTTTCATAACATTTTGCTACAATATCTACATAATATCTACCTATGTATTGATATCAGTGATTGCTATGAATTTACATGAGTTAGCATTCCTCACAGTAAATGAAACTGTGATAATTGCAATTCATTCTTTGTTTAGAAGAAAAGTTGAATCTGTAACCCTCAAATACTCATGCACATGGGATGTAAGGTATACATTTTCCGCAACTTATACAGATAATTATTGTAGGGGTCAATGCTGCCTGTTAATGGGAGACCATTTGTGTTTAAAGTGTTAATGCAACTCCTATATTTCAGGTTGAGAATGATGTATGTTTAGTTCTATCAAATAATCATTCCGACGGCATATTTCATCATCATCATGATGTATAAACGATATATTTTGATGATTAGTTATCCAATGGATTGGTTAAAAAGAAAATTGCAACAGGACCAAATCAGTCATCCATTCTGCTGAATTGTAAGTGTCATTTAGACCCAGGTCTGTCATCATTTCATTGATGGAATAAGTCTACATTTTAGCTGTACCCCTCTCCTGTTCTGATGAGTAACTTTTATAGGGAATCATGGAACAAAATTGGACAGCAGAGTTCAGATACTAGCAGCATGTTCGAAACCAATGTACTTTTTATGGACAGATACCAGTACCTTCCGTTTTGTTGGTTGGTATAAAGCCTCATCTATTTATAGATCAATTGTCAGGTACCTACCCTCGTTTTGGATAGATATGATATATATTTAGTTGTGCGAGATGGCATATTCTTTTTCCCTTTATCTGAGGCCCATGTCAAGTTAATAAACTCTTAAGGTAGAATATATTTTTCCCTTTCCCGTGTTGTGTACAAGGCGTGCTCAGCAATTGTCTTAAAAACTGGCATCCCAGGTACATTGCAATGCAATTTTTTTTTTACCCTCCTGTCTTTCATCTTTTCAATGTAAATGTCCAATGTGTGTCAAACAAATTTACCTCTGCATTGCCGCAATTCAGATGTATTATGTGTGAAAATATTAAATTGTCACCATTTGTATAGACTGTATTTTCTAGAAAATAAATCTTGAAACTGATTTATTTTGTTAGAATGGTAACTTCTAATTCTGCTTTGAGATGAGAAGAGAAAGAGATGAAAATTGACCTTGACAATTCATGGACATTAAGGTCTGTGAATGCTGTTTGCCGAGCATACTACCAATAACCTCAAGAAAATATTACAATTGATAGTCATGAACAAATATACATACACAGTGTATATATATATATATATATATATATATATATATATAGATATATATAGATATACATGACCATGCATCACAAAACCAACAAAAGTCACATGCCCTGATCTTACGTGAAGCCTCAAAATAGGTGAAATGGGTGACTCTTGAGTTTTTCATATTTTCTGATAAAGAAATTCTACATTATTCTAAAGTTTGGGATCATAAAACCAATGTGAAGTTGTTTTGTTTAGAGTCTGCTCTTTCAGAATCTGTCCTAAAACTAAAAATCCATATCAGCCGACTTTTTGTCAGTTTTGTGGTGCAGGGTCTCACACACACACACACACACACACACGCATACACACACACACACATACACACACACACATATATATATATATATATATACTCACACACAATGTGTGTACATACAAACATCTAATACATACATCAGAAAGATGGTCAATAAAGAGTGTGACATGATAATGCCATAATCTCTCTCTCGAGAATCATTCACATTGTGATGTAACGTACTAGACGAAAATGACCAGGCATTCCACACCAATGTTCCCTAAAAATGGGTCAATGAACTTTTACTTGTCCATAAGATCTTGCAAGTAAACAGAAGTACATGACTGGGAGCAAATGACCTGGAGAGCTGAGGTATCAAAAATGACTGTAAGTCTGTTTTGCCGTGAAGGCACACAAGAAATGCATTCATAACATTGGAACCTGTCTCCAACTTCACCTACCTACAAAAGTAGCTGGACTCAACTACACCTGTATGTGTTTCACATTGGTATGTTGTAGTAGAAAGAAAATAAATCAATCATGAGAAATGGCTCCTCTATCTTGTGGTTACTCAACCAATATATCTTGCTAAAATATTTCTACCTGCATGCCTAAAAGAGACATTGGGAAATATTCATCATTTGCAAACTTTCCTCCAGTGCACGATAATACTACTAAAATAAATTCAAAATTTCGTTGTATCTTAAATCTACAGGGAAATAGGGTGCCTAATTTGTTGTGCAGAAACCTGGACCAAAATGTTGTTTTTTAGATAGCAAACTTGCTTCCACTTAGGATGAGCTCACTGATGTTGAATAAATGACCCACATGGGGCATCACATAATTGTAACTGCACTCAGAATCAACATCCAACAAACGAAACATGTGGCATAATTCAGAGTGAGTCAGCTGTTATAAATGCTCAAGTAGATTCAGCTTTACTCAGATTGGGTGTACTTTGTTGTGTACTTACAGCTCTGTGTGTGTGGTGGGGGCAGGGGGAATAAGGAGTAAGGCAGTTTCTCCTCTAGACCCCTTCCTGTCAAACACAAAGCAAATGTCTATCACGCAATATGTTCAAAAGTCGTAAATACACCGTCTTGTATCATCATAGTGAACACATATATGTATGATTGACAATATATACAAAAGGCCATTACAAATTTCTCATAATTTCATTATCTACTAGTTATCCTACACACTTTTTATTTACAATATATCTATATATTGCCAAAATGACATAGGAACAAAATGAAAGGGTCTAAACAGACAAGTTTCATATCAATATTACAGCTCACTGAACCATCAAACCCAAACCACATCAAGTAACAGAAGTACATTATTGCAAGCTAAGGATGAAATCAAACTTACAAAGCATCCATTTTTTACATGCTGGTGAAGAGATTTACACTGAAAATCTTACAAATTTGTGAAAGATGTACAGCATTTCCTGAACAGGGCAAATTTTGTAATAGTTATGTCATATCTTTTGTCTAGCAGGATGGGTGTGCAATCATAATCATCACACAACATACAATGCATATGATATTCTAGATATGACATAGAAACGTAACAGAAATCATTCCATGTTGTATTCAATACACTATAATTGTTATTTACACTGTTTTTAAGAATGTTTTAGAACTATGCAACAGACAGCCATCACATGATATGCGGCTTCACAATCTTTTTCTTAATTTAGCAGCACAAAGGGACAGACAGAGTTCACATGCCAAAATATTACTCTTTTAATCATTTCACTGCACTGCATGATTGCTTTTCCATCTGAAAAATTCTCAAACCTAAGTAGATTTTACAACAGCAGAAAATGTGATCAAATTCCAATGACAATGCATGAATCCCAAAGACTAGAAATTCTACGCGAGAAAAAAATACTACAGTATCTAATCATGCAAATTGTGAAGAAAAATGAAGAAAAAAAAAAGAAGAAATGTGCCAAATTACAGGCAACTTTCATATGCAGCCAGGTTGCATAATGCTCCCAGCTAACACAGCTGCACAGTTGGATGTGCAGTAGCAGGTATGAAATACAAAGATGACTGTACATTCCCGCATTGTATCCCATGCAAATATCTAGTGTGTTGTCACATTGCAAGCTTTATTAGCTATGCAGAGCAACTTGTCTCAACAAATGCTAGTGAGAATGTATATTCCTGTATGCATTTAAAAGTAAAACCAAGGTCCTAGGATTGTCTCACTTCAATTTTGCTAACTTTAGTTGAGTGATAACAACTTTTGATGGCAAAAAAAATAGAAAGCGGGAAAGTTGTGGAACTTGGATAGATTGGACAAATGTTAATATAATTGAAAAAAAAATAGAAGGGAGGAAAAGACAGAAATGAGGAAAAAGAAAGAATGATAGTATCCTAATTCACATCATTTCAAATATAAATAAACAATTTTATCATTAGATATCATATGACACATATAACAATCAAGCCACTGCATAATGCTTGTACACATATCAGCGATTTTCTGTTGTTGCTCTCTTCAAACCCCTTGAGACACTTGAAGAGATTGGTGATTTCGCTGCAAATCATGTGGATTCGAGGTGCTTATCGTTTAATTTATCATTTTTGCAGCAAGTAACATTGGTGTAGTCACAGAGATTACAAGCTGCTTTTTCTTCCTCACCATTAAAAGAGCGATGCTGCAACTAAATATCATTTGGTGCAGTACTAAACGCCATAAGAGCCTGTGCAAAGGGGTTACGGCCCCACATACACAAGGGTGTATGTCACTCGACATACATTATGTCTTGAGGTTTACATGTGTTCCGTGAATTTTGTGAACAAGACTTCACCAAAAAAAAAAAACAATAAACATACCACCTGCAGTGAAAATTGATATGAATTGGCACGAAATACACATGGAACAACCGTAGACAATTCTCAGTGACCACCAAAGAAAATATCAATCCAACATGCACAGAAGTCATACAAAGGGAGGAAAAATTCTAAATGGCATACCTAACATTAAACAGCTGATACTTCAAAAACAAACAACAGAGACAGAGCAATGATTATCACTGAAATAAAAATGCAACAATAAACCCGACATGAAATGAAAGGAATAAACAACTTATAAAACAAGGACAGGTTGTATCTTCTAGTGCCCTCCATTTCTATTCTCTTGCCAGTCTTACACACAAGACATACCACATTGCTGGTTACACTCTTTTTGTGTGTACTGTAACTAAGCTTTCCCCTCTCAAGTTGTCCTATACACATGTATATTATATAACATGCTGCATCAATCTTGCATTCATCTCGAGGAAAATCTGTGGATCCAACAGAAATACCTCTTTTATCTCTCCTTCTAATCTTAAAGAGACACAACAAGGTGCACAAATATCTAGGCATTAATGTCTTTGAACCTGGTATCAATCAAAGAACCTTTCTACCCAATTATCCATGAAACTAAACTCTCCAAGTAAAGTGTACAATTCTTCACAATGTAGTGTTATCTACGTGTTTAAAATTGCTTTATCACATATTTCCTTCAATGTCAACAACAACAACAACAAATAAACCTTACATTTTGCTTCCAGCTTATTGAATCTAATGCTTGACTAAGGCCTGATAGTTACTCCTTGCAGATTCCACTACTAATTATTTTCTCACACCAGGCAAGATGACAACTGACAGCAATATTTTCATTTTTTTCTTATCCCATTTCTTTCCTTTCTTTCTTCTTCCTTTAAATTTCTTTCTTTATTCCTTCCTTCATTCCGTTCCTGGAGAGTGATAGGAGGGAAAAAGAAGGAGGGCATTAGATGATATCAAGTGACACACAACATGATAAATTAACGAAGACACAGGAAATAATGTCACTGGGCTGACTATACTAGCTTCTTGGCCTCAAAGAATCCCTTCAGATGCCTCATCTGCCAGAAGCCAGTGACCAGAAGGATGACCGTCTGACCAATTGACCACCACAAGACCCGCTGGTTGGTGCTCTCACTCGTCTGCCGGAATCGCTCCTCCCGATACTGGACGAACAGATAGAGGACGAGAGAAAGAGAGAATGACAAAAGAGTTCATCACGGAATTGCATAACAGGGGAATTCTTCAAGAAACTACCACTGGGTACGTAATATGATGCGACAGAAAAAGCTACAACTTAACGAATAGTTCACATTCCCTTAACTTGTTCCTGACATATGTTCTGGGTAATATAATACCCCCTGCCTTATGAAGGCGATAAGTCACATGCTCTTTTTTATGCACGAAAGATGTAAAAAATGATATTCTTTTCATGTTTTTTTCATATTGTTCCACTTCTGTGACATCACACTAAGTGAAACATCTTGCCAAATGTAACAATTTATTGAATTCACAAATGATGTTCAAATAAAGAATGAACGTTCGTAAGGTCACTAGAATGGCCCATCAATTTACATCTGGGGAAGCATCCATTTCACTGTACACATTTAATGCATTTCGAAACCTCTTTCCTCCAATATCACCAAATACTAGGCTTGAAAGAACATTTTGTTGCTGTCAGGTGGACATGCTGGCAAGCACCAATTCTAGGGATTGCATCATGAACAATCATTACATCACAAATGCTTACCTATTAGTGAATTTAGAATCAACATTGCCTGCTACCACAAATGACCTTTTGTGCTCAGACGCAAAGGGGAGCTACAAACTGACTTATACCTCTGTCGATTTTACTGAATCCATATGAATCTTTGGCAAAGAGCCTTTTAAACACTCCCAAGAGATACTGTGCCTGTTGATAAGGCCCTCATGTGGGGTCTAGGACAATTACCCCATGGGCAATTACCCCGGACCCTCCCCCTGGCCCTAATCCTAATCCTGAACCTAATCCTAACCCTAACCCAAACTCCTAACCCGAAACCTAACCCTAATCTTTATTCTAACCTTACCACTAACCAGTATTTAGCCGGGGGGTAATTGCCCGGATACGCTCATGTGCACTCACCCTCTGGTAATTTTGTTCCTTCTTGACTTGCTCCACCTGATCCAGAAGCTGTCTCACCCTCAGCTGTAACTCTGTCAGTTTGTCCTTCTCAGCGATCTCTTTGTAGTCATTGGCATGCTCTCCCACCTCTATGTCCAGGTGGATACGCTACAGTTTGGAAGCAATATGAAAAGTGGGATCATTTGATTGAAGTATGTTGGTGTCTGTTTGCATCTTCTCTGTCTTCTTAGCATTTGCAAATCTACAATGTCTTACATCACATCATGACACACAAAAGCAAAAGAAATACAGTAAACCTTACTGTATGTGACCTCACATATAAAGTCAAATAATTGCCTTAGTTGAATAACGGCCTAGGTCAAAGGTCTTTTCAAGTCCTCTTCTCTTTACATTATATTGATTTTAATCCCTCATAAGTCAAATTTTCTCTAAGTCGAAGCTATTTCTTCAGTCCAAATAGATTCGACTTAGCAAGGTTGACTGTATCACAAACATGCAGTGTCCTATATCAGATTCTTCAGAAGTTTTTTGACAAAAACAGTCTACCTTTGCTCTTAGATTATGCATTCACATGCCTGGTAGATCATAATCACACTTCATGTATAAAGTCATGTGAGTATTCTGCAATTCCAGTTGACTTAATATTGAGATTAAGTGCAATTTTCGTAACATATACAGACACAGATGGAGTTTAGAAATAATATCAAACTTAAGGGTCATATATTTCATTTGCAAATGTCACAAAGTTTTGCATGGTTGAAAAATAATATCTGCCAACAGCAAGAGTGAAATCTTAAAATAATACCCCTCGGAGGCTTTTTTTTTCTTTTTGTTTTGAAATTTCTCAGGATCCAAATAAATTCTCTGGAAATCTAGAGTATTTATTCCTCCTCCATCAAAAAGAAGTTCCCACATATATTATATTGAGGATGGGTCTGAATTACCTAACATTAAAATATACCAACTTTAGGAAGGAATCTTATTTTCAGGGTTGCAAAATGGACACACAAACTTTAACAGAGCTGGGTAAATAAATAACTGAAGCTTCCTCCATAAAAACTAAAAAATCTTCGAATTGGCAAAATGGTCATCTCGCATGAATCCCAAAACCCATTAACCACAATTCTCTCTAGTTCATTGACAAGCTGAAATCATGAGTTAATATTAGAGTTCCTCTCAAGAGCTTTCCTACCAGCTTTGATCCTCCAAACATTGACCACTTGGTGGAATTGGAGAAGAGGCAGAGTGAGTGCTCTCCTGGTGTGTGTGACGTGAAGGTGAAGCGTCCCGACGAGCTGTACATCTTGGACAGGATAAGCTTGTCATCAGGGTCCCGTACCTCTACGTGCATCCCGATCCCAGGACTAGATGGCAAGAATTCATTCTTGTTTTTGTCAAATACCTGGATTTTGTAGTTACCTGCAAGAGACATGTCAAAAGTTGTCTTGTCAATAACTTCACCTGTCCGTATAAAATATCAATTGAATCACATTTGGGATTTCATATTAATACTGATTCATTAACATTCACTCTTAGTCTAGTGCATTTTCATTTGAACACATTGGCCCGAATTCACAAAGTTGGTATGTAAATTGAAACCATGGTTTAAACCATGGACAATTTGTATGGAGCGGCAAGTGTCACATGGCCTATTTCGTTACGTCATTTTGTCGACAAAATGAATTTTCATCAACAAAATGGTCATTTCGTCAATGACATGACTGAGCTGATTCCATAACGAAATAGGCCATGCCAATGCGACACTTACAAAATGTTCAAAACCTATGCCATTTGCATGTGGTCGAACTTTGGCACGGGAGAACCTTGGACAATTTGCTTCATATCATATGCTTATAATATTAGACTTCTAACTTGTTACTTATTACATTAGACACTAGTTTAGAACTTCACAAGCTAATGCAAGGCTGACACTTACATGACTTTTGGCCACAATTTTGTCATGGCAAGTCGTGCCATTTTGGGGCATGAACTGGGAGGCTCCCGCACTGTTCACAACTAGTTCATGCATAGTTCATGACGAGTTCACGAGGAGTTCACGACGAGTTCACAAATAGTTCACGAATGCGTGCCCATCAGTGTCCACATTGACACGAACTGGCACGACGTTTGCGCATAGTTTACGCACTCCCGCATTGGCATGACGAGTTTGCGCAATTCGGACAGTGTCTTGCCGACTTGGGCACGCCATATAAAAAGGGAGCCTCCCCAACCCCTGTGATATAAGTTGTCTGCTGGCGATCTCTGGAATGGCGAGCAGTGTCCAGGAATCCCTATATATACCCCCGCACCAACGCGAGCGCCACTGTCACGCAGTAGTCATTAACTGCTCGTGAACTGCTCATGCCATGCGTAAACTAGTGAAGTACACGTGACCGTGTCAGTGGGAAGGCATGGCCATGCTTGGACAGAAAGATCCGTCTATCCAGAGGAGTCTTTTATTTTTTTGATGTTATCGCTCTCCTCCGTAGACAGACGGAAGTTGTTAGTATGCTGTGTAGATGTTCTTAACCACTGTCTCTATGGAAAATTGGGTGAAGTACCTCACCCTTCTCGATTTGCGTCTATTTCACGGCCCTAGGTCGGCAAATTTAAGCTTGTAGAGCACAATCAAAATTTCAAGAATGCACTACACTCACGAGATTAATGAATAATCCAACATTTTGGTAGAATATTCAACGTAAAACACACATCAACCAGCCCGTCGCGTCGTCACATTCAAACAGCAGAAACATATGAATCTGTTAGCCAATCACATGCGAGGTAGTTTCTACATTTTTTTTATTAAAACACGTACCTCGCATGTGATTGGCTAACAGATTCAAAATGGCGACTTACAGCGAGCAAACGGCGATGTTGCATTATGGATAAAATTTCTGCCTTATAACCTAGTTACTGTGAGTATTTCGTTGGCACAATGTGAGAAATTTACCCCAAATATTGCTGCATAATGTGTCATGTCATGTCAAACTTGTTTGAATGTAAAAAAGCTGTCTGAAATTTGGTTTATTGTAACGTTTGATCTGTGCGCGACCGCTCCACACAAGAGCAGGCATCAATGACTTCGGTCTGTATAAGGAGGGGTTCCGTAAAACCAGACGCAGTCTCCGTGGAACATTTCCCCGACGACCAGATCCAGACCAATCTTTCGGTCAAGGCCACGCTGCGACGCGCACCAATTCATGAACATGTCGTGAACTACTCGTGAACTCGATGCGAGCTGTTCGAGAACTATTCGTGGCAGTTCGTGACAGTCGTGGCATGGCGCGCACTGCCACACACTGGCATGTATCCTCCCGCATCTTCACGACGAGTTCACGAGTTCATGAACAATTTGCGCATAGACAGTTCACGACCTGGTCGCGAAGTTTTGTCGTGACCAAAATTTTGAACATTTCAAAATTCTCGTCCCGACACGCAGTCACAACGGGTTTATGCACACTTCATGCGGGGCAGTTTACGACTAGTTTGCACAATGGCACGACTCGAGTCGAGTCGTGCCAATGCGTGCCACTGAATCGTGCAAGTGTCAGCCAGCCTAGCTTTTTACGCGTTCCAGCAGCATTTGTCGTAGGACACACCACACACATTAACACAAGTCACAACAGTCACTAGACCTATAGAAGTCTAGACTTTCTAGTAGAGTCATGACCGTTATGAATCTATTCAACCTTGAATAACGAGACAACTTGCTGCAAGAAACTACCAAGTAACGTACAATAGCATACTGAACAAAATTAGCCGTTATCGACGGCAGAAACTTTTATTCAAACGAGACCTTTTTAATGCTCATGCATGCTACTGCACTACACAGAAAACAACCCTCTTAGTCCCATCTATATCATATTATGGAAGGAGCAGCTGGGAATGGAGTGCGTGAAATAAAGATCATTTGCTTACCAATAACCATCGTCTCATCTGGAATTTCTTCTATGAAACATTTCTTCTCTGTTTCCCCTATGTGAAAATATAAACTAAAAGCCGGTGCGACGGCAAGAACTAATAGTAGTGATGATAGTAATACTTGTGCCATTTTTGCAGGGTCTCGCTCTAACACGCACACGCGAAGAGTGAGCAGGTGTTCGCGCATGCGCAGTTTCTTTGCCACGTCAGGCACTCGGTACAGTGCTGAATACTCCCTAACTGCCTAAATGGTGATAAAAATTCTTGTACAAAGTAGTTTATAATGAGCCTTATTCTCCCTGCAGAACAGAAAGAACACATTGACCAACATTCAGAATTGACACACCTAATAAAACGTATAGGGTTACTGAAGCAGCTGGGTTCTGGAGTTTCTGTAATTTAGGCAAGTGCTGATTTGGGGGGAGATTGATGTGATACCAACGTTTATCATGGATGTTTGTCTGTTTGTATGTTTGTTCATTTTCCATCTGAGAAGATGGACGTTTTAGGCCTACTCGTTTTCAATTCATAATTCATCATTTATCCCCAAGCTATTGAGGATTCTTTCAAAAGCAGGGTGATTACGTAACAGCTAGATAGGAAACCCAATTAAAGTTCTCGGACACACAGTCATCGACAAAATTTGTTTCTGTCTCGTGCGTAGTAGCCTTTGTGATTTTATCCAAACGCCATCTCCTCAAAAGAACAAAGACGAACATTGAAAACAGAAATGCGACTCCCAACATCTTCAAATAACTAGGTCTTGTAAGAAAGCCATTGCACATCAGATGGTCAGGATAGGACCCTTTCCTTTCTTCCATATTGTAGCAAGCGGACGAATTAAAAGGACAATAAAAAGAGTTGTAACTCTTCAGATTAGAAGATTAGATAGAATAATCAGTTGATTGGTTGAAGCAATCGCTGCTCTCTCATTTTAGTCGGTTAATAACTTAATATTTAATGATGGGAATTACCATCCCTGTTCACATGTGCAGTGTATTTTTGATTGCAAATACAATAAGGTATTGATTATCTATTGATGTTTACTTTTGTTGTGTAGGCCTATATTTTGTGAACTGTTTTTATTGATAAATGGTATCTGGTGAAAAACAAATGATATAACAATCATGTTAATAGCACATCCGTACAACAAGTAAGACAACGTTACAAGACGGGCATTACTATGTAATCCAGAGAACTAGCCTTAAGAATTATTATGGCAACATTCTGACTACAAGTATTTCCCTTCCCACCGTAATAAAATCACTATTGTTATCATTATTATTATCATTATCATTATTATTATCATCATTGAGAAATCATTATAGGAAGTATTATTTCATAACTATTTAATACACAATATTTATTGCAAAACATGAGTATTGATCACTTTCTTATGTAATGAATTGATTATAAGATTTTCATGATGCGGTTGTTGTATCATAACACCGAAGTATACTAAAGGTGGATGTTCCACGGTGAGCGATGCTTTCGCAGTATCATACCTCTTTCTGATTGTAATAACGATAACCATTAAAAAAAAGAGCGTGATGAGCATTAATGTGATGGAACATCAAATCTGTTTTTATCAATAGGGGTGCTCAAATTATTCAGAGATTGTTTGTGTTGCTTCGAGGATTTCATTGCTTCAGATTCCAAGCGTAATTATCCATTATAAAGTTGGACACCTCGGAAGACTACCAAGACCATGGAAGGTGGACCTGAGCAGGACAATCCCTCCACCGTTTTAATTGTAATGACAAAAAACAAAAACACAATGTAAACAATCAAACAATCAAACAAACAGCCAAGCACAATCTCTAGGGCAAAATTTACGACTGAAAGCATTCCGTATTACATAGATCAATCATTCTGAAGTATTATTAGACTGAAACCCCCGCTGAGAGCAACAAGTAGGATTATAATGAAATTTGATTGTGCAGCATTCGAATCTAAGAACTCTCCATTTTTTTTTGCATATGATATTTTATTTCCTTCCTCTTCAATAGACAAAATAATAACTCTCATTGCACTTCAAGATATATAGACTAGCGCCCTCTTTGGTCTAATACATGTATAAAAACACAACGAGTATGATTACAAGGCGTTTCAGTAACACGGAGTAATGCAAATGATTTTGTCCGCATTATGCACTCTTTCTTTATCATTATTTTAATAACAATCAGTATTGCATTAGTGGACATTTGCAATTTCATTAGCAATACTATACACGTCCTATAACATCTTGCACACTATAGTGACCATCAACTCTAATATGATATTGTCTTCTGGTTTTTTTTTTTTTTATCACTGTTGCTTTTATTCATCGTCTTTAACCACAATTTCTTCGAAATTCGCAGTAATCATCTCATTATACTCGATAAGAACTTTATGACTGTGTGTAACGGAGTCAAAATTTACAGTGTTAAGAAGATCTATGTGACAAATACAACAACAGCAGCAAGTTAGATATTAATTATACACAATGTCTTTACTTTCAGGGCAATAATGCGGGGTTTCAAACCCTTACACTGTAAAAACATCGTTGTTAGATTTAACACCATGGGTGTTTAATCTAACACCGATCAAACTTCAATAGAGGACCACACCCACAGGTGTAGAAAATGCACTGTGATGGTGTTGAAAAGTGTTCACCTGACACTTCGTGGTGTTAATTTGACACTGTACCTGGTGTTATTTTGACACTGTACTGGTGTTAATTAAAAAATGACACCACATGGTGTTGATTTGATATTTGTTGGTGTTAATATCAATGGTTTAACACCCGTCCAGCTTCAATAAGAGACCACACCAGCTGGTGTTACTGTGGTGTAAATTTATTTTCACATTTTTCAAAAATCTAGTATTTTAATGTAAAATTCTTGATCGTCTTGTTCAAATTAAAAATCAACAAGAAGTGCAGTTACTAAGAAACTCTTCAAAAAACAGTTTTATATTTGGAAATGACACCCGGAGGTGTTAATCTAACACCATGAATGAGCACCAAAAAGTTAACACCAGCTCGGTGTTCACTATTTAACACCGGACTTTTTGCAGTGTAGTGTTCATCGTACAGTTCTCTTTAAATTCCTTATAGAATGGCATGCTCTGTACTATTTCATAAGCGGTTTCTTGGTATCTCGTTATAGAAAGTTATAAGCCCAATCCTCATCTCCACCAATACTACACTGTGAAAACATCGGTGTTAGATTTAACACCACGGGTGTTAAATCTAACACCGATCAAACTTCAATAAAGGACCACACCCACAGGTGTTAAAAATGCACTGTGATGGTGTTGAAAAGTGTTCACCTGACACTTCGTGGTGTTAATTTGACACTGTACCTGGTGTTATTTTGACACTGTGCTGGTGTTAATTAAAAAATGACACCACATGGTGTTGATTTGATCTTTGTTGGTGTTAATATCAATGGTTTAACACCCGTCCAGCTTCAATAAGAGACCACACCGGCTGGTGTTACTTTGGTGTAAATTTATTTTCACATGTTTTCAAAAATCTAGTATTTTAATGTAAAATTCTTGATCGTCTTGTTTAAATTAAAAATCAACAAGAAGTGCAGTTACTAAGAAACTCTTCAAAAAACAGTTTAAAATTTGGAAATGACACCCGGAGGTGTTAATTTAACACCAGAAATGAGCACCGAAAATTTAACACCAGCTCGGTGTTCACTATTTAACACCGGACTTTTTGCAGTGTATATCATCCCTTTAACATAATTTCTTTAAGGAATGTGCACCTTATAATGTTTTATAACTATGCGATTTAATCAGCAATCTCCAGTTCGTCCTAATTGAGATTTGAGTAATTATCATGATCATGACATCTAGAAACCACAAAGGGTTTTGTTGTTGCTGTTGTTGTTGTTTTGTTTTGTGATTTCTGGTTTCTTTATTGTCTGCATCGTGCGTTTTGTGGCTGTTTGAAGGATATTGAAACCTGCCATTTAATTCCTGTATCGTCGGGAAGCTTTAAAAAAAAAATGTTGACTTTAGCTGTGAAGGTTCTTCTACAATAATTGTTTCCTCTTTCCTAGCCACTCAGTCGCGGTTGCGACATTTTATCGTGGATTTGTTGTTTTCTTCCTGTCATCTGCCTGTCATGCTTTGCTGGTGTCGTTTAGTGTTTATTCTATATACAGAATATACAGCTACACGGCGTATCTGACGGAAATTGTTACAAACCATGGGGGATATGGTTTTGCGGAGAAACCAAGCAATATTGTGATGTGGTATTTCTTGTGGTTCAGTGATTGTTGATAATTGCGAAAAGAACACCGACATGCTCCTGTTTTCGTTCCGGTGGAGATTTGTTTACGCTCCTAACTGTAAAGATATAGTGTTTGCATCTCCCCTTGATGATAGCATTACATCGGAATGTGTATCTTACCGTATATCGCTGTTTTTATTGGAACGTTTCCCATCATGATTACTATCAGTCGTCTCCGAGATAACGGTATCCACCAAAAGATTTGATAACCGGTCCGGTCAACCCGGAGATGTATCGGAATGGATATAAGCACATATTACGCAGATTGCATCTGTAATTTGTGCATCAGAAGTAATTCAGTTATCTGAAAATATGAATATGAAGCTAGGTTTATATGACATTGATATATCAATTTGCGCAAGGTATACTCCAGGATTTTGATTTCACCATGGTGATATCCAAATATCATCACTCATTACAGTATACCTTTATCAAGGAGAATGATTATGTAATCACTAGGTAGTAAAGAGGAGCTTGAGTTTTTAGCCGGAAAATCCTGTTCACGATTAATTGCGGCAGGTTATAGCCATTCAATCACAAAGCTATTTTCTTAAACGCATATTTCCCAGCCAAAGTGGACCTTTAAAGGTTATACACTCCAGGGCCCCGTTGCATAAAAGTTACAATTATGGTAACTTTGCATCCAATGGTAACTACCATGGCAACAACACCCAACAGCCAATCAAAATCAAGAATTCCATGGAAGTTACAATTGGATGGCAAAGTTACCATAATTGTAACTTTTATGCAACGGGGCCCTGATCTTCTTTCTTGGCATTTATTTTGAGTTTTTATCCAGAAAATTCTGTTCAAGATTAATTACGGGAGGTACACATCAACAGGTTGACCACATAGCTATCTTCTTAAACGTTGTAGATTTCTCAGCCAAAGTAATATTTTAGAGGTAAACCTCACTTCAATTGAATCTTTTTTTAATAAACAATCATCAGAGGGACGGATGAAATCGGGTGTAAATAAGAGGGTGAGGGAACGTCAAAGTTTAAAGTGCATGTTATCGTAAAACGGTGATATAAGTAAAATTCACAATTAATGCAAGAAAGTTGAAATGATGGTGAATGGGTTTATGAGCATGAACAAAAAGAATGAATATTCACATGCTTTCATCTCTCTTAACTTATATTGTTTATAATCAGCAATTATGAATCCTTTCCTTATTGACAAAGTCACATTATCGAAGTCGCTACAACACTATATTTTAATGAAAAAATAGATTCTTCTTTTTCTTGAATGCATAAAAAAGGTGAAATTTTGTAAGAAGAATTTGACATGACAGACTTGCTGTAGGAGATCATAATGTTTATACTTATATGTAGGCCCTACATATATATGTATATATATATATATATATATATATATATATATATATGTGTGTGTGTGTGTGTGTGTGTGTGTGTGTGTGTGTATAAAGGGGAGATTTCGTAAAAAGAATTGGGTATGACAGACTTGCTAGGAGATTGTGTATATAATATATTTTTTCAACATTATTATATGAATAAACAATGTGACATAAAGGGACTATAGGTTGCCTCCTGGATTAAACAGAAGACACAAGGCAAAGATAAAGGACAAACCAGTATAACATGAAAATACATCTTACATAATAAGACACACTCAACAATTCCAGTTACACAATTACGAACAAATTGACCACCAAAAATACATTTACACACAAACAAATCAAAATATGCATTTTTTTTTATTTTAAAACATACGTTTTTATCTAAATAATATGATTTTGTCTCATTCCTCTGATTTTTTTATTCTCTCTCTCTCTCTCTATGATTATATATATATATATATATATATATGTATATATATATATATATGTATATATATATATATATATATATATATATATATATATAATTTATATCTAATACACATTTAAAGGAAATTTAGTGAAAAGTTTTGCGAATGGAAGACTTGCCAGGCGATTAAGATTCTCTACCTTGTGTAATTCACATACGGAAATATAAAAAGTATCTCCGAAAGGGGAAAGATGCTTTTAGTATTTGTTCTACTTTATAAAGCGTTCAAAATAATATTTGCTATCTCGATCTCGATTAGAGTACAAGTACATCGTTAATGTGAAAAGCAATCACACATTCTTTTTTTTTTCTGATGATGCATGTTATATTCCCAGTTTCCAAAAGAAACGGTCTTCAGTCTACAAGAGTGGACAGTTTACTGATAAACCATATTTGAATTTTACTCATTTACAATAAATCCTTTGACACTTTAAATTTCAACCAGTCAGTGAGAAAAAAAAAATCTACGTTAAAAATTCTTCGCATGACTTACAGTGTCACGGGCGCAATAAAAAAAAGGTGCAATGTACTATAATTCCCCACCCCCATGAGATGGCCTTGGTCAGTGTTTCAAATGCCCACTTGTTGACATAAGTGACCTCATTGACGTAACATTCAACAGCCTGTATTTTACGGGGAATATTCTGTAGTTTTTGCGGCTCCATATCCAGACAATGCGACCGTAAGTAATTGTTTTGATTATGGATTTAAAAAAAAAAAGAGAAGAAGAAGAAACTCAAACATGCGGAAGAAAGAAGATTTCTGTTTTAGTCTTATCAATTTTACGTAAATCCCTATCGTATTTATTGTAAATCTCGTTCGAGCAATGAGATATTTGTTCGGAAGTTTGTTTCTGACAAGGGATTTGTCTGTCATTTAAATATCTGGGATAACGTCAATTTCAAACAGTACGTGTATAGTTGGATGACAGCCTTCCTGTCTTTGGATAATTACCACACGCCCTCTACTGTCCAGTCGCTGGAGCACAAATGAAAAATAGTTATGGTAACAATATAATGCTTCCCTTCTTTCACGCTTTCTGTCTCTTTCTTTCACTCTCCTTCGTGCCTTGTTAAGTTTGTGTGTTTGTCTGTATCTATATCTACCTACCTACATAATTCTAACAACGTATATATATATATATATATATATATATATATATATACATATATATATATATATATATATATGTATATATATATATACATATATATATGTATGTATATATATATATATATATATATATATATACAAACTATTATGTATCATATTTATTACTGTATGCATTATACATTATGATTATAATCATAATATTTTACGTTTGATATAATACTAATACATATGTTTTGTATTGTATTATATATACTTTTAATGCCACATGTACAAAAAGTAAGTGTTAGTCCTATCAAATAGATACTTTTTGTATATATTTCATCTAACAATCTATCTTTCCCTCATTTTCCCCTCTTTTCTTTTCATTTTCCTAGTGTCCTTTGTCTAAAGCGAGGACAGATTGTTGATAAGATGGTCCATAAGTATAAGCACGTGCATGTTCGATAAGAAATTAATTCATTTTGAATGTATCTTGAAAAGCCACAGAGGAATTCGAAATGGCCTTAATCACCTATCTATTTATTTATTTGTCTATCTAGGCCTATCTATCTATCTATCTATCTATCTATCTATTTATCTATCGGCCTATCTATCTATCTATCTATTTATCTCTCAACCTATCTATCTATCTAGCTTGCTATCTATTCTATGTATGCAGACAACCTTGATTTCTGCTCTTTTCGAGACATCATTATTTGACGCTTGTTTGTAGGTCAGTTGTATCACAAAACATCCTACTTTATAAAAATGTAGTAAAAAAGCCTAGAATATAAGGAGATATCACTATTGTTCTCAATAAACCATAACACTGTACACGGTTTAGTCTCGAAAAATTTCTTTTATAACTATTTTTCACATTTGTATATTTAACAACACTTAACGTTGACTATATCAAAATTTTTACATTGGTTATTTCTATCCGTAACTCACATTTTTAGAACTACTTTAAAGCACTAAAGCTGGGTTTTTGTTTCATCTGCAAATGGCAAATAATGCCTTTAAAGTAAGAGTGTTTTCCTTGTTGCTGCATGGATGATCTAAGCCATGTTTCTGCTTGCTCTCTACCCCTCCTCACCAGCTTGCACTGCTTGGTACTACTAGTATCTTACGTGTGACGTCACATAAAGAGGAAACAAAACCGTAAACAGCCATCCGATGACTCTCGATATTAACCCAGTTTCATTGACCACTTATACCTGGGCAGCGAGCCAGGTCGTCTCATTATTACACAGCCATTTCCTGTCCGCGACACACTCACAAGGATAATACATGCCTATCGGTGCCAAGCGATTGCTGTTGTAATGATTATGAGATGCCATCATGTTGCTCATTAAAGGCGAAATTAGTTTTTAGGTACCGGTATCTGCCTGCTGCTATTCGTCAAGCACCTTCTGATTCTTATTTCCACTGACACATGTTTATAATCTCGGTGAGGTATGATGCTTTTGCTCTTAGCAAATCGACTGTTTTTCAACACTAACATTAGACAACTTCTGCCCCTCGATGACAAAAACACTTTATCAAAAATACTCCTATACACATACACACACACATGCAAAAAAAAAAGCATATACACATTACAGGGGAACATACACGCACTCAGGTTTGTTTCTGTCTGTCCGTTTGTCTTTCAGTCTGTTTGTCTGTCTGTCTGCCTCTCTCTCACTCTTTTTTTTCAATAATTTTCATCCTTTACGTTTAAGTGCCATTTTGCGGTCCAATTTGTTCTTTTTATGTTCAATTATGTAATTTAATAGAATTTGTGGTGGCAACGAAAACATTTAGATCAGATTATTGTTTATAGACATCCACACTGTTTTCGATGACATGGAGAATAGCGGAAATAAAGAGATAGAGGGGGATAAAAGAGAGAGGGGGAAATATAGATACACATAAGCTGCAATTGTAAAGATAATGGATTGTATTATATGGTCTGATTCAGCATTGAAAGAAAGAAATGTGTAATTATGATGATTATCACGTTTAACCTTTCAACATCATGGATCTAATTCAGTCAAGACTTTACCATATTGTATATACGAAGAAGGCTAAAATGAAAACGACCTCCGAGAAGTCAAAATTTGTAGTAAAATTTTGTAGTATTATCTCCTGTTCAATTTTGTAGTAGTGCGAACCTCTCCTCATCCCTACGATGTGAGCTAAGAGCTATATACGTTACAAATAAGAGCAGTTTCTGTCACCCAGTATTGTTTTTATTTCTAACCTTTCAAACGCGTGTTATAGTTCTAAATGTATCGGGGAACTCCAGCATCTATATTACTTCTCAATCTGAACTTCGGTGATTAAAAAACAAACCAAACCAAACAAACCAAAACACACAACAAAGATTTTGCAAATGTTGTTGCTAACAACGTGCTGAGAGATTCCACACTACCCACCCCCCCCCCCCCGAAAGAAACAAAAAGAAACAAAACCCTATAAACAAACACAGGAAAATACCCATTTCTGCAGAAGCATATCAAAAGTTTAGTTCAAACTAAGCTTAGACAATGGTACAAAACGATTGAATAGATTTCTGTCTTTTCTGTTTCAGTTTCATCTGCATGATCTGTACTCTAAGAGAGAGAGAGAGAACTCAAAAGAGAAAGTGATTAAGATTAGAGGCCTATAATTATTTATAGAATGAAAGCAACATGCTGACGAATGTATGGGACTGAAGCCGAAGAATTATCGAAAATAGTATGGTCATTGAAACATCATACGATCATCTGACGTGGCTATATGAAGCAAGGGGATATTAACAGGTGTGATCATACGATAATGACGCCACTTTCCTGACCCACGTTACGAGTGAAATGGTATTATTCACATTTTCGAGACAGATAAAGTAACGGTCATGATACATCCAGATGACGTCGAAATGTCGGTTACAATGGGCATCAGGTCATAAAAAGCTTGACAAAATTTGTCACCTTTATCGCTCTTGTTTTTTAATGTCAGTTGTCAGTGAGTAGAGTACGAGCCAATGGGGTGACGCCCTTAGCAGTCCCATGACAGTGGCTATTCTCAGGCGAGTGTAGAACATAATGATACATATATTTTTTTTTGACTGATATTGAACAGCCATAATTCTCTACAAGGAAGAGTTCAGTTTTGCTCTAAATTCCTCTGATCTGTCGCTTATCTGACATTGCAATATTATTTCTTCACATACGAAGCAAAGTATCAACTTTAAATGCATGCATGCTACTATAATGGATTATGGCTACCATAGAAACTGCTATATGGCAAACAATGATAATGTGCCGAAAAATATCCCCCGCAATTTGAAGCAATATCAAGAGCTATACATTTTTCCTTTAACTGCTTTTGTTTTCAAGACATTATAGAGAGTTCACTCGCTCCACAGCCCATTTGCTATAAGTGCATGTGTGTCTAGCACAGCGGATGTGCATCTTGTTTTTATACAAGACTTTCTTCCGGTTTCATACTGAGATAAGAGAGTGTCCTTAGGTTTCAGTTGATTGTTTAATCTGCTGATTGCTCGAACCACCTTTCAAGTGCGACCTATTGAGGTCCTTTTGAAGGTGAAATTCATTTCTTTCTTTCTTTTACTTTGTTTCTGTTCAGCAGACGATGGCCTTACCGATGGAAATTGAACTTCATGACGTTGTAGCACGATGAGTCATCCATTCAAACTATAATGAGCTTACATCTTCCCGGAGATCACCTGGATTCTCAACCGATGGTGATCATTGACCTTTAAAGGGGATGGATATCTTGCGCAAGAAGTATACGTAAGAAAAATTATTGACTAAGTTTAATGTGCACCACACACAAAAAAAAGCGTCAGGGAAAAGTTACTAAGACGTCGGAGAAACACATAAATCATTAACTTCAAGTCAAATGTTCAAGAATTCCTGCAACACACACACACACACACACACACACACACACACACACACACACACACACACACACAAACACAAACACAGACACGCATGTGTACTACATGATATGTGTGTATCAAAAAAGGAGGGAGAGAATAATATACATATTCGTCCTTATTTCTGTTTCATCTTGACTTTTATCTTGAGAACATTTTCTAAAACTTTGCGGGTAATGATATGATCAAGATGATTTTAAAGAGGTGTGTATGTTTGAAGAGTAATTGTTTCCCTCCTTCAGTCATGAGGAAAATGATTATTTAGGTTTCTCTCCATGTAGAACGGAACCTTTTTCATCAAAAACAATGGACTTGCTCAGAAATTGCATAACGCAACGTCTTTGCGAGCTTCGAACAAAATGTTTACGAGGGTGACGAATACTATGATACAGTATTATGCAGCTTTGATGTGCCTAGAAATCGAACCGCCTTTGCGGAGTAGCATACGGTCGGATGTTAATGATGCTACATAAAAGGTACGTATAGATCAGTCAAGGCAGGACGTTACAATGTTGTTTAAAATCGCACTGTAATTGGCGTCCCTCCCTGCTGTATTAAGCGATTTCCTTTAAGTTGGCGCGATCGGGTTTATCAACCGGCGATATTGTCCGATTGCTCAATCGCCCCGAAGGTGTGCCGCGTAAATGGATCGCTCTTTTCCTTGTTGAGGCGGTCCGTTACCGACAATTGGCTAATTAATTTAATCGAGTGGGATTAGAATCATGACCTGGAAATCGTGAATCGTTAAGGTAGCTTGGAAGAGAGGAAAACAGGTAATCCTATTTTGTGTTGCAAAACGGATTACGCCAATCAGAGCTATTGACACCTTCGATCACGAGGAAGGCTTGCAGCGTGTACGCATTTAGGAAGACGGTTGATCAAAATAAAAGGGCGGGCTAAATATAGAAGCATATTCTTTCACGACTTACAACGGAAGCTCAAAGCATCTTTGATGAGTAATTTAGATCTCATACTGTTTTGCTTGATCAGCATTCAGCCGGGGAGGGGTGGGGAAGGGAAGGGATGGCAAAGGTGATTGTCCAAGACTGGTTGACATGCAGATAGGGGATATAATTTTCTTTATGAAGAGATTATTAAAAAAAAAAAAAATTAGTGGATGAACATTATTCAACGATAATCGTTATGCGCGGCCTTGGAAATACCCCCCCCCCCAAAAAAAAAAAAAAATAAATAAATAAATAAATTAAAAAAAAAATGGACAGAGGGGCTACTCGTCAGGGGAAAACGGGCGGGGAGGAATATTCGGCATATTTTTAGTTATATATGTGGAGTACTCGATATCCCTCTCTTTCCCTTCAATCTCGCTCTCCTTTTCTGGAACATTGCCAATCGGCCAGTGTTTGAATGAAAGATACGTTCGTTGAACTTGAGAAGAGAACAAGATTAAAAGGAAGACAGCAAAAGAAAAATTGACTTGAATACTTGATGCTGCATTTATAAACGCAGTTTGTTCTAACCTTTTTCCTCTGATTGATACCTCAAACAGATTGATATCCACTGAGCCACCAAGGAGATCTCATTTGCATAAGTTATTTGTATCTGTTTTATTTTGATAGTCGTCAAATTGGAATGATGGGCATGCGTCCGCAAAAGCATATTATTATCGGACTCAAACTTTAAATCCGGCTTTCTATTTGAATCAGGCTTCATGTTTGGATGCAGAACATTTTTATTCATTTATTCATTTATCATTTTGCTTTGCAGATGAAAATGCTTGTTTTGTTTGTTTGTTTTTTGCAGGGATGTTTTTGGTATACATCACACTAATGTCTAGTACATGTAAATTCGGTATAGCTGTCATTTCGCATAAGATTTTTCCGGAAACGTAACCAACTCGTTATCAATATTATCATACATTATAATGAACATCAAAACATAAATTACAAATGTATTTGAATATATTAGATATTGATTCAAAGGTTGAATGATGTTAGATGGGGGTGACACATGCTTTTTTTTGTACACATTTTGAGATCTGTGTTCGTAAGAAATTACAGATGCTCCTAGTATGATCTAGATTATTTCTGGAATGAAAGGGGCACGTTTTAGTGTTATTGGCGGTTGCTACATCAATTTGCTTGTATTAACATGGCAGTTTATTGCACGTTTATTTCAGGAACAGGCATTTCATTCAATCATTTATTTCCATGGCCATAGAGGCATGATCATTAATTTTTTATCATGTCTTTATTTGCAGTAAGTGCAGCAACCTACGAGTAAAAATAGGTAACAGACAGAGATGTGATATATATACATAGATACATAGCGAGACGGAGAGGGAGGCAGAGAGAGAGAGAGAGAGAGAGAGAGAGAGAGAGAGCGAGCGATAATGAAGGGAGATGGAGGCAGAGACAGTTAAAGGGATGGTATAGGTTTGGTTGATATGTGACTTCAATTTTCCAACACTTTTGTGAGGTAAGGAGAATTTCCCTCTTATCATCATTAACGAGCATACAAAGTAAGAGGAAGTCAAAGTTTATTTGATGAAAATTGGTTTTGAAATGGCTGAGAAACTCCAAAACAAAGAGGTCTCAATGAAAGGTGGGATCCACCTTTTATGCGCACCACTTTGTTTTACTTTGTTTTTGGATATTTCAGGAATTTCAAAACCAATTTCATCAAGTAAACTTTCATCACCTATTAGAATCGTATGCTCTTTAACATTTCGTAAGTAGTTTCTCATTACCGCGGAAAAAGTTAAAATCTGAATCCCCATCTCAACCAAAACTACACCATCCCTTTAAGACAGGCAGAGGGGAAGGGAGAGACAGACACAGGAAAAACAGAGAGACGTGAGAAAAAGAAGAATGTGCGTGCGTGGGAGGTATGGCAATGAGCGGGCTCTGAAATGAGGAAGAAATAATGCAATTTATTGAAAGCCCATCGCATATAATGGGAAAATTCGCAAGTTCATTTTAAGAGAGCGCGGGCATTCAAACGATTTTCATGGACGCAAGACTTCTATTTTAACTGGATGATATGTGAAGTGGGTGTAATAAAGTAACAATGGGCTTACTTTACCAATTTAAGAATTTGACAATTTTTACCAACGGTGTACTCTGTACTGAACAACAAACAAACGTTGTATTCACCTCCTAGGAGATAGACCAAGAAAACAATGACACACGCTTGCAATTATTGATTATGAACAACCCTTATAAACATTTACTTACAATTCATAATAGACTGTCCTGCAAAAAAAAAAAACCAAAACCAACAACAACTAAACGAAACAAAACAAAAAACATACCAAACCCTCTGTGTCACTTTTGTTTGAGTAGAATAACCTGAGTAACAGTTTGTGCATGTTTTGCTGTATTTGTGACATATCCATTGAAGCTGTCTTCCAACTGGTTAAACAAACGAAAAGATGAAAGTTACAATAAGATGGTACAAAAGATATCTCCACTTGTTGCCCATTAAGATAAAAATTGGTATTTTTATCATCAATAATTTTGCAAGTACAATGTACTATGTCCTATCCACTTAAAATGTCAATATCGCTCAGTCATCACAACTGCAGAATAATTTGATACGATGGATACCGACTCCTCTGTTGAATTTCAGTTGAAAAGAGGAAATCAAGTGTAGATTTCTATGCAGATCAATGGCACACTTCTTAGGCGATGACGTTTTCATTTCATCTTATTTACATTTTTTTTTACGATTGTGATCACTGCCGCGTATGAAACTTTACAAAATCTTTCCAACTCCGTCCGATTTTAACCAAACTTTCTCTGTTCTCTTTGTTTGATTTCACTTTTAGTTATTCAAGTCAACTTAAACATGAAGTCATGTTTCAATCTAAACAATCTAGGGCCCTTCCTTCACATCTTTCGTACGGTTTGTCTGACAGTGTACGAAAATAGTCGGCGGCTTCTGCTTTCTGATTACGATCCGACCACGCACTCGATATAGCGTGGTGCCGCGCGGAATGCCGTGCAATATAGATACATGCGACACAGATATACCGCGGGAATTCATTGGCCGGCGGACGGCACTTGTTTCAATTTGGACCAATTAGCGCGCTAATTAATTTGTTCCTGCAGCTGCTTCGTGGCTCATCCTTCCGCTGCCTGTGACTGCAGCCTCATCTCCGCTCTCATTGCCAGTATTATTATATCAAGAAGCTGTCGAGTCTGTCCCCGCTGTCCTTGAATGTATAATCGCAAGAGTGCACAATTATAGTGCCTCTCATTAAAACGGCATGACGGATATACATCGATATATTCATGAGTTCAATTGATATGTATGCATAATACATACCAATCATTCATCAATTATAGACCTATATACATAATTTATCATATTCATACTCACTTTGAAACTAAAAACGTTTTATGTATTAGTGTATGATGGGACACTGAGGAAGGTTTCTTATATTACAGGTAAAATTCAACCTTTTTATATTCTGTAATTCACTGGCTTTCATGCCGCTACTTCCGCTCATTTATATACATTGTATATTGGGTGATTAATGTAAACAGCTCGCTGAATGACAACTCCTCGTGTTACGTACGGGATACTCAACTACATTTTACTCGACGAGCAAAATACCGCACATCTAAAAATGTTGAATTTCTATCCCTCATTTTTAAGCACTATCTCAATTTTGATAATCATGATAATAATGAAGACAGCGATATTGTGAATACCTATAGATACTCTCGAGTGTTAACATCTCGAATCTGCGTATATATATATATATATATATAATATATATATATGATATATATATATGTATGTGATATATATATATATATATATATATATATATATATATATATATCAAGAGAGCTAAACATGCTAATAAGCATAGTCTATACGAGTGTCTGTACATTATGCATATTATAATCATATATCCATATTTTTCCCATTCGGGAAGAATTTACTGCGTCCTTGCCGAAAAAAAGCTGTGCCTGATACACTAATACTGTAGATTATAGCTGTCCTCTTATGGATGCCAATAATGGAGAAGGGTTAGTCCACGAAATGCTTGTTCTTTGGTTGTTATTGTTGTTGGTGTCTTTTCATGCGTTGTGGTGCTGGCCTAATCTCGAGACGCCCTCTCGCGGTTCGTCTTCTAAAATTTTCCTTCCGGTTTCCGGCTTGAGAAAATAACATATGAAATAAACATTGGGAATATTTCCGTTATATTTCTGTGTTTTCGTCGTTCTGTTTTAGTTTCAACGACTGCAACTCCTCCCATAACGCACACATCGCAGAATTCTTTGCCCCTTCCGGTACAACACTTTTTATTTTTGGGGAGGAAACCGCGGAAATGCATGGTTAAGTGATGTGTTGGATTCAGTGAGGGCGTATAGGAATGGGAGTGCGTGGTATGGCGCGATGCCTTGTTCCCTTTAAACACCGCAAATGTGACAGCAAATCATAACTAAACGTATTCTTACATGCTAACGTTAGTGAAGTGGATGATGTGAGTTTGAAGTGTTTGAAGAGGAGATTTGTTTCAGCTGGCATTTCCGGTCACCAATGCTTCAAACAAACTATATCAAACAGGACAGGAAGGATGGAAGCTTGAAATAATAACGCAAAACAAGTAATTTTGAACCATTGTGGTTGATTTCTATCCATGGGAGATTAATATTGGTCATATCATTTTCCTAGACTTCACTCGTAAGTTTTTATTGCGGAGTTGCGTAAGACTGGTATATTCGGAGTTGAGGTTGTTAAGTGGTTTGTGTGGTTTGTGCCCCCCCCCCCTCCCTGCTAGTCAACAATGCGTCAATGTTGTTTTTTTAATATTATTATTATCATCATTTTACTGTTATGTCAAGAACTAAAATAAATGTCTATAGCCAGTGTGTTTGATGAAGTTATGACAGTTATTTTGTTTGTATACGACTGACCATACACAGAGATAGTTAAAACCCCTTTTCGATTCAGTTTGTGTACAAATGAAATAAATGTTCTCAGTGCAAAACCCCTTCTGGCCTAATTC